>NW_024097182.1:0-582500 GCF_016545835.1 Crotalus tigris | reverse complement strand
TTTTGTTGGCTGCAGTTTTTCTTAATTTATATATCATCATTGGCATCCTTCAGTCTCGAGAAGGTATTGTGCTCTGGAAAGAGGTCCTAAAACAGCATCTGGTGTGGCTAAAAAGGCCAATTCGAGAGTGGCGGTCCCTTCCACACTGAGGGCAGATACAATCTGTCCCCTGTCCAGTCCCCAGATTTCGCTGGTTCCGGGACTGCCTCTTTGCCTCAGCCTGATGCACAAGTGTCTCTTCAAATTGGAGAAGGCCATTCTGCGTCTTTAGCCTCCAGGTATTTAGATAAATTATATGGCTGCCCATCTCATTAATGTGACTGTAGGAGCACTTCTATTTTCAAAGTTTTTCTTACCAGTTTTTCACAGTTTTAGTTAGCTATTAGGATGAGATGGTTAGATAGCGTCATTGATGCAGTAGGCATGAATTTGGGCAGACTCAGGGAGACAGTGGAGGACAGGATGGCCTGGTGTGCTATGATCCATGGGGTAACGAAGAGCTCCACATGACTTAGCGCCTGAACACAACAAGCAGGGCTGTATTTAAAAGAAAAAAGTAAACAAATAACTAAAAACCAAAGCACATTCCTTTAACTCCTTATAAAAGAGGCAAGAAAGAATACAGGTAATTGACTAAATTCTGAATTAATTCTCAAAGGGTCTGAGAAAGGTTTTTGGAGAGCCATTTTGGAAAGCATATGTAATGGAACTATGGAAGAAGCTCTGTTCCCTCAAAGGCTCTGGGTAGATGCTTCAGAGGCTTTCCCAGCTGGTTTTCACATGCATGAAAAGCCAGTACTTCCACTTGGACTGGACTCTTGGCAAAGCAAAATCACTGGGGAGGCCATGAAGAGGTTTTGCCAAACATTCTGGAGGATACCTCTGCCTCAGTAGTTCCAGGACAGGCCCTTTACTTATGCCCTTACCTTTTCCAATATGCCCATTGAATGCTTTCCACAATCATGATTCTCAGGCTATGTGTTTTCTAATTTGTCTCATTGGAGTGTTGCATCTAATATTTCTGAAATATGGGATTCTGCTGAAATATAAAAGTTGTGATTTCCAGTTGAATCTCTGATTGAGCTTTACAATTTACAGGGCATATCCTTTATATATTTCATAAAAATACATAAACACTTTGATTTCTTTCATGATAATTATCTGGATTATTACAAAGTGCACTGAACAAGGTGGGGTGGAAAAATGCAAAGAACTATTTTTGTAACTGTTATGTCCTGAGCCTGTGAGAGCAGGCTCGGGGCATTGCAACGGTCCTGGGCAGGTGCAAGCTGCCCGGGACCAGACTGGCTGTCGCCAGCACTCGCGCACATGCGTGGGTGCGAGCGCGCCAAACGTTGCAGTTTGGCCCGGGAATCGCCTATAAAAGGAGCAAGGAGATTCGGGCGTTGTCGGTGTCTTGTAACCAGTATGCTGAACAGAAATAAAGAGTTCCTGAGAACTACAACTGCTTCTCGTGTCATTGCCATTTCGCGAAGGACTTAACACTGGTGACGAGGATGAGATTGCCTTACATCGACTGAAGACAGGTGTAAGCTTACCCTAGAGTCCTGAGCAGTAGGAACGGTGTTGACTTGGCAGCTGCCTGCCAATCCAGCGAGCATTGGGGGTAGGGTGGCTGATAGACCCTTCCTTTTCTACAAAAATGGCAAAAGTTGGAAGACTTTTAGAATTCGACGTCTCGCATCCGGAAAGATGGGAGTCCTACGTAGCCAGGGTGGAAAACTATCTTAAAGTCAACCAAGTAAGAGAAGATAGTTTAAAAGCCGCCACCCTGCTGTGCGTTTGCGGTCAAGACGCATTCGAAATCGCTGAAAACATAGCAGCACCTCCACCTCTAGAATCTGTTAACTACACAGATCTCAAAAAACTACTAAAGGAACACTTCCAGACAAAGTTGTCCGTCATCGCGTGGTGCCACACTTTCGAACAGAGGGATCAGCGACCCGGAGAATCAGCCAAAGAATACATTGCTGCGCTAAGAAAAGCCGCTAAACACTGCGAGTTCAAGGATTTAGAAGAATGGCTGAGAGACAGATTTGTATGCGGACTGAGACATAGAGAATTGCAGCAGAGACTTTTCGCTAAAGAAGACTTATCATTCCAAGTTGCCTTGAGAGAGGTTACTGCAGAAGAGGCAGCGGGCGGCGCCATCAAGAACATGAGGCCGATCAGAAGCACTCCAGAAACTGTGTCCGTGCACCAGGAAGGAGTCCAAAGGAACCTAGAGGAGGATCCTGACGATGAAGTAGACCGTCTCTACCCCATGAAGGAAGGAAAACAGAAGGAAAGCTCTTCAGCTCTCCCCAAGTGCCTCGTTGTGGAGGTCGCCACAAGAGGACCGACTGTAGATTCCGCTCCACTATCTGCAGGGCATGCAGAAAACAGGGACACATTGCAGCTGTGTGTCTGGGCTGTCAGAAGGTACAACCTCGGGAAGAATTGCGCCTGAAAGGTCCAGGGTCCCCAACCAAAACAGGGTGGGTTTCTGCGCTTCGTGAAGAAGCATTTATAGGACAGGCACACACAACCCATCAAGAAAAAGCTGTCACTTAAAGTGAAGCTAAAAGGGGTTCCATTGGCTATGGAACTGAATACGGGGTCTGCACTTTCAATCATTTCCATGCACATGTTTAGGAAGATATGTTCTGGCAGCGAATTTCAGGCCAAGCTGAGGCCTTCCGACATTGTGTTAACAGACTTTCAAAACTCCAGAGTGTGTGTTAAGGGGGAGGCCACCCTTAACGTACAGTATAAGGATTTTGAAGGTCCACTAGATGTAATAGTAGTAGGGGGTGAACGAACAAGTCTCATAGGACTCGATTGGTTTGAGGCCTTGGGAATACACGTTACAGGGCTCAATAGCTTGCAAACAATAGACCTACAAGAAGTCTGCAAAGAATTTGCAGATGTTTTCAGCCCACAGCTAGGCACGTACAAAGGACCCCCTGTGTCACTGAAGTTAGACCCCTCTGTCAACCCTATTAGAATTAAAGCAAGAAGGGTCCCTTTTGCTTTGAAAGGTAAAATTGACACTGAATTGGACAAATTGATTCAGCAAGGAGTTTTAGAATCTGTCGACTCCAGTCCGTGGGAGACCCCCATTGTCACGCCTCTTAAGGCAAATGGGGACATTCGCATCTGTGCAGATTACAAATGCACTCTGAATAAGGCATTGCAGCAACATGCCTATCCTGTTCCCGTGGTCAGTCATATTCTGGCCTCCCTCAAGGGGGGGGGCGTGTCTTTGCAAAGCTTGACCTAGCTCAGGCGTATCAACAGCTGCCTGTTGATGATGCTGCTGCTGTAGCACAAACCATTGTGACCCACAGGGGAGCATTCAAGGTAAAGAGGTTACAATTTGGAGTAAATGTGGCTCCTGGAATTTTCCAAAGCATAATGGAAAACACACTACGGGGTATACCAGGGGTTTGCCCCTATTTTGACGATTTTTTAATTGCTGGAGACTCTACACACAACTTAGCTGAGAGATTAAGGGCTATCCTGCTGAGGTTCAGGAAAACGGGCCTCAAACTTAAGAAGGACAAATGTAAAATTGGGGTGCCTTCTACAGATTTTCTGGGATTCAAAATTGATGCTACCGGGATTCACCCTGCTGAATCCAAATTGAAAGCCATTATGCATGCTCCTAGGCCAAAGTCCAAGGCCGAACTACAGGCCTTTCTGGGCCTTCTGAACTTTTACAACTCTTTCCTTCCAAACAAGGCGAGTGTAGCCAAGCCTCTTCATAGGCTCCTGGACAAACAGGCAGTGTGGCAGTGGTCACAAAAACACGAAGCAAGTTTCAATGAGGTTAAGGCCTTACTCACTTCTAATAGTGTGCTTGCACATTTCAATGAATCCCTTCCTGTGTGCATCGCTTGTGATGCTTCTCCTTATGGGGTGGGAGCCGTACTAAGCCACCTCAGAACAGATGGAACTCAGGTTCCTGTTGCATATTACTCCAGAACCGTGTCTTCTGCGGAGCGAAATTATGCTCAAATTGACAGGGAGGCTTTAGCTGTTGTTGCTGGAATCAAAAAGTTCCATGATTTCCTATATGGCAGGCATTTCACGGTCTTCACTGACCATAAGCCTTTGTTGGGGCTGTTTACCACACATAAACAAACTCCCCAAATCATCTCCCCCAGAATGCTGAGATGGTCTATCTTTCTGTCTGCCTATGATTTTTCCTTATTTCACAAACCTGGGAAAGAAATGGGCCATGCTGACGGCCTCAGTAGTTTACCCCTGCCAGTAATAGAAGATGACCCTGCACCAACAATCAATATCCTCTCCATTCAGGCCTTGTCTGAGTCCCCTTTAGATGCCAGGGATGTGGCTGCTGAATCAGCCACAGATCTCACACTTTCATGTGTCCTTTCTTGGGTTTTATCTGGATGGCCAGAGAGCTGTCCAGGCACTGAGTTTCAGAGTTTCTGGTCCAAAAGGAACGAGTTATCCACCTTCCAGGGTTGTCTTCTTTGGGGGAGCAGAGTTGTCATTCCTGCCTCAATGAGGACTAGGGTCTTAGGTTCCCTCCACGAGGGTCATCCTGGCATTGTACGTATGAAGGCGCTTGCGCGCAGCCATTTGTAGTAGCCTGGGTTAGACAGAGACATTGAGGCTAAGGTGCATGCATGCCACCTTTGTCAGCGCTCACGCCCTGAAATGCCCCAAGCTCCTGTACATAGATGGGAGGAAACACAGTCTCCATGGTCTAGGGTGCACATTGACTACGCTGGGCCTTTTCAGGGTCAATTCTTCTTGGTCCTAGTTGACAGCCGTTCAAAATGGCTTGAGGTTGTACCTGTCTCTTCCACCACCACTGCAAAGACTATTCAAGTACTGAGGGGGATTTTTGCTGCACACGCGCTTCCTGATGTCCTCGTATCTGACAATGGCCCTCAATTCACTTCTTCCGAATTCCAAGCTTTCTTACAGGCCAACATGATTCGTCACGCCACCTCTGCGCCTTTCCACCCATCCACCAATGGTATAGCTGAACGCATGGTTCGCATCACCAAGGACGCTTTGAAGAAACTTACCTATGGAGACTGGCATCACAGGTTGGCTGACTTCCTCCTTTCTTATCGCACTACACCTTCCACTTCTACCGGGAGGAGCCTAGCTGAACTTCGTTGGGGGTGCAAACTGACTACCAAGCTTGACCGGTTGCACCCGGACAGACTACCTTCCACAGTCACACACCCCAAGGCACCTAGACAACTGCTTGTGGGTGCCCCGGTTTGGACTCGTAACTATGGGCCTGGCCATTCATGGGTCCCTGCCACTGTGTCCAGGGTCACAGGTCCTTTGTCCTATGAGGTTTCCCTGGACAACGGTCGTGTCCTGCGATGACACATCGACCAGCTCTGCACTAGACGGGACCTTCCCACTGAGACTCCTGGGTCTTTTCCAGGGGGGAGGGGGACCCCTTTGGGCAAGGGGAAGAGTGCGGGCTGCCACCTATCATTAACGAAGGAGCTACAGACAGCTCATTCTGAGATTCCGTGAGTGCTCCAAATAGGAATTCATGGAGCCCAACTAGAACTCAGGCACCAGTGCCTACTCCAGCCAGGGAGTCACCCCGGGGGCATAATCACTACTCACCCGCATCACTCAGTACTCCAGTCAGGGAGGATATCCGGGAGCGTCCAAACAACCCACACCCTGCAAGAGAGCTGGCACACATTCCGTCTAGTTGGCCCAACACTACCCCTGTCCATAGAAGGGGGCAAGCACACAGGGAGGTGGTCGAGGAACCGAATCCCGACTACAACACCTCTGGCATCACTCAGGGGACAACTGAGTTTTGGGACAGCACTGAAACCCCAGCAAGCCCAGGTACAGAACGGGAACATGGGGAAAGACAACCTCTTGACAGGTCTAGGACAGACCTAGGAGGTTCTACAGAATTGCCCAACAGTGACAGTCACTTAAGAGGGCCAAAGAGCCTGCAGCCAGGCAGGACAACCAGGTCAAACAGAGGAAGAAGCCCTGGCCTGACGAGCCCGGTGGGCAAGCAAGCAGGCCAGGCATTGGAGCACAGTCCTTGGGAATCACCAGGGCCTAGCAAGGGGGACAAGCATACATTACCCCTCAGTCAAGGGGTACTTGGAAGGTACCCAGAAGTCAGGAGGTCACAGAGAGCTAGAAGATCTCCTAAGTATTTAGAAGATTTTGTAACCCTACTGGCAAAACAGAGTTAACAGAGAGTATTCCTGTACACATAGGAAATAAAACACTGGGGAACAATAGAAGCAAAGGGATAACTGGTACAAAGCTAGTATGGGTACCACACTCGTATTTGGTTGTATATTATTATTGTATGATCATAGTCTTAGCCGGGGGGAAGGGGTGTTATGTCCTGAGCCTGTGAGAGCAGGCTCGGGGCATTACAACGGTCCTGGGCAGGTGCAAGCTGCCTGGGACCAGACTGGCTGTCGCCAGCACTCACGCACATGCGCGGGTACGAGCGCGCCAAATGTTGCAGTTTGGCCCGGGAATCACCTATAAAAGGAGCAAGGAGATTCGGGCGTTGTCGGTGTCTTGTAACCAGTATGCTGAACAGAAATAAAGAGTTCCTGAGAACTACAACTGCTTCTCATGTCATTGCCATTTTGCGAAGGACTTAACAGTAACTATTATAGATTCCAGACACCATAAGAAGAATCTAAAACGTTCTCCTGCTTCTTCTGTATTTGGTTCTTAAATTTTCTTCCATTTTGTTCATACAAGTAATATGTGAATCATCTTTTCAAAAATTAATATTTCTAGATGGTTGTATTCTGTTTGGCCTTTATGGATAAAGAGTTTGGCCTCAATTATGACTTAAATACACCCTGATGTACTTTTAGCCAAAGAAAACAATTTTGCTACAATCATTTGGCATTTCCCAACTAAAGAATAATAGAATCACATCCAAAATCACAAGTGGCCAGCCATATAAATTCAACAAATTAAATTTAATTAATTATAAACTTGGCTGTGTCAACAGATGTGGGGGTCTCATGGAAATAGCAAGTTAATGAGGTGGCTACATTAACATTTGATGTTCTCTCCTAATCTTTTAATAATATTAATAATTTTAAATTGTGGAGTGCTTTTAATACAATGGTTTCATAGATTTTTTTTAATTGTACGCCACCCAGAATTATGTCTTGTAAGATGGGCAGCCATAAGAAAGAAAGAAAGAAAGAAAGAAAGAAAGAAAGAAAGAAAGAAAGAAAGAAAGAAAGAAAGAAAGAAAGAAAGAAAGAAAGAAAGAAAAAAGAATTCAAGGATTATTGGGAACATAGTCATTCTAGATTAATATTCATATTTTTGCATGGACAAAGATGCAGGATATGGTGAGCTTATATCCTCAATGCACTCCTACTATACATGTCTGAAAAGTAAATCTGAGTTTTACTGTGATTGCTTCCCACTATGTGAGTGAAGTTCCAAATCTTCTTTATTCCTATATTGTAAACCATCTTTTAAAATCAACGGTGCTTTCCAGATACTTAGAGAGAAATTTACATAACTGTAGACTTAATTGCCTTTAGAAAAATAACACAATGTAGTAACTACTGTACGTGTACGTAGTACGTGTTTTTATTTAATAATTAAAATACTGCAGACATTCTTTATATAGAAATAAAGTCTAGATTTGTTTTTCTGGGAAATAAACGAATCTATTTCTGTTTTTTTTTCAGAACTTTATGCAGGTATGGCATACAATTTTTATTTCTTCAGCATGCTGTCAGTGCATTGTTATTTGCATTAAGCGTGCTTGTGTGGCTTGCCTCAGGTTCTTTACTTGTGATTCTCTGCAGTGTATTTTGAAGTTGCTAACTGCTATTTTCTCTGCCACTATTACTTGGGGAGGCGGGGAAGGGAGGAAAGACTGGGATGTTTGATAATTCTGTGGAAACCAACAACAGAATGTTTAATGAAAGCTCAGTTCCAAAGCATCTCATACTGACTAGATTAACTGTTGAAACTTAAGTCATAAAAAGTAAGGTATAATCCAGATTTCTTCTTTCACAGAATTAAGTATTTTGTTAAGATAATTCTATTATGAGCTTCTGCTGTAGATGATCAATGTAAACTGACACCATTGCTTTAATGAGCCAAAAATATATGTTGTAACCATTCTCCCATATGTTCCAAAATACTTTTTCTTAACTAAATTGGAAGCACCACACAACCACATTGAATACACTTAATGTAGTCATGTAGTTATTAATTTCACCCCCTGAATCTTCAACATATGATTGTAGCAATAATTGAAAGGGTTCTGGGGGCACAGCCAAGATTTTTGGGACGATATTTATAAATTCCTTGATGTTGGTGTTTTGTAATTCAAAGCAATTCAAGCTATAGAAAGCTTAAAGCTTCTTCAGCCTTATTGCAAACTATTTTACTTCATGGACAAAGCAATCCCTAGGATTAAGGAAGAATTTATGGCAAAAGCACTAGCACTGTGCCAGTATGAATGATGTTCTGCCATCTCTAATGTTTGCATAATTTCATTTCAGGGAACAAGGGAACTTTATATCCTGGTGGGACAAATACTTGAACAATACATTAATATTGCTGAAAACTATCACTTTCCCCCTATCATTGAGAATGCCTCATATATGCCATCACTGCTAACACTTATCTATGCTAGATTCTAGCTAATGTACAGTACATCAGATGTCAACCTTAACCAAAATAATGAAAGAAAATTACCAGGATACTTAATTTGATAGACAAAAATAAATGAAACCAATGAAAATTTATCTTAGGTATTTGACGGGTTTCCTGTTGTTTTCTATAATGTGATGTTATCAATTCATTACTTAAAAGCCATTATTCTAAGCTATGAGGGCAAATTGAGGGTCATCATAAATTGCAGTGTAGATTTCTTTTATGGAGCAAGTTAAAATAATTTCAGTCATTTACTAAAAGAAGCTGAAAAATATGTCATGGGGAAAGTAAAATGCTTTTTATACAAATCAAACCTTATTTGATCATTTTAACTCTCAGCTACATATTGCATTAGCTTAGATCTTACAAGATTTTTTTTAAGGTGGCATTGTAAATCCTACACAATCATTTTCATTTAATTTATTATAGAAGACTTTGAGCTGATTCAGAGTAATCTTGAACAGCCTTTTAGCTTTGATATTAGAAATGCAGTGACAGGAACACAGAGGAACTGGCTAACACAGTGGTACAAATATTGTTTACCAAATATGATGAAGTGACAGCAAGAAAAGAAAAGTTGTTATTGAAACTGATGCTGTTTTTTTAAATTATACAATAATGATTTATGTATCCTGCCATTTTAACCCCTAAACATGGCTACTGGAGGAGGGATCTATTGAATGTGACTTTAAATGCTACTTTCTCCTAAGAAATCCAAGAAAACTTTTATGACATTAACACATGCACACAGAGAATGTATAAAGAGGAGGAGATAAACAACAATTCAACAATTCTTTTGTAGTTTTGTATGATTCACATATAATGCAGGTGTGGAAGGGTGTATCTTGATATGTGAAATTTACCCAACCATCAGCCCAAATCTGTTGATCTTATTTGCTTCTTGTAAACAAACTGTAACATTTGTTGTTCTCCATGCACTTAAGCTGCTATTTTATTAATTCCTTGTGAAGTGAAATTATACATTTTAGGTATACAATCAGCTGACACTCTTTGTTTTTATGTAATATTGTAAACAGTTGCAGTAGAAATTATGGAACTTGACAAAATTGCAGTAGAGGAGGTAGGAGTTGACATTATCTCATTTCAGATGCAGGGTTTCCTTTTCCTGAAGAAATTTCCATGCAAATGTATTCATTTTTCAAAAACTGCTCCATAAAACACAATTTTATATATCTTTATATATCTGGATTGTTTTTGGAAACAATTGATGCAAGTTCTTCTCAGCAACTCTCCTTACGTAAAGAACCATATCTTTTTTTTAATGGTTCTTGTCCAGAACTGTTTTACAGAAATTCTACACTAGTTGTGGTTGTTGATCTAAAAAACAACTTGCTGAAGATACCCAGTCTGGTGCCCTTCAACAATGTTTAGTTGCAATTAATCCTAGAATCACATAATTATGGAGATGGGGTGACCACAAGGGTTATATAATCTTAAAATGTGAAAAAAAGAAAACAATCTTAAACCATCTCTGGTTCCTTTAAGAGGAAACCATCTTAAAAACCTGTAGAGAAGGAGAAACCATACCCTCCATAGATATGTTAAAAGACATGGTACTTACCATAAGGAAATGTTTCTTCCTTATGAAGAATGATTTTCTGGATAGTTACAACTTATATGCATTATTTCTAATCCTAGTTTCTGTGGTAATGAAAAATAGTTTCTCTTATGATCTCTAGACACTAATTATAGTTTTACTAACTTTTAATTGGAGCTTCTAGGTAGTTGTAATCAGTAATGTAATCAAAGTAAACCATCAAAACACACTCAGTACAAATATCACCAATTCATGTACCTTACTGCATATAACATGTTGCTTAATCCTATCAGGAAAGTCTGCTTGCTAACCCTAAACTAATGAATAACATAACCCTCCACTCAATTGTATTGACTTCTGGTAACTCTAGGACTTGATTATATTGGAAAACTAGGCTATTTTGGAATAAACCCTATTTCAACTGCTTTTGAAATAAATAAATCCTAGAGTACTAATGGATGATCACTTGAATGTGAGCAAGCAGTGTACAGCAGCAGCCAAAAAAGCTAATACAATCCTGGGTTGTATAAACAGAGGCATAGAATCAAGATCACATGAAGTCTTAATAGCATTTTATAAAACCCTAGTGAGACCACACCTGGAATACTGCAACCAATTTTGGTCACTATATCACATAAAAGATGTTGAGAGTCTGGAAAAAGTTCAGAGAAGAGCAACTAAGATGATCCAAGGCCTGGAGACTAAAAGATATGAAGAACGGCTGTGGGACTTGGGTCTGGCTAGTCCACGGGTTGGCAACCCGTAGCTCCGGAGCCGCATGTGGCTCTTTGAACCACCTCCTGCAGCTCCGGAGCCTCCTCTGCCATTTTCAGAGACAGACAGAGACAGAGAGGCACTTGTGTTTCCCTTCTCTCTCTCTCTCTCTCTCTCTCTCTCTCTCTCTCTCTCATGCAGATTTGCCCTCTTGCAGAGCTCCTGATTGGCCCTGCAGCTGGGTGCCCTGCCCCCTGGGAGAAGGGTGGCCAGGAAGGGCCTTTCTGGGGCTGGCCTGGTCTGAGGTGCATGTGGCCGGAGAGCCGCACGGGGAAGCCCCAGGATCCATGCTGGGAGTGGCCCAGCAGAGCCTCCATTGAGCAGGCAAGCCCTCCCGCAAGCTGTGGCCCAGGTTGGCCAAGCAGCAGCAGAGCCGGAGATGGAGGGTGAGTGGGGAGGGGAGGGAGGGGGATTACCTGCACCAGGTGGAGGGGCAGCCAAGCCAGCCTCATATCTCCCTGGGCTGGGTGGCAGGCCTGGCAGGGCCGGCAGCTGGCAGGGGCATCAGTTCCTGCCTCTCCCCAGGCCGGGCGGTAGGCCCGGCGGGGGCCGCGGCCAGTGGGGGCATTGATTCCTGCCCCTCCCTGGGCCGCTGAGCCGGCCTCACGTCTCCCAGAGCAGCAGGGCAGCAGGTGGCAGCTGGCGGAGGCATTGGTTTCTGGCTGCCCCTGGGCCGCTGAGCCGGCCTCGCGTCTCCCCAGCCTGGGGAGCAGGTGGCAGCCGGCAGGGGCATTGGTTTCTGGTCATCCCCGGGCCGCTGAGCCAGCCTCGCATCTCCCCGGGCTGGGCAGCAGGCAGTGGGGGCATTGGTTTCTAGCCGTCCCCGGGCCACTGAGCTGGCCTCGCGTCTTCCCAGGCTGGGTGGCAGGCGGCAGGGGCATTGGTTTCTAGTCATCCCTGGGCCACTGAGCCGGCCTCGTATCTTCCCAGGCTGGGCAGCAGGTGGTGGGGGCATTGGTTTCTGGTCATCCCTGGGCTGCTGAGCCAGCCTCGTGTTTTCCCGGGTCAGGCAGCAGGCCCAGCAGGCAGCGGGGGCATCAGTTCCTGCCCGTCCCCAGGCTGCTGAGCCGGTAAAATCAATGGACCTGCAGGTCTGCGGCTGGCTTTTCAAGTCGCCGCAGACCTCCATTGACTTCCATGGGGACTCTTGGCAATGAAGGGGCTGATTGAAATCACTTCAAGAATCGAGCTGCAGGATGGCTTTGAGTGGCAGAGACACAGAGAGATGCAAACACATCTCCTCAGGAGATGAAGCAAGGGCAGGAGACGAAGAGGAGTCAGCTATGTCTGTGCACAAGCCCCAAAAGCTTTCTTCCTCTCCCTGATCTTGCCTTTCTTGCTGGCTTTCTGATGTAAGCATCTGCTGGGTTTCCTCAACCTCCCCCCCATTTTATTTTAATCCCAGCATCGCCTCCTCTTTCACAAAGTTGATATTCCGGGGACTCGGAGCTCGCTTCGCTCCTGGAGTCACTTGGCAAAGTTTGAAGGAGAGGCCATCTGCTCCCACCTCCCATGGAGCAGAACTGCTGCTTCCTCGCCCTCCCAGCGAAAGAACCCCAGAGAGCTGGAAGACATCCTTTCTCCCACTTTCTGCTTCCCATCCTTTCTTTTCTGAGCACCCCTCCCTGAGCGAGCCAGAAGCCTCAACTCCAGCCTCTCGAGCAGGCTGAGATAGGCGAACCCGAGCGGCTGTCTGCTGCCGCCTCGGAAGATTCACCACAGCAGTTCTTTCTCCTCGTCGGCCTCCTCCTTCGCTCCCTTGGAACCTTCGCATGAAAAGGCGGAAAGAAGAAAGTCCCAGAGAGGGAGAGCACAGGGTGGGGGGAGAGCAGTCTTTTCCAAAGGGAGGAGAAGCCAGGATGGCAGAGCCATCCATACCAGAGCTGGATGGGGGGCAGGGCCGGCGCAATCTTGCCTTAAGCTCTTCTCTTTAATCAAGCCCCGTGTTCTGTGCGTATGCGTGCGTGCACACATATTTTGCGGGTCCCAGTTTTTTCTTTTGCGAGGGAAACGGGTCTTTCACTGTTGCAGGTTGCCGACCCCTGGGCTAGTCTAAAGAAAAGAAGAAATAGGAGAGACATGATAGCAGTATTCCAGTATCTGAGGAGCTGCCACAAAGAAGAGGGGGTCAAATTATTCTCCAAGGCACCAGAGGGTAGGACAAGAAACAATGGTTGGAAACTGACCCAAGAGAGAAGCAACCTGGAATTAAGGAGAAACTTCCTAACAGTGAGGACAATTAACCAGTGGAACAGCTTGCCCCCAGAAATTGTGGGTGCTCCATCACTGGAGATTTTTAAGAAAAGATTAAACAGTCACTTGTCCGAGATGTTATAGGTTCTCCTTCTTGAGCAGGGGGCTGGACTAGAACACCTCCAAGGTCCCTTCCAGCTCTATTCTATCCTAAATATGGCTTTGAAAGTCAGTTTGGCAAAGTGGTTAAAACATCAGGCTAGAAACTGGGAGATTGAGTTCTAGTTCTAGACTGTGAGTTCAAATCATGCCTTGGGCAAAACGTCAGCTGGGGATCTTGGGCCTAGGAAGCCCTAGGAAGGAGACAATGGCAAACCACTTCTGAAAAATCTTGCCAAGAAGCCTTCAAGGAGCTGTTCAGACAGTCTTTGAGAACTGAACACAATTGAATGGAGAGAAAATGTTTTATTTTTTATTGAAGTGTGTGAGACCCTTAATTGCAGGGAAAAGTACTGTTAAATGTATAGCCCGCTTTTTTGTCTTTTCTGAAAGTTAAATAATGCACATATATTAATTAGAACCACACAAATGTCATCCTCCCACTAACTAAGCAATGAAAAAATAAACATGGCAATCAAACCCTTTCTTAAAGGTTTGAGCTTTTCTGTAGGAAAATAAAAGCTAATACAATCTGTGCAAAAAGGTTTAATTAGAAGTCTGTGATTGAGGAGATACACATACTCTCATAATGACTTCATACATGTGCAAAGGACAAGAAACAATGGTTGGAAACTGACCCAACTTCATACCTGTGCAAAGCACATTCTGCCAGAGGAGTCTGGCTACATGTACAGAGAATGGCAAATAGCTTTCCTATAGTGAAGATGGTATTCGTCACATATCATAACATCTTTTGTTGCATTGGAATTTGATTTTTTAAAGTTCTGTGCGAAATCAAATCAAACCTTTATTGGAGTCAAAGACCGGCATAAGGAGGATGAGGGTGCAAAGAATCAAAAAATAAAAAATATGTGTTTTGAAAATTAAAGGCCCACAGTTTTGAAGATGGTGACATCAGATACCAAAGAAGAGTCTGGAGATTTTACTAACTTCTATATATCATAGGGCAATCCAACTTTGTGCTTCTTAGGGATTCCAAAGATATAGCCTCCATGGGAAAAAAAAAAGAAAGTTATTGGCAAAATGCAGTAAACTCTGTTGTTGGAGGCTGGTCTTGGCTGTCACAAGCAGCATTGCAATTCTGGTGATGCTAATGAAGAACAACGTAAACATCAAAGCAATATAAAATAATCTCTACTGGGCAGCCTTTGAAATGGTGAATGGATCACAAAGGAACCCTGGAAAGTAACTTATTGTTTTTTATTTCTTATTATATAAATGCCAGTATCTGGATGTCAGCTGAAATGCGTTATTTAGATATGGCAATCTCTGAATTAACATAGCCTAGAAAATGAGCAGTTAGAACAAAGCTGTAGTTATTTTACTAATACGATTGCTGCTGTCACAAATCATTTGAGGTGGCTATGATTCCAATCTTTCAGAGAGACTCCCCTTATTTTCATTGTGGTTTGAATGCTGTATTTCAGCTGAACACTTGTCTGCTTTTGACTGAGGTGAATCTGGTAACTTAGAAATGCACCCATGAACCTATTTATTAATGGAAATATCAATAAAATAATGTGTAAAGTTAACATATGATCATTATCTCACAGTCTTGTGTTATATTGGAGTATGAAAAAAAATCTAAACGTTAGATTTATGCCTGCTCATGTAGGGAATTATGAAGCGTGGATTCTCTACAAGAGAAGAGAAAATGTGATAAAAAGCTTGTGTACTACATAAATTGTCAAGTTTCCCTTGAGGTCAAGTGGTAGTGTGGTAGCCTGCATTAGCAGGGGGATATCATAGATAGAAATCTATGAAAACTATGCTCATATTATCACTGATATTTGTGCTATCTAAATATGCCTCTGCCATCCCTACAAATTGGACAGTCAGTTACCTTTTCAGAATATTTAATAATAATAATAATAATAATAATAATAATAATAATAATAGTAGTAGTAGTAGTAGTAGTAGTAGTAGTAGTAGTAGTAGTAGTAGTAGTAGTAAAGTTGGAAGGGCCTTGGAGGTCATCTGGTCCAACCCCCTGCTCAGGCAGGAAACCCTACACCATTTCAGACAAATGGCTGTCCAGTCTCTTCTAAAAAACCTCCAGTGTTGGAGCATTCACTGCTTCTGGAGGCAGGTTGTTCCACTGGTTAATTGTTCTAACTGTCAGGAAGTTTCTCCTTAGTTCTAGGTTGCTTCTCTCCTTGATTAGTTTCCACCCATTGCTTCTTGTCTTGCCTTCAGGCGCTTTGGAAAATAGCTTGACTCCCTCTTTTTTGTGGCAGCCCCTGAGATATTGGAACACTGATATCATGTCACCCCTCATCCTTCTCTTCATTAAACTAGACATACCCAATTCCAGCAGCTGTTCCTTATATGCTTTAGCCTCCAGTCCCCTAATCATTTTTGTTGCTCTTCTCTGTATTCTTTCTAGAGTCTCAACATCTTTTTTAAAGCGCAGTGACCAAAACTGGATGCAGTATTCCAAGCATGGCCTTACCAAGGCATTGTAAAGTGGTATTAACACTTCACGTGATCTTGATTCTATCCCTCTGTAAATGCAGCCTAGCACTGTGTTGGCCTTTTTGGCAGCTGCAGCACACTGCTGGCTCATATTTAGGTGATTGTCCACTAGGACTCCGAGGTCCCTCTCACAGTTACTACTATTGAGCAAGGTACCCCCTGTTTTACAAACAGGGCATCATTTCCTCAAATTATAACAAATATTAAGAATTACTAAATAGCTAACGCATGAAAATTTAACTTATTCATGGTTCCAATATAGACAAATAGTGGACAGATGGAAGATGGATTGTAAAATGGGCTGGCTTAGAGAAGATGAAGCTCTTTTAAAACAAGTAAGAGATCAAAGGCCAACCCATATTAAGAGAGTTTATGGGGTTTTAGTGGAATTGGACTCAGAACCTGAATTAGTTAAAGATTGTATGATTAAATGGGCACAGAATATTGGTGAAACGATTTCAATGGATACTTGGGAACTTATTTGGATAAGAAATGTTAAATTCACACAAGCGCAAAATTTAAGAGAGAATTTTTATAAGATGTTTTATAGATGGCACCTTGATCCAAAGAAAATGTCCATTATGTACCCTAATCTGCAGCCGAAATGCTGGAGATGTGGACATTTGGATGCTACTTATTATCATACTTGGTGGACGTGTAAGCATATAAAAGCTTTTTGGATTAAGATATGGTGGAATATCCAAAGAATTTTTAAACGGAGGGTAAAATTTACTCCGCAATTATTTTTACTAGGTATTGTTACTGATTGTGATGCTAAGGAGGTTATATTGATGTTAAATTTGATTACAGCCGCTAGGCTGTTAATAGGGCAATATTGGAAGAAGGAATCCTTGCCTACTTTGCAAGAGTGGTTTCATAAAGTTTCGTATTTGGCAGAAATGGCAAAGATTTCGGCTTTTTTAAAGGAGCAATTTCAAGAGAAATTTTTTGCAGTATGGGAAAAATGGATAAATTTCATACAATATAATTTGGATATGGAAAAATATCATTTAGCTTTTTTATAACTTGTAATGATTGTTTTTTCCTTCTTTCTTTCTTCCTTTTTTCTTTACGTATTACTACTTATATATTTTTTTTATATATATATGTTCTATTTTTCGTCTATTTTTTTCTTTTTTTTCTCTCTCTCTCTTTTCTTTTTCCTTTTTTTTCTCTCTTTCTTTCTTAGTATATATTATTCATTTTAAAGTTTATGTTATGCATATTATTATTATACATATTATTATATATATTATTATTATGATTTTTATTATTTTTATTAATTATCTTATAAATTGTAAACGTTATTTTTTAAAATTTGTTAAATAATCCTATATTCAGTTCTGGGAAGTCGGGGGGGGAGGGTGGGGTGGTGTGGGAGGGGGGGGGATCTTTATTTGTAAAATTTTTGAAAAATTTCAATAAAAAAAAAAAAAGAATTACTAAATAGCCAGTCAAAATCATAAAATGAGAAACAGTAAAAAAAAAAATCCTGTGCAAGCTTTGATAGGCAATCTTAACAGCAAGTTAATACATTGCAGTGAATTCTAAGGAGATAGTTATATAATGTAGATAGATGCTACTTATTCTATATCTTCTCATTTAAATGATATAATTTATCTAGATTGTTTGGAAAAAATAAAGTGATGCTCCTATCTGTAAAGAAATGTTTTCTTATGTTTTCTTCAATTTTACATCAGTTTTATAGCTTGAAGGTCTCATGTTGTATAGTATTCTGATAGTTTGATAAAAGGCTTTTAGAAGTAGTGTAATCCATCTATCACTTTGAATGAGCTAAGCTATTGGTCCCTCATCTCATTAAAAGATAATATTTTTCTTACATGAATATCTATGTTCGTTATACTGAACAACTGTAGATCTTATAGGAGTAGGGAATTATCATAAAACATTGAAAAAATAGACATATTTATAAAAATCTCAAGGCTTTTCTTTAGGATATGGCTCTTACACAGCACAGTAGTATCACATCCAGGAAAAAAAAAATATTTGTATCAAAGAGATGTTCTCTCAGGTATGGGTATAAGTATACAGTGCAGTCCATCAGGTGTTTCACTCTACAAATGCTGAAAACTCTGTTCCTGGACTACAAAAGCATCTAACAAACAGCATATACTTTCATAAAACTATGAGGACAAGGATCCATGGGGGAAATGCATCATTGCATTGAAACATGTTACGTTTGTAGTACAGATACAGCCTTAAAAATGGTGAAAAATCAGAATAAAAAGAAAACCTTATTGGACATGAATATAATGATATTATGGAATAAATATCCAGAATTTGGGTGGTAATATTTTTTTCCTATTAAAATTATTTTGCTAAATAGTAACAGAGTTCATGAGGACATGTGTCATCTTTTGGGGCTGATTTGTTTTATTTATCCACAAGAAATGTTTTGACTGTTATTTTTCTCCCATAGCATGAGCTAGTTCACTATGATGGCTAAAGAAATCACAAAAAGCAATTCATGTCCTTGTAATGAAAATATTGTTTGATTGTAGATTGTATATTTTCATTATGAAACCATACATTTCTTTGAGAAAGGAATCATGACCATGTTTTCATTCTGAAGTTGAAAAGCAGGGAAATGTCAGCTTATACTTACACATGCACAACCCCCACACACACACACAATCCCATACATAAGTTTTACAGAATTAGAACACATTCTTGGGCTTCATAGTGCTTTAAGTAAACAGTTACATAAATCAAATATTTTTGTTCCTTTTATTTCCAGGTTCGAACTGTGAATTCAGACCCTGTGAAGGTGGTAATCCCTGTGAAAATGGAGCTACATGTCTACAAGAGCTAAACTTAACTGCCTTTCCTCTTGGATTTCAGTGCCAGTGTATAAAAGGCTTTACAGGACCACGCTGTGAGATCAACATCGATGAATGCAGTTCCAACCCTTGTTTGCATGGATATTGCTATGATGGTGAGTCTGTCTATTGCTAATATGTTTCTTGCAGAGAAACACGAGCAGATTTAAGTCATGTTAGAGAAATTAGATTCAAACAACCAGAATTGCATACTTTGGGTCCAATTCAGCAGTTTACTAGAAGGAAAAGTGATTTGCCCAAATGCCCCACTTTTAAGCATGAAGGTTTCTGTTTTCAGAGCTCCAGTTAATTTCCCAACTGCAGTTAATGGGAAATTCTAACGTGATTTTTGAGGTGCCTCTTCTGATATGTCAATTAGCCAAAGTACCCTTTGCACAATTTAGTTGACTATGAATAATTTTCAGTTGCTAAAATGAGGTCTTAGAGCAATGAGGTCCTGTTTGCATTGTATCATAGATGTTGTTCTGATATGGGTTTGACCTGTATCTTTGCTAATTTTAATTCATTGCCTATCCACGAGACCTCATATTCAAAGCATGGAATAAAGAATCTGTAAAACATCCATTCATTACAAACAAATGAGAAAGGTAAACATTCAGTTTTTCACCAATCATTAATTTCAATAATCAATTGGTACCAGTACTCATTCCAACCAAACAAAATAACAAAATCTTCAGATAATGCAATCATATTTATTCATTCACTTGACAAGGTTTCAGCATATGTCTATCTTACCTAACTTCCTCCACAGCCTACTCAAACCCAATAGCTGCATTCTCAAAGCCTTACATATTAAGAGAAACATTTAACACATAGACTAAGCTTATGTCATGGCAGAGTAAAGAAGGAAGAATTAGAATGTGAAAAGTAAAAGCCAAAGTGGTTTCAGTGGTGGTAGAAGCTATGATTTGTAAGCTGGGAGAGTGGCTCCAGCAGATCTCAGACATGACATCAGACCTCTCTATCCAAGACTGTAGTACTGTATAAAGAACAGCCAAGACCCTGCATACAACCCTCAAACTCCCAGGCCTCTGGTAGGGGACCTGAGACTGAGGAAGACACAGACTACCCATATAGTGAGAAGGGAAGTTTATGTACATATATCGGTGCTATTGTCATCTTTAAAGAAGATTATTTTTTTCTTGAAAAATGGTTGAAGGCGTTTTTCTTCCCTTGGACAAATTCAGGGAAAATTTCTACTCATTTTTTTTAATCGCATAAATTTGTTGGAGACTGTTTAAAATTTCCAACCTTCATTTGTATTCTCCTTTAGTTTTCCTGCATTGTCCTGGTATATAGTCATTTATAAGCTTGATGTTGATACATACTTTAGACCCCAGAGTTCTTCCTTGTTGATTTTTAAAAGGATACCATTTGGTTTATGTTCTTTCTTTCCAAATATATACATTCAACCCAGAACATTGGCTTCAAAAGTTGCAGACAACTCCTGAAATCATTTCCCAGTTTTCTCTTATTTCCCTTCTCTTATTAGTCCAGGTGTAGAATCTTGGAATATCCCCATAGAACAGTGTTTTTGCAAATGGACTGCAAAGATCAATGAATTCTGTTAAAGTGGTTCTTGCCACATCATTATTTGGTTGCACATCAGTATTTTCTCAAAAGAATACTTAATGCTGTTGTGGAAGGTGCACTTGAAGGCAAACAATTACTGGATCCCTTTCATAAAGTATCATGCAACAGCTTCAGCTATGTATCAAGTACTGTGATCTCATCTTCTCTGTTCAGTGCAAAAATTGCCTATTCATTCCCTTTCATGATATCTTTGATGACGGATTTGACAGATGAGCATATTTCTACATTGAGATGACAATTGAACGCCTTCAATAGTTGGGTCTCTAGGTAATTAGAGAAATTAGTTCAAATCTGCCATCCTGCTTGGTGTCCTTTAAATCCTCTCATTTCTGAAGACTATCTCCTGTAGGAGTCATTGCCACACCTTGTATGCTCATTGGATGGTTTTGGTCACCATTTACTGCATGTACAATTTTTCCAATATGCTGAGTATCTACGGCAATGTGGAGCGAGGATGATGTGCTTCAATACCCACGTATGCAGCTCTGGATCTTCATTTGGGTCTGATATTTCAGCTTATATGATATGGTATCAATAATTTTCTGGTTTTAGCTTGGATGCTTCATCAAGCCACAGCAGACTGTGCAAATGAGGCAGACCTCATTTTTGGTATTTCACACTTAGCACATAAGCAATACACTTACCAAAGAGATCATATATTCCAGTGAGATACTTCATGAACAACTTTTTCTTCAACTTGAACACTCTTGTGATTAAATTTAGCAGATCATTTGGCTGCTGTCATATTTCTGGCCAGTTTGGATTTCATGTCGTAATGAAAAATGAAGCACCGACATACTTCGATATATACATCATGAGATCTTGACATCATTTTATCACATTTCTTGGTCCACCAATAAATGTTAAAGAGAGGATGATGCATCTTTTGATATTTCTAAAATCATCGTCATTACTCAATGCATTGGTCAGTCCTCTATATGTTGTTAATCTCAAGGTTGCTTGATTCATTTGGATGTAACTCAGTGCCTCACTTTCAATTTTAGCAGCCATGTCAATCATGTATTGTTGGAATAGACAATATTCATAGTAATGTATTGCCATTAGTTTCTTGTTGTTTATTATTTGGAGTTGATCTCCAAAAGGAAAGAAAAGTATGTATTAAATATGTATTAAAAGTTGTCATAGGAGTGATGGGACTCTGAAATTACTTGAAAACCACTCCTCATTCTTAAAAAAAATGTGCCATGATGTTGGTTCAGTTTTGATATTGTTTAGTAAAATGACAATGATTCCATTAGCAGTTTGTGCATTGAGCCTTCTCTCATGTTCAAATGCTGTCTCAAGATCAGTGACAATAGAAGTTTCTGACATGTCTCAAATTTATTCTTTTGCAAGTTAAAGAGATGAAATGTACAAGCTTCATTGTCATAGACCAGGGGTAGGCAACTTTGGCTCTTTTATGACTCGTGGACTTCAACTACCAGAATTCCTGAGCCAGCATGGCTGATTCAGGAATTCTGGGAGTTGAAGTCCAGGAGTCATAAAAGAGCCAAGGTTGCCTACTCTTGTCATAGCCATTTCTCCAATTATTGAACAATCGCATATTGAATTCCATCTTGGAGTATATCAGTTCTCAATTCTAAGCTATCCTGAGGATCCATTTGAATAAATTTGGCTTGATGGCTAGAGCATTAAATGTCCTATGTAATGATGGATTTGACCTTGAATAATTATCAAAGAATTCCATCTGTTTCTCATTGGAATGATTTCTTTGGCACAAAAAGGTATCATTGGAAATGGCAACTCATTTGTGATAGTTTCATCATGGCTATACAAATTGATGAGCTCAATAGGTAGAGGCTGTAAAAAAGCATAAACCCAAAGATGACACAGTGAAATCCAATCAAGTTTTATTTTTTATTTCCTTACACCTAAGAGATAAAATCTCATCAAGCTAAAGCTGTAAACTAAATGTATGCACCCTTGGAGATTCTAGACTAGGACCAGGGCTTTTTTTTGTCATAGAATGGCCAGAACGGAGTTATGGCATATTTTTTGGATGGAACCTTGTAGGTTGTATGACGTGTGTGAATTCCGGCACCTTTATTTTTTACAAAAAAAGCACTGATTAGGACTACTCTGAGACTTCTTCCCCCCATTCAGTTAAGACTATGCAGTCTTTTATTTTAGGCCTCTCTCTGGAATGTGTTGCCTCCTCCCTGGGAAGCTGCATTGTGAGTGTAGAAATGTCCTCCCCACACACCTCTTCTCCAGCTGCACATTTCATCACATTGCCTATTGTGATCTTTCCATTCATACAGCAGAAATGTGTGGTTTCTCCAGGCAGAACAGTTAGGGCAAACTTTGGCCATGGCACCAACATCAGCAGAAATATTACATTGCAAACTTGTGAATCTTGCTCTGCTCTTTCTTTGTTGAGGTTTTGTTGTTGAAGGAACTCTTACAGTGTTTGCCAGATATTCTTGCATTGATCTTCCCTTTCCTCCTCCATCTTTTCTCTTATTGTGTACCATTCCTTGTCATTCTAGAGACATGCAACCTTTTCATTCTCCATTTCTTTATCTCTCTGCCTCCTGGCTATATCCTGACAATCTTTGGGGTCATCTCTTGACCATGATGTCCCCCCCTTTCTTTCCACATGGCATAATGATGTTGACATTGTTTTAGTTTAATAATTTATTTAATTTAATCTCATTTAATTTTTTACCACAATGTTGTCCATTGCTTTTCTCATCTCAGAGAGTTTAGAATCTTTGCTGGCTTTTCCACTGAGTTGTAGGAAGCTGTGAGAAACAATTTTTAAAAAGGATCACTTGACCTTCTGAAGGCTAGATTGGGACCACTCTACCTCTTCTCTAGTAGCTGAGGAAATGCTGATCTATGCTCAGTTTCAAAGTAGGAAGCAGTTTGAAAAATGAAACAGGATGGGCAAGGACTAAGGTATAGTGACTAAAGTATTTGATTGACACCAGAAAGAGATGCAGTTCTCTTCATCTGCAGCCATAGGAGCTCACTTATTGACTTTCAACCCAACCTACCTTACAGGCTTGTTGTGAAGCAATGTATGAGGATGGAGCACTATATATGTGCCTTGAGTTCCTGAAAAAGATGGGATATAGATAATGTGCATGGTTGTGTGCCAGAAAAGCAATAAAAACAGTCCAGGCCTTTCTTCATATACATTAAAATTGTTGCTACTTTAAGAGTCATGTGATAAGTCAATTCCTTGGTGCTGGGAGGGGGAAGGAGCAAGAGATTGTGAGACTGGCTGATTGTTTTAATCTCTGTACACCGCCCTGAGTCCTTTGGGATTGGGCAGCATATAAATATTTGAAAATAAATAAATAAATAAATAAATAAATAAACTCTCAGGGAATGTTCAAAATGAGTATTGCATGACCACAGCAACATCCTGAAATAGCCACAAATTCCCCAAATTTCATTCCCTCAGGAGTCCTGAACTTTAGTGCATTCTTTAAGTTACCCATTTGAGATACCTTAGTTATCCTATGAGGCACTATTTCTTGCAATTAAGGGTCATGATAACTGAGACTTTTAGTTGTGTAAGGACTGAATATATCTGCAGTCCTCCATGGGTGCTTTTAAACTACTGCATATAGATTGCCTTTTACCTATTCAAACATACTCTTGAATTAATTTTCAAAGAAGTGGATATTTTTTGGCAAAAAATATTCAGTGTCGTCTCCTGGAATTTTCTGTGCTTAAGATTGGAAGCACTTTTAAAATTAATAATTTTAATTTTCAACTTAAAAGAGAGAGTATGTGCTCTTTTTATAATCATGTACAGTAAATCCATGAATTCAGAAAAATCCAAGTATTTATCCCAGGGATTTTTACACAGACACGGATACACACAGAGAGACACACAGAGGGAGTTTATTACTGGAACAAAGGGCTCAGAGCATTTAATGAAAGTAATAGCAGTTAAATGTGCAAAGACTGAATGGCAGCATAAATTACATGATAAATCTTAGAAATAATGAAGAACTCTGGGACCTGTGTGAGGCTATAATAAATCTATGCCAGTAAGAACTGCAGTCGTTGCTGTCACCAAGCCCCTTGTATAGATGCAAGTCTCCAAAGATTATTTTCTTGTTACTTCACTAATGATGAAAAGTAGGAAATTCTGATTGGTAGCTTAGGAGGGTAAGAATGAGACATGATTACACATGAAAGAAGCTGATCAAGCCTGTCAAACATCAGCTCTTGAACACTCTCCTTTTAATATAGAGATACAGTCTGAAAACTAACCCTCCAGAAAAGTAAATGCTTCTTTCTCTCATTACTGCCTTTTTGAAAATAACAGATGTAAAATATCCATTTTTCCCATTTGGGAAAGACACAGAAAGGAAGGAATTTACTTTTACAGTAAATATAACAAAAAAACAACAAATCATTAAAAGAAAAGTTTATGAGGACTTTCAGCTCATATCACTGCATATGATAGACTTTAGCTGTCTCCCTCCCAGCTCTATAGCTTCACGACCATCATTGAAATAATGCAAAGGCTGTCCTCATTACTCTTATTTGGTCCAAAGATGGTTGGATGGGTGTAGAAGATAAAATTTTCATGGAAATATGATCTTTGAAGCTGCAGTTTGTGAGGAATTAAGTCACATAATGATCTATCTCACTCTCCCTCCATCTTCAAACTCCATGTGAAGCCATAATGTTTATATAGCAAATGCAATCCAGCTGTTCTCAGTACTGATCCAAACCTATTTCGTTTTCATCTAGTCACAGACTTCCTTATGATTGGAAAACCAGGGATAATGTTTCCTAAATCATTGTCTGTAGATGGAAGACATATAGAAAGTTATATATACAGGTGGATCAGATGACTTCAATTTTCACATTTCAATATTAAACTGAATTTGACCTACATTAAAACACTGACCAGAACATTTGGATTTTCAGCTACAAAAATAATATCAAGACATAACTGTATAATTTATACTTTAAAAAAACGTAAGAGATAACATTAATAGATGAAACAAAAGTCCAATATTACTTTACATAAAGTGTTTATTTATTGGCAAGCAAATCTCCTCACCCATGATTATTATGCTGATAGAGAATATCTGTGTACTCTCTCTTCCATGTAGTTTAGTCTCTGTTGCAGGTGGAGATGACTGGCTATTATTGCCAATTAATTAAGAGTTGTTCACTTATATGAGAGAAAGAAAGGGATGTATTTGGAACAACATAAGTGTACAGTTATGAGTATGAATGTGTTCCTTCGCAAACATAATCCCTCTATCCCTAACTTTTATACATTCATTTGTTTCTTAGATGAATCCACAGGAAAGTGATATTTTTGGTATGTGTTTTGAACTCTTTGTCTTACAAAAAAGCATGTCTAAACATCTTTTCTACACCTATGAATCTCTGACATGCATTTTTGTATGTTTTTGATCTGAGTACTGCATTGCAAAATTGGAAAGTGTGAAATCTGAAGGATAAGGTCATGATCTGTATGTTAGCCTGGAAGATATGAATCAGATCAGTGAATCAGATCACAGAGATTGAATTTATCAAGCATCTCTAAATCGCTTCTCCTTCTAATGGCTGCAATCTGGATAGAAAAAAAGGTTTAGGTTTATCCTTTTTCAGCTGAATCAGATCAATAGAGAAATGAATACTTAATATAGATGCTAATTATCAGGAATCCTGGCAATGGATTCCACATCTCATTTTCATTTAATTATGGCTTACAGAAAGCATCTTACTAGATTGGGCTCTTTTCTCATCTACATTTTAAATTGAATGTGCATTTCTATTATTGATGTACTTAGGTATTTTTGTTGTGCCAGTGATAATGTTCCTTTGTACAAACAAAGCTAACATTTTAAAAATAATTGTTTCAGTTATTGATGGCTTCTACTGCTTTTGCAACCCTGGGTATGCTGGACAAATATGTGACCAAGACATTGATGATTGCATCATTAATGAATGCAAACACAATTCTTCTTGCTTGGATCTTCATCTGGTTAGTATGTATTTCAAATTTGCTGGTTTGGGATTATAATGGTGGCCTTTGTTGTTTTCCATTCAAACATACAATGAAGAGTATTCACCAAACTATGACAATGTGCCTGCCTATGTATGTTTCAACATAATAGGAAGAAACTCTAATTTAATTTCTATAGATGCCTAATTCAACCAAATAATTCTGGGCAGCTAACAATTCTAAAATTATGAAACAATGAAAAAATATTAAAGCAAAAACATCTACAAAATAAATGCAAACAGAAGCTGTGATGATTATTTTTATTGTTACTCTTAGCCCTTATTCATCTATAAGACATTATTTGAATATAATTAATTCTATAAATATACATAGGACATAAAATAGTGAAAAACTGAAGAACCGTTGATACTGGGTCATTTTAAATTAAATGCTATACTGCAGTGAATTATAATTATATCTTATATCTTAAATATGCTCTGAAGATAAAACAGTAACATTCCTTCTGAACCAAAATGAAATGAATGATATTTTTTATGATCAAGTCGGTAGTAATACAATTCATCTTAACCAAGTCCCCAAATCATGGTTTACTTAGTTCTATTCTCTATTTAAGCAGTTCCTTGGTAATAAATCAGTGGGACCACAGGAACACCTTCCATAAATGTTTTTTCTTTGATTTGCACTCTATATGTGACATGGGCAATTTGCAGCCCACAAGGCAATTTGCAATACATGAAATCAATAATTCTTTTGTTTTCTATTATATTATAAAAGAAATGCAATTATATCGGGTTGACTTAGAAATAAGTAGAGCAGGATCATGTCCCAAAGCAGAGGACTCCTTGATTTCTTGTTACTTAAGATTAAAGTTAAATAATAAATGATTTTACTGGTATTTATTAGGATAGTTTCTATAATTTCTAATACCTTAAACCAGTGATAATCTGGTAATTATGCATTATAGCTGCTTTTTACTTCTTGCTAAATCTCCTATTTATTAAGCCTTTGAGAATTGCACCAGACCAAAAAAGTCAATTGCATCTCATGCATATTTGTCATAATAGATTGCAGATACGTCAGTGGTGGAATTCAGCTGGTTCGCACCAGTTTGGCAAAACCGGTAGCTATTTTTTTGTTGCCCAGTCCCAGAATGGATTTCCAGAAGTGGCATCCACACAGAGAACTGGTTGTTCACATATTTGAATCCCACCACTGAGATAAGTGTTACAGTGTGATTTGCTTTTATCCACAGGAAGTTTCCACCAAACTTTGGGTCAAATTGAAGGAATCTTCCCCAGTCTGATGTTCTAAAATTACTTCTGTAATTTCCAATTGTCAGCTGGGCTGATAATTATGGTGCTTAAAGTCCAACTCATCTGGATAATGCCAGATTTGAGAACATGAATATTTATTTCTTTATCATATTCATTTAGCTACCCATCACACATGAAAGAGATTCTTAGAATAGCTAGTCTGATAATTTCTAATTTACCTTTAACCCTTGCTGATGTAGCTTCCTTTTATCCATAACTGGATATCCATAGTTGAGGAGTAAATGTGAATGGGTGTACAAGCCTTGATATCACTTTAAATTTAAACCAGGCAATACCATAGTAGGTCCTTGAAATATGGCATAAATATTGACAGGGCAAAAAGGTCTAAAAGTTGAGAGCTCTCTATCTCTACTTGGAGATCCCATTCTAGGGAGCCATATCTATTTTGGAGAGGCTATCAGAAAAAGTAGGAAACATTTGGCTACCTCAAGTAAGTACCATAAGATTTTAGGAATCTGTTAATTTTGAGCTGGTTAGTAGGCTTGAGTGAAGTCTGAGAAGCAACGTGATTACTGCCTCTTCTTCCTTTTCCCACAGGAGAGATGATAAAAATACTAGTGTCAGTTTTTTTAAAAAAATAAAAATAAAGGTCTCCAGCAGAAAAAGAATAAAAGAAATAGAAGTAAAATAAAATGGGATAAAGTAAAAGCAAAACAGGGAGTTAAAAAATAAATTAAATAGAGACTTTAGAGGGAGCTCTTAACAACAGATGCTACCTTTATGTCATGTTTTTCAACTCCCCTATTGAAGGACCAGTTTCAAATGCTAACTTACTTTAAAATGGTTATGCTCTGTGGCATTAACTAAAACAGTGGTTCTCAACCTGTGGGTCGGGACCCCATTTGGGGTCAAATGACCATTTCACGGGAGTCGCCAAACAATGCAGTCCGCCATTTTTTTCCCCTTTTCCTTAGCTGTGCTACTCCCTTTTATTCTATTGGCTTTTGAAAGCCAATAGAATAGACTCTCTTGAATAGAGTCTAATTCTATTGGCTTTCAAAAGCCAATAGGAATTGTCCAGGCTGTCCCTGCCCTGCTGAGCCCGCCAAAAGTCCCATTCTGCAAACGGTGCTGCAAGTTGTCTGCAGTGAAGGCGAGCTGTCTGGAAGTTTCCACCCCTCCCTGCTGAGCAACTACTAAAAATGTAAGTAAAAGAGGGCCGGGGTGGGAGGTGGGAGGCCAGTGGGCGCAGGGAGGGTTGCTGGCGCGTGTGGGGCCCGGCGGGTGCCTTACCTCCCTTGGGCTGGGCCAGCTGGTAGCCCAGTCGGTGGTTGGCCTGCGCTGTCTCTGCCGCTTGCCAGCTATGCCTCGGCTGGTGTAGGGGACAGCACCATGCATGCGCAGCACTCCCAGGCAGGGAAAGTCCTCGACTTACAACCAGTTGGGTAGTCCTTGACTTATGATCGGTTGGGGGTCGCGGCATTAAAAAGGTTGAGAACCACTGAACTAAAATGAATCTAAAACTAATAAAAAGAGGTGATGGTAGAGAGACCCTCTGGGTATTTGGATCCAGTGAGAACTTCTAGCAAATATACTGATTTTCCTGCTTTTGGTTTTTTTTTTATTTTTTAAGCTGAGGTATGATAGTGAGTACTTGGAAAAACTAAGGTGATTCTGGAAATACTAAAAGGGAGGGAAGGGAGGGAGGGAGAAAATTTCAATTGTGAACACTTTCTAAATGGTAGTTAGATGGATCTAGAAAACGTATTTTTATAGAGACAGTTTTGGTTTAGGTTCCCTATTACATATGTATGGGATGCTTTGCAGTGTGGTAACAGAAATGTTTTTAACTGTACAAAAGCTATGTATGAAAAGAGACTGTCAGAGTTCTCAGGTGGAAGTATTTTATTGCTATTATAAGAATTTTAAATTAATCCTGCATAGGAGAATAGGGAAGGACACTTATATTATATCCTCTTTGGCCAGTAATTCACAGAAAAAAAATGATCTTTTTTTATCCATGTTGTATTTCCACTGCTTCTCCCACATTGTACTGCGGTACAATTCCCACTGTGCAAAATTATCCATAAGTAATACATGCAAAGCACAAAGTGTCAGCAGATAAGATTTGATTATGAAAACTTTATGATTTGTCTATCGCTATCACTTTCCTGTATCATAAAATGGTGCATCCTGATGTTATCTATTCCTTCTCTGGAGATAAATGTTCTCATGAGAATCCATGTTTACACAAAGAAGATTGAAGAATTGCTTCCTTCTACAACTGTCATAAAAAGCAGAATTCACTCCATTTACAGCACCATATTTTATATTTGTTTTCTTCCTGTCTCCTAAGAGGGTTTTTGTTGTTGTTTTGTCACCATCACTCAAGTCTATCTGTTCTCTTTTTATAGCAATTAATCATTTTTCCTGTCAAAACCATATGTCATTTTGTTTTAAATGGACTGTGACATAGTTAGCAAAATCAATAAAATCCCCACTGGATCATTGTTCCTTAGAAAGGCAGGTAAAAAGGAAAAAAAAAACACCACAAACTCTTCTGTAAATATAATTAAATTACATATACAGAGAGGAGAGAGAGAGAGAGAGAGAGAGAGAGAGAGAGAGAGAGAGAGAGAGAGAGAGGGAGAGATGATAACATAAAAAATGTTGGATTTCATAGGGAATATGTTGTTTGTACATCTCCAGGTTGTTTTCTGATCAAATAATGCTTGCTTGCTTTTGTTTATTTTTATAAAATTAATAAGTTGGGAGTTTCTTTGGTGTACACATAATTTCATATATGTATTTATTTTACTTCAAAATCACCATATGCAAAAAAACCTGCCAAAATTTAGCATCATACATTCATATAACATTTTATTAAATACTGTTTTTTTATTTGTAGATAGGAATTGAGTTTTCAATGTTGCCGTTAGTAACATTTAGGATGAGGGTTAAATCAACATTGTTACAGATTGTTTTTTAAAGTATAAAATAATTCAAAATACTTATACAGATAGTCATCAACTTACAACAGTTTGTTTAGTTCAAAGCTATAACATCACTAAAAAAAGTGACAAATGAACATTTTTTACATCACCATTGCAGCATCCCCAACAGTCACAGGATCAAACATTGCGGTCACATGATCAAAATTCAAATGCTTGGCAACTGACTCATATTTATGACCATTGTGGTTCCCAGGGTCATGTGATTATCTTTTGCGACCTTCTGACAAGCAAAATCAATGGGGAAGCCAGATTTACTTAACAAACATGTTACCAACTTAACAGCTGCAGTTATTCAGTTAATAACTGTGGCAAGAAAGGTCATAAAATGGGGCAAAATTCATTTAACTTTCTTATTTAGCAATGGAAATGTTGGGTTCAGTTGTGGTCGTAAGTTAAGGACTACCTGTATTGTGTTTTTGAACAGCTTTAAAGAATTTTGTCCTGTTTTCTACAAGACTTCTCTCCAGATGCCTGAAGACATCTATTGTGTCATGCTTCTATTCTCCAGGCTAAATATACCAAACACATCCAATTGTTTTTCATTTTTTTTTCCTTCCAGTTCTTCTATCACTTTCTCTATTATCACCCTCTGCATATGGCCTAGTTTGTCAATGCCCTTCCTAAATTTTAGTGCCAGAAATGAAAGTAATATTCTAAGTTCATTGTGACCAGTACAGAATAGAAGGAAGTTATGGCTTTTTTATGTTGACACTATACATATATACAGTCTATTAATTCAACCAAGGATTACATTTGGCTTTGCTTATTTTAGTTTGCTTTATTTTGCAGCTACATCATAAAGATGTCCCATGTTCAATATCAGATTTACCATGACCCCCAGGATCTGTTTCATGTGTGCTACTATCCAATATGGACCCCCTAGCCTCACTCTATATTTATATATAGAAATTATATATACATTTCTTATAGGACATAATTTCCATCTTTCTATACACTACTCTTTCTAATCATTAAATCCAGAAATCACAAATTCATTTTTTCTTTTTCAGCAAAAGGTTCCTATGAGTTTTCCAGTCTCGAATAAATGAAATCATTGTCCTTTCTTCAGCGGTGGGATTCAAATATGTGAAAAAACAGTTCTCTGTGTGGATGCTGCTTCCGGAAGTCCATTCTGGGCCTGGGCAACAAAAAATTATCTACCAGTTCTCCCGAACTGGTGCAAACTGGATGAATCCCACCACTGCCTTTCTCTAATCAGACACCCAAGTATATATTCATGTCTTTAAATTTTCTTGCCCAAATGTAGGTTTTTGCATTTCTCCCTGCTGAAATTCATCCGACTGATTTCTACCCATAGCTCAAATTTATCAAAATTGTTCTGAATCTTCATAATATCTGCTAAGATGTTTTTGTCATCCACAAATTTTATAATCATGTTTTCTAATCCTTCATTCAAGACATTTATAAATTTGTTGAAAAGCACACAGCTTAGAATGGAGCTTTGTAGTATGCCACTCAACAAGTCCTTATAACTTGACTTAGGGCCATGGGCATAGAGTTGTTGAGTATAATAGTTCATTTTGTCATATTTTGTATTAGAATACCAAGGAATTTAAAGTCAACTATTTTGCTGAAATCATGATACTGTATGCCACTGTATTTCTGTGAACTGAATTGGTCCCTGTATGAAAATGAGTGATCAGGTTAGTTTTGAGTGATCTATTCTTGATATACCCACAGTGGCTTCTGTCAAGCAATCCAGTCTTTGTAAATAACTCACAAACCAATTGATTAATGATATACTCTAGAGTTTGGCTCAGCATTGTTTGCTGCAATGCTGTGACTGAACGCAGGCAGAAGAACATGTATATAAAAATCTGTGATAAATGTCATAAATTACTTATATTAGATGCTGAATGATAAGCTCCCCTAAAGAACTGTAAATCAGCCAGAATTCTGTTTAGAACAGGACATAGTCCTTACTTCCATAATAATAAATATGGGCTGGAAATACTTCAAGGCAGGAAAACTGGGTTGTTAAAGAAAGTCTAATGCTAGAGAAAGCCACAGAAGCTAGTCCAAAGCAAAGACAGGAATGCAAATAAGTAACCAGAAGAATTGTTTCCAAGAAAGTGAAGTAATCAAAATAATATTTTTACAGCAGGAGTTTCTGGTTTTGCCTTATTAAAGGAATTCTTGCACTCTTCCCCTGAGGAATCACTTAGATTTCCACTGGTCAGCTGTCTTTAGCTGATGGTGTGGTTTTAGGGCTTATCACTTATGCAATATGAGGATCTTTGTCTTTGAAATCAACAGCCACTTGACATGGGACGAACTCCAGTCAGAGATGATCACTTAGCATTTCTAGACAGTCACTACAAGTTGAACATCAATTAGGTTTACTTTTTCAGACTTGGAAAAAAATCCATAATAGGTATTAATATCTAACTGTCTATACTTAACTAAGTTCCCTTTCCCATTCTTGAAGACAAAAACAACAATAACTCTTTTCTACCCTTTGGAACTATGAATGTCCTCCATAATTTCTCAAAGATTAGGAAAAGTAACTTCAAGATAGTATCCATAAGCTCTTTCTTGGATGTAATAAATCTGATTTTAGATACTTATACCTGTTTATCATATCCACATTTTCACTTATTTCTTTTTACTTACTCTGAATGCTGCTTCCTCCTTTTGTCAAGCATTTTGCTTAGATCCATTTGAACACAATTCTTGTTTGGGAGAAAACTGAAAAAAATTAGGAGCTGAGAATCTCTGCTATCTCCCCTTTATCTACTACTATGTCTCCAGTTCTTCTAGCAGTAGACCTACCCTTTTCATTTTCTTTTACTACTTTTATATAATTAAAAGAGGCTTTTTTGGTATTTTTAGCTCTCTGGCAAATCTAAATTCTTTTTGCACTTTAGCCTTTTAAACTTTTCTTCTGCAGATATTAGCTACAGCATGGTCTTCCATGAACTATGCATTCCCCTTTTCATTGTGCAACATTTTTCTTGGCTCTTTTTTTGCCTATTAGAAAGATGTACAAGTATATTTCCAGTATTTCTGGGACATTCTCAACCTTCCTATTGATCTTGAGAAATTCTGTTCAAGTGATTCAAATTAGTAGTACTCCAGTCTTCTTGAAACATGCTCTCCTAAAATCTAGTGAGCATATGGCTAGACTTCATTTTCTTTTTTTATATACTATCTTGAACCACAACAGGATGTTGTTACTTTATTTGAACTTCTCGTTGATTTCATTTTTTTCTATCACTTATTCTAGTTTCCAAAATAGCTGTTCCTTTATCTCTTTTTCAACCTTATGGAAAATTAAACATTTAGCAATACCACTGAGGAATTTGGGGAAGCTTCCAGCCTTGGCTGAGTTGATTTCCCAGCAGCTATTCTGATAGCTGAAGTCCTGCTACTTATAGATCAAGAGTTGAGATGTTGTTTATTATATAGCATTTATCCATGAAGGCCTTGAACAGCTAACAATCAGAAATATTTTTAAAAATTTCCCAAAATAAAAATCAGTAAACCCACTAGGAAGTTGGAATAAAAAATATCAAAACATCAAAATGGATAAGAAAGCAGAGAAATCCACTAAATTCTTGCCCTAAATAAACAAGTTGTGTTTGGATAAAAAAGAAGAGAAATCCACTGAATTCTTGCCCTAATTAAACAAGTTGTGTTTGGTTTTAGCCATGCTTTAACAATTGCAATTTAAACTGAAGTTTATTTAATGTAGTTCAGTTTTAGCAAGCATAGTTTTTCGAGAGTGGGTTCTTCCATCTAAACTGAAGGACAGGGATTCACATTCTTAAGACTAACATTGGAACACATTTTATGTGACATTCAAAATAATGTTTTTCTGATTTATTAGTTATAGCGATGATATTTTATTTTATAGCAAACTGTGCAATAAATGAAAAAAGAAATTGCATAAATTGCACATCACAATCTAAAGGAAGATAGAATAGTGGAAGAAATAACAGAAAAATCACATGGGAGCCTTGAAACTTTCCCATATTCTCAAAATGCAGTATCTCATACATTAAATTGCTCATAAGAAGTATTGGAGGGTTATTTCTGCTCTTTTGCTGTGCTATTTCTAACTATACTTTCTCAAGTAAAATTTAGACATATTCCCCAGTAGACCGGGGGAATAAAGGGCCAGCAACTTATGAGGTCATTTCAGGTATATTTAACCTAAGGAAATTCCTGAGTCCAATTCAGTTTAAGTATTAAATGCAAAATATAGAACTCTATTTGAGGAGCATCCTTCATACACAAAGGCTGTTTCCTAAACTGAAATGGTTTGGAGGATGATAAAATATAAATTTAGGTTTTCACATGTGAAATAACATGATAGATGTTTTCATTGCTTGACTTAATGGAGAGGACATATCTTGAAATCATGAATGAAACACAATTTGCATCGTAACTTATATTTTCTACTTTAGAGGTTTTATGTTAAGGAAATAATAATGTAGAAGCAAATAAGGCATGCTAACAACTAATCCTAGAACTGTGTATTTCTTATTTCAGAACTGGCCTGCCCTCCAGAAATCCACATAGAGTGAAGGATCACTAGAAAGCATTATTTTCCATGTTGGTTTCTTTAGTTATTTTGCCAGGAAATAAAGGGAGATTTCTGTCTTAAAAATTAACAGTTTATTAGTCTTTAATGTAACCAGACACATTCTTAATTACATGGAAGTGTAATGATTCAAGCAGCAAAGTGCCATTCAAGTGTCCTCTTGAAAATGCAGAACCAAGTAGAAAGCACTAATGCAGTTCACAACAGCTGCTGGACTCCAAGAATTTTAGCAAAAGTTTTTGAACAAGATTCCTTTTTCCCTTAGACTATTGCCCAGCTAGATTGCAGTAGTGATGATTACTAAGATGAATATACAGCTGAAACCTCAATAGATGTTGAGTAGCTATTTTTTAAGAAGCTATTTTTTTCTTTGGCAGCTATTAATTGAAAATGCCTGCAACGTGCTTTTATGATTCTAAATATGTGCAGTGGTTCTAAAAGATTGGGATACCCTCAAATACATATTAACTGCTAACTTCCCTGCTAAAATGTGTTAGTTCACTTTAGAAACAGAGGCAATTTATAGTAATTAAGGATAAAGCAGGAAGACTTGTTTAAGTAATATTTAATATTTCAGTAAGGCATTTTATAAAGTAGACCACAACCTACTCCTTGGTAAGCTAGAAAAAGGTGGTATAAACAACATCACCACCAGATGGATCTGTAGCTGGCTGGCAAACCGTACTCAACGAGTAGTCCTCAATGGCACTACATCCACATGGAGAGAAGTAAGCAGTGGGGTACTACAAGATTCCTCTCAGGCCCAGTACTCTTTGGTATCTTCATAAATGACTTAGATGAGGGAATTGAAGGGGAACTCATCAAATTTGCAGATGACACCAAACTGACAGGAGTAGCCAACACCCCAGAAAACAAACTCAGGATCCAAAAAGATCTTGACAAACTTGAACAATGGGCCCTATCCAACAAAATGAGTTTCAGAGTGGAGAAAAGCAAAGTTTTACATTTAGGCAGGAAAAATCAAAGGTACAAGTACAGATTGGGCGAGGCCTGGCTTAAAAACAGTAACTGTGAGAGGGACCTTGGAGTCCTAGTGGATGATCACTTGACTATGAGCCAGCAGTGTGCAGGAGCAACCTAAAAAACCAATACAATCCTGGGTTGTATAAACAGAGGCATAGAATCAAGAACACACAAAGTATTAGTACCAATTTATAAAACCCTAGTAAGACCACACCTGGAATACTGCAGCCAATTTTGGTCACTATATCACAAAAAAAAATGTTGAGTGTCTTTTCAGAGAAGAGCAACTAAGATGATCAAAGGCCTGGAGACTAAAACATATGAAGAACAGCTGTGGGACTTGGGTCTGGCTAGTCTAAAGAAGAGAAGAAACAGCAGTATTCCAGTATTTAAGGGTCTGCCACAAAGAAGAGGGGGTCATGTTATTCACCAAAGCACCAGAGGGAAGGACAGGAAACAATGGTTGGAAACTGACCAAAGAGAGAAGCAACCTGGAATTAAGGGGAAACTTCCTGACAGTGAGGACAATTAACCAATGGAACAGCTTGCCTTCAGAAACGGTGGGCACTCCATTCCTGGAGATTTTTAAGAAGAGACTAGACAGTCATTTGTCAGAGATGGTATAGGTCCTCCTGTTTGAGCAGGGGACTGGACTAGAAGACCTCCAAGGTCCCTTCCAGCTCTATTCTATTCTAATAGCAAAAAGTTTTACGTGATTATAACAAGTCTTTAGTGTTTGTATATTTCTGCAATAAGTATAGAAATAACCTGCATTCTGAGAAAGGAAAAAAAATAATAGAAATAACAGATTAACAGAGTTGAAGGGACTTTGGAGATCTTCTAGTTCACCCCCCTGCTCAAGCAGGAAACTGCTTGAGAAGACTCTCTTCTTAAAATCCTCCATCTCTTCTTAAAAACCTCCATGATGCCCTTGAACTTGGTAGGAGTTCTATAAATCTTGCTGCTTATGATTAACAAAACCCATCCTGTGTAACCATCTAAAAAAAGTAGGCAGTGGGAGTGAACAAGTAATGAAGCACATCATATTCATGCCCAGCAAAAATGACAAGCTCAGAGCTTGAATCATTTAGAAGTAATTTATTGGTAGATGACCCATCTTGTCAATTTCTTGCTGATGTTTCTGACATTACTGGCATGATTATAGTAGTTCAGAAAATGCATGAAACATAAACATAATGAAGGAGTGTTGTTATTTTTATATGTCTCTAAGAAGTTCACAGTCCATTTCAGCTATTGTACCTATAACAGGAAAAAAGACAAATTTATATATGCCTAAAGCTAAACAAAGTGTGTTGGAGCAGCTAGATTTTTCTATTTAGTAGGTGTGATCTTAATTGCAACAGTAAAGACATGTAGCTAGAAGGTAAAAATGAGATGCAAATTAAAGAAATAATCATGGGTAAGGTCAGAACAATTTCTGAGTATCAATGAGCAATGTAATAAAAATGCAACTGAATTTAAATATGGCAAGTTATTAGAATAGTCTTTAAATTGTGTTTCTTGAAAAAAATATGGGGAAAGGAATTGAACAGTTGTTGTCCATGAATTATGAAACAAATAGTGAACCAGGTTATCTCTTCTGCTTCTGGAAGAACAGAATATAATTTAATTTATGCATCTTTTTATTTGAACAATAATATTTTGTTTCCAATTATAATTGGATAATGTATACGGAAGTGGCTAGATAATTTTGGATGTTTACTTCAGGTGAATGCAAATAATTTTAGAGAGAGAAATATGCAAGCATCTTGGGTTCAAAACACAGAAGCTAAAATTAAAGTAAAAAATCAACATCCTTCAGTATTGGTTATTTTATTGACTTGGAGTCTCTAGCATATATACAAAGCTTAAGCTCTTTCTTAAACTTCCTGACTCTGCAGTTACAATCCAGCTTTGTATCAGTATTACAGAAAAATAATATTTTCTGTGCTTTCTGAAATTATCTAATCTTTTAATTTGCTTATTACAGGATTCAATGAAGGAGTCTTTTGCCTTCAAATGAAATCATTCAAAATGTGTATATGCACTTGGTGTAATTATTTTATAAAAATATATTTTAAAATATTTCCTTCATTCTCTTTATACATTGCTAAAATGGCATTTACCAATTTAAGATACTGTTGCTTTTGGACACCTTCAAAAATGCGAACAGTAAAAATGATTTTGAACATTTTCAATCCCATTGGATTGAATCCCACAACAAATATCATATGAGGGCTGTGGTAAAAACTTGAAAGTGGGAACTTAAGGTAAACCAAACTATTTATGGCCATCTCCATAGGACGTGTAAGAGCCGAGGTGGCGCAGCAGTTAGAGTGCAGTACCGCAGGCCACTTTAGCTGACTGTGTTCAGCACGTCAGCGGTTCAAATCTCACCAGCTCAAAGTTGACTCAGCCTTCCATCCTTCTGAGGTAGGTAAAATGAGGACCCAGATTGTGGGGGCCATGTAAATATATATATACATTGCTTACTGGTGTACACCGCTTAGAGAGTGCTTGCACTTAAAGCGGTATATAAGTCTCATAAATAAATAAATAAGATTCCTTCAAGTCTTATAATAGTTTGATCCTAACCAGTGCAAGATGAAAGATTTTAAAAGAATAAGAAGTTGTCTGGATATTCACCTATGCTAGGATTAGAAACTAGCATGTTGTAAACACCGGCAAGTCTCTTCCAGTTTGTAAGTTTCCACTGGAATTTCTTTCAATCTCATTTTTTCTCATCAAGATACAGTTCATTCTCATAAAAAGTTCTAAAGATAGTGGTGTTCAGGGAGAAAATATTAGTGTACTTTGCGTAATATAAAGTTTACTTTTAAAATATATACTATGTATTTGCTCATTGATGTTTCAAGTTTCATGGTAAAGACCTAATAGTGTCCATTCTAAATGAAAGATTAGGAAAGTAAGGAAACAAAAGACATATGCTGCTTTTTCAGCGACACTATGCTTTCTTTGAAGCTCAGGTCTGGAGATTTAAAAGCAGTCTAAAAGGCTTGGGTGTCCTAGTCCAGAGAAATGAATTATTCTAAATATTGTGTTCAACAGCTTATTTGTGTTCCATTATGACCTTTTATTATACACTGAGAAATTGAGATAAATGTCATATCAGAAACATGATCAAAGCCTCAATATTCTAAAGGTCCTTCAAAATCCAGATTGATTATTTGGTTGATTTGAGCACATAGCTTAAGGTTAATATTTGGTTTCTTTTCCTCTGCTATTCAGTATGTGTTACATTGGGGCCAGGCTCTTTGAATTTGCTGCTTTGCCCCCTTAGTTAACAGGTATAACTACTGGATATACTCCACGAAGTGTTGGTGGGGGTGCATCTTTGCTCTTTTCCTGCCTTTTAAAGATTCCAAACTTCATAGTCTCTTTGCTTCTTGGGAAAGAGCCTCTTCCTCCTAAAAAAGAGGCCTAATGGAGAAACAACTCCTGATTTCAATTTAGTGAACTATTGACAGTTTTCCTGAGTTGTTTATATCAGAATGATAGATTGTAGTTGAGGGAAGCCATGCTGAAGGTGCTTCGGCATCACACTATACAGGGCTATGTATAAATTCACATTTTAAATTGTATTCAGAAATTGATTGGAATCCAGATGCAATGGATTCTTGGCATACAGCACCTGTTAACAATTGGCTACTGCATTTTGTACCCATTGCAGTTTCCAAATGGTCTTTAAAGGCTGTCCCATATAGATGATATTCTTGAACAAAGAACTCAATTTGGACCAAAAGTAGAAAAAGAAAAAAGGTCTCCATAGAGTCTCCAAATGACACAGAAATGAACTTTGAGAAACTTTATTTCAGCCTCATAAAATTGCTGAACAGGTTTTTTTATATGAGATGAATAGATTACATCCACACTAATTATTATTCTTTTATGATTCCATCTTTTTTAAGATTCTGACATCTCTTCTTAACCCTGTATTAGTCCTTGCTAACAGAAGCCACAAATGTTACAAGGGTATCATGTAGATGCTGTGTATGTACAGTTCAGTACATGTTAACCAGGAATGCTCCACACATATGTATATATGCAATAAATTTCAATTTAATGTGCTGTTCAGAAGGAAAGTACGTTTGTCCATTAAATGTAAAAGTTGATTTTTTTTAACCACATAAAGGATATATATAGACAAGAAGACACTTAATTTTATCTGCAGAACGTGAAGAAAAAACTTCACTTAGTTATCTGTGTCCAATTTTATTTGAGTCTTCATAATGTGTTGCTTCTGTATGATTACTTCCCATACTGTAATTGCTCATCACTGTTTCAGGTGATGTTCCTGCACCATTTTTTCATTATTTCCCCAAAGTTATCTGTTCTATTACTAACTTTTACATCATAGTACAATATGTACTTCTTCAGCTGCCTTTGCTTTACAAATATCTGACATGGCTTCTTTCTTTATGGCATAAACTTGATGGATGTATACAACTAATTCTTTTGAGTCTAATATTTATTTGCTGGAGCTTATATACCACTTCATTCTAGCAGGCATCCCAGAGGCTCAAGTAAGTCTAATTTTTGCTTTATGGTCAAAATTACTCTTTTTCATTTTCTGTTCACCTTTCAAGTTTTTGAAGCTGTGGTTAAATTATAGTAGGTGCTATAATCACAAACACCCAACTCTCTGAGATTGCCAGGATGACAACAGAAGAAGTAACACAGATGTCTGCACAAAATATACTTGTGTCTGGACTAATTTGGAAATCACAAACTTCATCTCAGGTGTGAAATCATAACCCAAATTTGTTGCAGTTGAAGTTCACTTATTCTGTAAAATAGATTTTACTCTCTCTCTCACTATCCCCCTCTCTGTCTCTCTCTCTCTTCAATACAGAAGATACAGTAGATACATGTTCACAAATATTTTGTGCCATGCATTTATCTGAACAGACATATATATAATGGGGCATGCTCAGAGCAGACCATTAGAGAAGAATGTACTTCTTTTCTTTAAAAAAACGTATATCATATACGGAAAGATGCCAGAGTGATTTCTAAGACAACTTTCCAAGGGATGGTTCTGAAAATGAAAGAATCCCCATGTGAATTGACTGAAATGATTGTGTTCAAGAGGAAAAGTGCCAGGAGGCATGAAAAGAGTACCAGATTGTCACTATTCAGGTTTTGTTGGGGCTTGTAACATCTGAAAAGCAGTTACAGTACTTTGATGTGTAAGCATGTGTACACATGTGGAAAAAATGAACAGCAAAACTATAAACTAGTATTCATTTCAATACTTCACTTTCAATGCCTTGGTAAGGCCACACTTGGAATACTGCATCCAGTTTTGGTCACCGCGATGTAAAAAAGATGTTGAGACTCTAGAAAGAGTACAGAGAAGAGCAACAAAGATGATTAGGGGACTGGAGGCTAAAACATATAAGGAACGGTTGCGAGAATTGGGTAGGTCTAGTTTAACGAAGAGAAGGACAAGGGGGGACATGATAGCAGTATTCCACTATCTCAGGGGCTGCCATAAAGAAGAGGGAATTAAGCTATTTTCCAAAGCACCTGAAGGCAGGACAAGAAGCAACGGGTGGAAACTAATCAAGGAGAGAAGCAACCTAGAACTAAGGAGAAACTTCCTGACAGTGAGAACAATTAACCAGTGGAACAATCTGCCTCCAGAAGCAGTGAATGCTCCAACACTGGAAGTTTTTAAGAAGAGACTGGACAGCCATTTTTCCGAAATGGTGTAGGGTTTCCTGCCCGAGCAGGGGGTTGGACTAGATGACCTCCAAGGTCCCTTCCAACTTTACTAGTATTACTATTACTAATATCCTGAATGTGAATAAATAAATAATAAAATCCTCTTGATAATACTCTGTCTGACACCAATGCCATGCAAAGATGTCCAAACGTTCAAGCTATCAGAAAGACAAGTGTATAAACCATCAACCTGTAATGTGGATTCCTAAAGATAAAATGTTAAAAAAAGAATTATAAAATTCTGTAAAAGAATAATAAATAATTACTATTATAAAATACAATATCTAATAGACTATTTAATGTAATTTTTGTGAAAGAAGATCTTTTTTAAAAAAAAAACTTCACATTATGATTTGAAATCAAGATGAAGCCCAGAATCAAGGCCAGAGTGATATTTTAGCTGTTTCTGATTATATTGATCTCAATGTCATCTGTCTAAAGTTATGGAAATAATGATATTTAAATATGACCTTTTCAAATACTTTATTAGAGCTGCATAAGATTGAAGACAACATTGGTGATTTAGGTATACCCATATGCTTTTGTGTCACACTCAGAGTAAGCCATGTTACAAACTGAGTAAGATGCTGAATATCTTATATGTATAGGTAGTCCTCGATGTACAACTCCACTCATGGAGTTACAATGGCACTGAAAAAAAATGACTTATGACTTTCACACTTACAATCATTGCAGCATCCCCATAGTCATGTGATCAAAATTTGGACATTTGGTAATTGGTATGGATCTATGATGGCCATAGTGTCCCAGGATCATGTCATTATCTTTTGCGATCTTCTGACAAAGACAGAAGCCAGTTTCAGTTAACAACCATGTTACTAACTTAACAACTGTAGTGATTCACTTAACAACTGTGGCAATAAAGTTGCAAAATAGGCAAAACTCACTTAACAACTGTTTTGCTTAACAACAGAAATTGTTGCTCAGTTGTCATAAGTCAAGAACTACCAGTAATCCTAACATGAACTAAAAAGGCTGTGAAGACCTGGATTTTCACTCAGGCCTTTAGCAAATGAAATTTAGACCCCTTGTTTTATTGGTTTTATTGTAATTTCTTCATTTTGATTTTTTTGAGCCGGCAAAAGTAATTGGGAGTTGTGTGGTATACATGACTAAATGAATAAATTATGATGTGTATGCATACATTTCAGGACATCTACATACTGTATCTGATGACATAGCCTATAATTTCGTTTACCTACAAAAGCCCCTTCACCTCGACAAGGCCCTGATCATAGAAGGAAAACAGGCCATGTTGGATACCCCAGACTAACATGGATCACATCTGACAACCCACACTGGATCAGCATGACAGTTTATGGTCTATACATTCTATATGCAAATATAATCTCAGAAATGGTCCTCATTCCCTGGAGGCCCTAAGGCAACTATCCACAACAATTGGAAGATCTGCCTGAAGGCAGAGAGTGCTAAGAATCCTGGGTTAAATCAGGCTGCCTTTGGACTTTGGACATAGGAATGGTCAATATTCGAACAATGAAAATGGATGTTCCACTAAAAAAAACTGCTGCTTAAACTCAACAATATGCATTGGGATATCATTGGATTATGTGAAACACGATGAAAAGGCAAACATTTAGTTGAACTTGACATACTGGGAATTCATTTTACACTAGAGGTACCAAAGATGGACAATGTGGTGGAGTTTGTTTTTTCATCCACCAAAAGCTGAAAGACTCTAGTAAAATTTGAAAGTATATCAGACAGAGTAGCCCAATGCATCATTTAATTGAACAAACAATACAAGCTTCAAATCATCCAAGCTTATGCACCAACAATAAGCTATAGTGATGATAAGCTCAAAAAGTTTTACGGTGATGTGACCCCACGTTCAAGACAAAGAAAAATGCCAAAACAAAATATTAATGGGTGACTTTAATGCAATAATAGGAAGAACAATATCTGGAGAAATAGTGGCTGGCCTATATGGAAGTGGTGAATGAGATACTAGAAGTGATAGACTAGTAGATTTTGCTGACGGACAGACGCTTAATATTATGAACTTATTTTACAAGAAGAAAGCTATCAGAAAATGGACATGAAAAGTCCATCTGGTATGCAAGCAAAATTGACTACATCATGTCCAATGATAAAACCATATTCTACAATTGTTCTGTCATCAATCATTTTAACGTTGGAAGTGACCATAGAATATGAGCTAAAATGAAGATAGACTGTCCAAAAGAGCATATAAAAATGATAAAGATGTCAGAAAAAAACAAAAATAAAGAGTGATAAGCTGTTAAAGGATTAAAGTGATTTTGAGATTAATCTACCAAATCACTTTGCTCTATTGCAAGATTTGGAAGAGATTAACAATGTGGACCAAAATGAGCAAAAAGTCAAAAACCTTTTTGAATCTGCTACATCTACAGCACCACCAGAAAAACATTTTGTACAGTCAAAAATCTCTGATGAAACTAGTGATTTAATGAAAAAAATGGACAATGAAGAATACTGGAAGTTTCATTAATAAATGGAGTACATTGAACTTTGCAAGACATAAGAAAGCATATCCAAGAAGAAACGTGTCAGTTTAAAGTAAAGCTTGTGAAAAAGGCAACTGAAGAAAACAAAGGGATTAATAGAGCAAAATGCAAGCTTATAAATACAAGAGAGAAGATTTTTGCTTTAAAACATGAAGATGGCTCTGTGTGTAGAACAAGACAGGAAATGTTAGAAATAATTGGAAATTTCTATTCAGAGTTACACAAAGATCAAGATCACTCAAAAGTAACAACACCCGCAAAAGAGGAAATGCCAGATATTCTAGTGGAGGAAGTATTAAGTGCCATAAAATCAATGGCAAAACTTCAAGAAATAAACTATGTCACAGTTGAAATGTTGAAAGCTGGCAGTCACAGTTTATATAAGATACCAGCAAAACTATAGTTGAGATGCCTCAGAAAAGGAAAATACCCAATGCATGGAAAAATGCTGAAGTGATTCTTATACACAAGAAAGGGACCCAAGATGATTTAAAGAACTATTGACCAAAAAGCCTTTTTTCAATCACCTACAAGGTTTTCACCAAGATAATAGCAAAAAGAATATTGAGAACATTAAATGATGCACAGCCAAAGAAGCAGGCAAGGTTCAGAAATGGCTACAACACAATGGATCACATCCAGAGTGTTCAGCAGGTCATTGAAAGGTACAATGAGTACACCATGCCTCTGTGCATTTGACTCAGTATTCCAGCAAGCAATAATTAATGCATTGCTCAACCAAGACATAGACACTAGTTACATAAACTTGCTACAATCAATAAATGAAAAAAACATTGGTGACAATTTTCCTTAATGATCTTAAAGTGGAAATCAATATAGAATGAGGTGTATGACAACATGATACAATATCATCTATCTTTTTCTCACCCGGCCTTGAAGAAGTATTTTGCAAACTAGACTGGGCAAAAGATGGAGTAAAAATCAATGGCAGGACTTCCAGTTTTGCACCCGTAGCACATGGCCATGCAAGAGTGGACCACCCCTCCCCATGGCTAGTTTTGTCCTGCCAGGGGACCCTAGATGGGTCCAAAGTCTCCCCCAAGAGGTGACTGTGAAGGAGAGGCGCCCCATTGATCACGAAGTGATGGCAATCACTTCATTTGATCCAGGGAAAGCCCTCCAAACCCAACAGGAGAAAGGCTAGCATGAGATCAGCATCCAGCCCAAGCTACTTGCAGCCAAAGTCCAGTGCACGAACCTGAACATCAATGAACATCGTGCTTGGAATTGGCGAGAGTACTGATCTTCTTTCTTCTATCTATCTACTAACTAAATCCTTGAAAAGATCTCCAAAGCAAGAAAAATACCAGAAAACCAGTATGAACCCTTTTGAGGATGTGAAAGCAACTTATTGTTTTTGGATATGCTGAACTTTTTTTTTTCTTTGACTAAGTTTAATTTATAAAGGTCTTCTCTTAATTAAGATGACTGTACTAACAGATAATATTGGCCTGTACTTTTGCTCTAGAATAATAGAAATATGTTGAGCCTTTATGTCCTGGTATCCTCAAACATCTCATTCAGCCATATTTGATTAAAATGACGCAGTTTAGCAATATGATACTAAATAGGAGTACTAAACAGTAGTGATACAACTACCATAGCTGCAGAAATAGGAACTTTGGTTAAATCTTGATTATATATGTTTGGTTGTATATGTTTGCAATCCTTGTATCGCAGCAATGCAATTTCTACAGAAAAATAAGTCTGAAATATGTGTCTTCCAATTTATATATACAATGCATTCTCTTATTATAATACATAATACAAAATTAAACCACCAAGTAGTTTTTATTACACCTTTGTATAATTCAATGGTGCTCCTAATTAATCTGTAGATTTGAACAATTCGTTGCCTTTAATTTATATTCTGTACATTATTATTCTTGTCTGCCAGATGTTTCACTGCCCTCTTCCAGAAACATGAACATGTTAGAAGATTCCAGAGTTATAAATCCCACATCTAATAATGTATTCAAAGCAGGAGTGATGCTCATGTTTAGGCACATTGTAGATGCTGTATCAGTTAATTAGCTGAAGACATGCAAGTGTCCTTTCACATTACCTGGGTACATGAGTGTCTTCAATCATGCTTATTGTGACTTTTTTTTTTTACAGAATATTCTGTAGTAGTGGCTGGTTGGGGAATGCTGAGAGTTAAAGTTCAGCCATCTTCAAGGTTGAGGTTGAGAAACAGTTCTATAGAATAGCATTTCCTAAAATCTGGCTGACTCCAATCCCTTTGAGCTCTCAAAAAGCATTAACAACTTGGCTCTTTCAACAAGTCTTTGGTGTCTGATGTTATAGTAATTTTTTCCCTTCTTCAGAGGGAGTGTTTTAATTGTTATTAGGTCACTGCTTTTTCTTCTGATGGGAGGCAATTGATTATATTTTATGGTAGCATTGTGCTTTAATCCTATTACTGAAATTAGGAAAGTAAACCTTTCAAGGTCAATTGCAAATGAAAACGACACATAAGCCTAGTTGAATGAAGGGAAAAATAAACAAATCAATATTTTCTTTTTTTTTAATATGAAATAAAAATAGGTGGTCTTATAATTGTAAATTACTATACTGGGCATTTTATTCAGTAAAGGTAATATACTTAGCTACATAACTTGATTTGTTTTTGCCCCATCTGCTATTCACAACAATTACTCATTTAGATTATTTCAAAAATACTCATTTGAGGAATAAGAGTGAGGTGTATACTGAAGTTTGTTATAGATAGTAGATTCAGTCTGTTTTCTTTTTGTCTATTTGCATGCAATTATAAAGGAAGATACAACTTACATAATTCTGTGTTGTTCAGATTCAAAACACATTTTCTAGGAAGCTCTTCATGAATACTTGTGTTCTGAAACTATTCAGAGATATCAGTAAGAATTCGAGTCAGTATGGATCTTCTGATCTTCTAACTACTGAACTACATGTTCCTACATTTGGCTTCAAACACTCCTCAGAGGAGGATATGTGTTTGTATATGTGTTTTGAAGCAGCATGCTTTCCATTCATTTATAACAGTCTTCTTCCTGGTGAATAAACAGTTTGATCTAATGAGTTCTTTTTTTAAAAAAAGGAAGAAACTGATTGATGCAGTTCCAGTCATGCAAACCAGCCCAATGATCTAGAAATTCGGAAGCTGAATTTCAAACAGACTTCCCCTGATTGCATCTCCCAGAGAAATGTACAAAGTAGAACATAAGCTATATCTCTTCTTGAACCTAACAAAGCATAAACATGCCCTGGTAACATTTTTTTCCTCTGCCATTTCCCCCATGCCATTGCCTTCATCTCATTCCCATCTATGAATTAAATAGCCTTAAGTCAGCTGTATTTTTCCCTTATTCTGGCACAAACCAAGGGCAGTTTGAAGGTGTGTATAATGTATGACTCTGAATGGATGTTTGCTGACAAGCAGTGACTAAAAACTGAGTTAACCGAGACAGAATAGAGATTGTCAAAAGGAACAGTAAATTTCATGCTATGTCTGCTGACTCAAGGATGGGCATCACTATAATTATCATGGGGAAATTTCTATAATGTTATACTGCAGTTATGATTTCAGCAGATTCCATAAGAAGGGTATCTTCTTTTCTTTTCTTTTCTTTTCTTTTCTTTTCTTTTCTTTTCTTGACTCTGTCAAACAGTAAATGGGAACAAAACAGATATAAATTTGAACAATTTGTGCAGATAGCTACTGGTGCAGATGTTGTTTCTTAATAAGGACCCTGATTCATAATTATTCAGTTGGATGGAGAATAACAGAGTTGGAAGGAACCTTGGAGGTCTTCCAGTCCAACCCCCTGCTCAGGCAGGAAACTCTATACCATTTCAGACAAATATCTTCTTAAAAACTTTGGAGAATAGCTTGACTCCCTCTTGTTTGTGGCAACCCCTTAGATATTGGAACACTGCTCTCATGTTACCCCTAGTCCTTCTTTTCATTATATTAGACATGCCCAATTCCAGCAACTGTTCTTTATGTTTTAGCCTCCAGTCCCCTGATCATTTTTGTTGCTCTTCTCTGTACTCTTTCAAGAGTCTCAACATCTTTTTTACATTGGGGTGACCAAAAATGGATGCAGTATTCCAAGTTGTGATTTTACCAAGGCATTGTAAAGTGGTATTAATACTTCACGTGATCTTGATTCTATCCCTCTGTTAATGCAGCCTAGAACTGTGCTGGCTTTTTTGGCAAGTGCAGCAAACTGCTGGCTCATATTTAAGTGACTGTCCACTAGGACTCCGAGATCCCTCTCACAGTTACTACTACTATTGAGTCAAGTACCACCTATATTATATCTGTGCATTTGGTTTTTTCTTGCCTAAATGTAGAACCTTACTTTTTTTACCATTAAATTTCATTTTGTTAGATATTGCCCAATGTTCAAGTCTGTCAATATCCTTCTGTATCTTAAGCTTATCTTCTGGAATGTTGGTTACTCCTGCCAGCTTGGTATCATCTGCAAATCTGATGAGTTCCAAATCTATCCCCTCAACCAAATCATTGATGAAGGTGTTGAAGAGTACTGGGCCTAAAACAGAGTCTTGGGGTAGCCCACTGCATACTTCCCTCCATGTAGATGCAGTTCCATTGAGGACTACACCGTGAGTGCAGTTGGTCAGCCAGTTATAAATCCATCTGGTGGTGATGTAGTCTAATCCATATTTTTCTATCTTATCAAGTAGTAGGTCTACTTTATCAAATGCCTTAGTGAAGCCCAAATAAATTATATCCACAGCATTCCTCTGGTCCAATAATTTTGTCACTTTGTCAAAGAATGCAATAAGATTTGTCTGGCCTGATCTGTTTTTGACAAATACATGTTGGCTTTTAGTTATGACTTTGTTTTCCTCTAGGTCAGGCATGTCAAACTGCCGGCCCACAGGCTGGATGCCTTACTCCGAAACTGCACCTACCACACTGCCAGCAATGGGGAAAAAATCATGATATGTCACACGACATCATGTGACATTGTGAGTTTGACACGCCTGCTCTAGGTGTTTGCTGATCTCGGGGTAGAAGCAGAAACATGTACTGTTGTAGCTACTTTAGTCCATCTTCTTGTTCAAAAGGAATAATACACTTCTAGAATAGGATGTGTGGTGGTGGATTATTATACAAATGATTTTTTTTTAAAGATTATATTATGTTCCTATAATGTTGTTAGCAGCACTGAGCTGTGTTTTGTCTGCAGTAGGAACAATGTGAGGTGTAAGTGATCAGTTGGGTTGTGGGTTCCCAGGAGTTCAGTAAAGCAGATGGAAATTGCTGAGAGTAGCATCTGGCCCATGGCGCACAAACAGTTGTGTTGTAATAGAAATGGAGAGGGTTTTATAAACCTGAAAACTTACGCAGTTGTTCTATATGCTCTATAAAATAAGTTATATTGTGGAACTTAAAATTTCCACTTCATAAGCCATAGACTAAGAGCATTTCTGCACTAGTAATTTATGGTGTCACTCAGTCATCTCTGTTATAAAACCTGAATTCATTGACAATATATTGCCACAGCACTGGCTGAACGACACTATAAACTGCTGATGCAGAAATGCTCTAAGGATAAATATGCACATGCCTACTTATAACTTGATGATGGCAATAGTGAGTGATAATTAGCAATATGAAAACTTATATCAGAAATAAATGACAGGGATGAGCTGTTTCTGAAAAGAAACCCAGTCTCAATCTTGCAAATTTACTAGCTTTAATTCCTATTTAATCTGTAAACATACAGCTAAATTAAGTTTCATAGGACTATATTGGTAGACAAACAAACATACACAAAAGAAGCTCTCTGCCTAAAGAAGATTAGACTTCAGATAAATGTCTGTGGTAGAAGTCTTTGCCATAACCACTATTTTTTTTTTGCATGAAAGAAATTTGTATGATTATGTTATATGCATTATATGGAAAAATTACTAGAGCAAAATGATCAAAGAAAATTGGGAGCATTGTTACAGAGGTTTACTAAATAAGCTCTTTTTATTGAGTTCTTTATTTATGCATTAACTGTTTTAAATCTCCTATGTGAAACAGAACTTAAAGTTGTTAAAACATGCTATATATCATCATTTTGAATAATGATAAGTACAAGATCTCTAAGCATCAAATACTTTAGTGCAGTGGTGGCGAACCCATGGCACGCGTGCCAGAGGCAGCACTCAGAGCCCTCTCTGTTGACACGCACGCCACCGCTGCCAGCAGCAGGTCCATCAGGCCACCACTGTTGCCCAGAGCAGGAGCCCCGTCCAACAAAAGGAGGCAAAGCGGCCAACTAGCAAGCTCAAGTGGAGGTGGTAGAGCAGAGATCACCAACCATTGTCGATTGGTGGACTGGAAGAAAAGGGAGGGGGAAGCATTTTACATGCATGCATGCACACACGGGGCTGTGAGCATGCATGCACTGCAAATGGGGCAGCGCTAGTGCCTGCATGATACTCACTAGCCCTGTCCCATTCTTGTGTGGTATAGCGCCTTGTACCTGTGGAGTAGTTGGCGGCCGTTTTTGCACCTTGCAGCATGGTGGCCCATTTTTGTGCCCCCAGGTTTTGTGTGCCAGAGGCGGCAGAGGTGCCTTCCTGCCTCCCCAGGGCACCACAATGCTGATGCGACCCTGGCACTTTGCAAAAAATAAGTGGATTTTGGGTTGCGATTTGGGCACTCAGTCTCTAAAAGGTTCGCCATCACTGCTTTAGTGAATGTTCCAGTTTTATAACTTGAATTTTGCAGCAATTGCTTCTACTTGATTAACTGGTCTATACAATATAATAATCTCATACAAGTTGGAGTTATTTCCTCTCAAATCAAGACTTGCACATTTTGTTCTTTTCCATTTAAAAGAGCGGTTCAACATGACAGATATAAAGAATGATAGATTATTACTAATACAAGATCTTTTATTCCAAGAAGTGGAGTGTTTCAGTTTTATCATAGATTTATTTTATGTATGATGTTTTAAATGCTTTTAACCAAACCTAATTTGCCAAATATTTTAAAACAGATTATTCTATTTGTATTTTCCTGGTGAGCATCAGTTGGTGGCCTTGAAACTGAATGGTTCTTGTGTTTGCATAACAGCTGTCTATGACTTGGAATTGCTGATTCAACCCTTGACCTAGAAACCTTGCTAAACAGCTAATGGGTAGATTTAGAACAGGTGATCTTTTAAAATGCTCTTAAGGGCTGCTTTTTATGAGTTATGTTTTAAATACAGTAGAATATTAAGCATTTGCTATGTATGAAGTTGTTGGAAATCATTTTATGCCATTTCATGTCATTGCTCCTCCATGTTTTATCTACTGTATATCAGTAAAAGACAGGGCCAAGTGAATTGTACTAAATGGGTATTATTATTTTTCTATGACCAAGTAACAACTATTTGTGCACTTCCTTCTATATACTGCTATTTATTGTAGCTGTATAAGGTGAAATATTAGGAAAATGATTTCAGTATCACTGGATTAACTAGGGCAGGGGTGTCAAACTCACCACGTCATGTGATGTGTCGCAATGTGTCACAACTTTTTTTCCATTGCCAGCAATGGGGGTGGGCGTGGCTTCCGTATGATGAAACCAGCCCGTGGGCAGGCAGTTTGACACCCCTGAACTAGGGAATGAGAATATCTACTTATTTTGAATCTTTGTTCCTTAAAAATGCTTATTTAAAAGACAAGACCACTTGAATATTGTGATTTTTGTCCTAATTTATTTTAGGGTTACCGGTGTATCTGCCAGCCTGGCTGGGAAGGGCCATTTTGTGAATCTGAATCTAATGAATGTAATTCTGGTCTGTGTAAGAACAGTGGAACTTGCATTGATCTCTTCAATGGCTTTCGGTAAGAAGCATCCTCTCTGCACTAAATCATATCCCTCCTTGGTGTTTTACAATTTATTGACTTTGTTTCAATTGCTGCAATTCTAAAGTGGATTAGAGAGAAGGATTCTCCTGAGTCAAGCATAACTTCTGATGACTACATGGACATGCATATCTAGCTTTTTCTTTTTTGGCAAATATTATGAAAGTAGCTGCTATTGGCTTTTTCCATAACTTTTTAACAGCTCAGTCTACTCTTATAGTTCTATGATTTCCTGGTGGTATTCATCTAAGTCTAGTAACATCTGCCCCTTGGTTTTTTTTTTTTTTAAATTGCCAAGTTCTGCTACATGCTGCAACCTGTTGTTGAGGTTTCAAAATCACTTTACTGCAATTATTAAGAAGCTTTTGACATATTGGGACCAAGAGTTTGTTGGAGTGCTGATGTGTATGAAGCAGTCCATTGAGGAAGAAAAAATGATTGTATGGAAATGTGCAGGTATTTAATCCTCTTTTATACGGAAAGAAGAAAAGTACTATATTCCTCATTTTAAAAGCCTCTGTTTCATGCCCAGTGATTTATGCTCAGCTTTCAAAGTATATTATCTCTTTAATACCCAAAACGGCTGACATAAAAAGCAGTTTTCCTGGCTCACTTGTTTATATTCATACAGACATCAGAGAGTAGTCAAAGTCTCCATGCTTGAAGTACAAAAGGATTAATCTGGGTTAAGGTCTCTTAACTTTAATTTTGATTTTAATAAGTATTTCCATCAATGTACCCTACTATCAAATACAAAATTAGCCAGATTTTTGTCAATCCACAATCAATCCCATTACAGCTCTCTCTGGCTATTTTTTTTGAGGTTAGGGCTCTATTATATCTCTGTGTTGTGTGTGTGTGTGTGTGTGTGTGTGTGTGTGTGTATATACAGTATATATATGTATATGTATACACTGTATATGTGTTTGTAGTGTGTATGTATATGTATATACATACATAACACACTACACACCCACATATATATACACAGTGCATGCATATACTGTATATTATATATATGAGGGCAATTCTGAAGTAAACCTCTGTTTGGTTATCAATGACGGACACTCGCAGATACAGAACTTTTATTATACACATTAGAAAATTACAACATCATATTACTTTTTGATATAATCGTCATTCAAATTGAGGCACTTGTCATAATGTCTTATAAGCTTTGAAATTCCTTAATAGAAGTCGCTCAGCACCAAATCTGGGTTATGGGGGAGGGGTGATCAAACGGAACTGCTTCAAAAGTTCTTGGATGCGTCTAGTGGTGTCTGGGTAAGCATTATCATGAACCAACACCACACCGGAAGTGATGCCATAGAAAATCCCGCCAAATGTGAAGCTGCCAAAGGAGTACTGCTAGTGAAGTTCATGGAGCGTGGTTCGACCATATCCATTATATTCTGTGATCACACAGTCTGTTACTTGAATTGTCTATGGAGATTCTCAGTCATCCAGGTCATGGTTGTCTGAAAGATGTTTTTTCAAAAGCAACTGGACTCTCTTTGTTTTTCCTGGAAGATGTGCTTTTCATCCAAGTTATTTGAATTGTCGTATTTTATCAGTAGGACTGAAATTGTCCTTTAGTCAGGAAATGTAGTCACCCTTGTCATTCTCATGGATGGTCGTTGGTGTGGGATTGTGTTATGGAAAAGTGGCCCCTATATTGCTCTCTCTGTATATCTATAGGGGTGTCTAATCTTGGCAACTTTAAGACTTGTGGACTTCAACTCCCTGAATTCTCCAGTCAGCTAAGTTGGCTAGGGAATTCTGGGAGTTGAAGTTCACAAGACTTAAAGTTGCCAAAAGTGGACATCCCTGCTGATATTAAGCCAGAAAGCAGTGCAGTGGGACTATTTCTTATTGCTTGCTTACTTTCTGATGCTGCTGTGGAAATCCTTTCTGAGGGCTAGCTGAAAAGCTAGTCACTGTAGCTTCTCTGAATAATTTAAACAGATCAATACATGACAGATTTTGGCCTCCTTGGTCTTTCAATTTATTTTCATTTGCTTTCTTCTCTAAAATGAAAGACAAATAGATTCTTCTATTCAGCCCAGAGTTGAAAAGTAATGCTATAGCTTCATTTTTTTTGTGATGCTGTAAATGATCACCTCAACCCGCAGTTCTGAATGCTTTTTATATTTGTTTACATTCTGCTGCTAATCAGTCATAGTTCCTTTGATGCCAGGATTTCAACACTAGAATGAAAGGATTCAAAGATATTGCAACAGCAAATCTTTCACTCCTCTCCTCCTGTTGGTGTTGACAAGAAATTATCCTGCTGGCAGGGAAAGGTCATCGTGGACCACTTGACTGCACATTCAGAATAAGCCAGAAAGCAAAAAGCTTTGTGAGCTTTAATAAGCTAACTTGAATTGTCTTATTTAATTGGCTATCCATCACAAGTTGTTTGGTCTTCTGATGAAAAGTTGGTTTTCCAGTTCCTGTTTAGTACATAACTGGTTTCAAATGAATAATTCTTATTCCTTCTGTAAGATGGACTTTTAAAAATATTGCATCAGTCTTTTCTTAAATCAGATGCTGAAATATACTCAGTACAATACTTGGCACCTCTTTCTAGATGCCTCCAAGTGCAATCTTATACAAGTCTTACTAAGTCTAATGGGACTACCTTATTGTAGTATAAATACTCAAGGATTGTATTTCCCAGTACCTCAAAATCACATCATAGGGGAAAGAACCCAAAAGCATTCTTCTTTTTTAATGAAACCAAAATAACATTTTCTTAGATGTCAAACTGAGAAAGGATAGAAGTTTATTTTAAGCCTTTTTATGCAGTCAATAACAAATGAGTGTGGTTTGTTTTATCACAGAAAAAGTTCTACCGTCCTGGTGGTTTCCATATATTATAATACACAAGATTAGTTTATGTCTACCATGATGTAGAGAAGAAAGCCAGAAACAGCATTGAAAAAGAAGCAATATAGTTATCAAGGCTTGATGTGCAAAGAAATTATAAACAAGTCTACATATGCATCATCAAGACATGCTAAGCATAATCAAAATAAGAAGTGATAAACGCTGAATAAGCTCGCCTTTAGAATATGTCCATATTTATAAATAGTAATTTAAATTCTGATGTTCAAAACAGAAATGCCTTCTCCAAATCATGTAACCCCATAGGTTCTCTGATATAAAAAAAAAATCTGTCTGAATATCTGTAGTACTGCCAGCATTTTAAATGTCTGTCAATCTTAATCTTCCACAAATATCTCTGCGGACGATTAAGACTGGGAAGTCTCTTCCTGCAAGCTACTGTCCAGTGCTGGCTTGCAAATTCTGTGTTGTTCAAGAACATCTGAGAAAGTGGAACTAATAGAATAGAATACCAATTCTGAGGCACTTGGGGCATCTTAGTGACTGGTACTACTTTTAAGGGTAGCTGGTCTTGCTGGCAGCCTAATGGAGAGAAAATGAGAAGCATTTTAGCTGCTGTTTCTTTGCCTGTCCACCCAGGAATTTTTTCCCTCTTCCTTCCCTCAGTGGCAAAGTACTATGACTGGTTTGTTCTTTATCATGCAGCATCTTGGTAGAAAACTGCTTTTCCTATTTGATACTGGATGTACCGGAAACTGGACATCAATGCAACGAACCAGTGAAATATCAAATTGTCTGATATGTAAAGAACTGGATAACATTGGCATCTGAAGGACTGGAAAGAACTTGACGAAAAAGTAGCTTGTGGCTCGAATTCCAAGCCAAATTAGATGTCATAAATAATTATATTTGAGAAATGTATCCAAGAACTTAAATCCATAGGGACAGGGGTTTTTTTGGGTTTTTTTTTTTTGGAAATTCATTTAAAGAAAGTAGAATTGCTAATAGATCATCTAGTTTGGCACTAGATCAAAGTCATAAAGTCCATAATTGCATTCCATACTTTTCTATGTATATGTCATGGTTAATACTGCATTCCCATTTTCAAGTAGCTTTGGTGTCTTTTTTCTTTTCTGAAATTTTATTTCTTAATCAATTGGAAAAGATATGATTTACCAGAAACCGCAAACATTACTCACTTCTGCCCCCTGAGCTTTGAGTTCCAGTTAACAAGCAATAGTTAAATATCTTTTAGAATTTTAAATAATGAGTGAAAGATTCATTTTGAAGCTTGGTTTAGGTCATTGGTCTGATTTGGAGAAAAAAAAATTCTCCAAACCCCACTGAAGGTCAAGGACATTGGAGATGCCCTTAACAAAAAGAAATGTAAGGTATTACAATTAGGGAGGAAATACATACAAAATCATCCAAAGTTACTTGGTTCCATTCATTGTTTGGAAGCAGTTTAACTTGGATAAGATCATTAACAATAAGTATAACATGATCCAGCGATGTGAAACAGCTAATGCAGTGGCTCCCAACCTTTTCTATACCCGGCACTCCTAGAATGCTTCTGATATATTCTCACACCCCTTACAAAAGTTCAAAATAACGGCAACGAATGATGCATATACATTATAATTTTGAAAACCCATGTTTTCCCACCCCCTGGAATATCATCTTGCACCCCCAGTTGGGAACCCCTGAGCTAATGGAAGGGCTAACACTGTTTTAGTTTCCTTTGAATGAAAACTTTATTCCCCTCCGTTCTGTACTGTGTATGACTCTGGGAACCACATTACCAGAAGCATGTTGTTTAGAAGGGAAAATAATTCTGATATAGGAGCTTGAGAACATGCTCAAAGAAGAAAATGTGATATTCAGTCTGGAGAGGAGAAAATACATTCGTATTCAGGTACATAAAAGGGAACCATAGGAAATTATTTTTATTGAAATTAGTATCAGAAATGATGTGTAAAATTTGTACCTATCAAGGTTTAATTTAAATATGAGGAAATATTTCTCAACAATAAGAACTGTCTAACAGTGGAGCAATATGTGCTATGAAAGCTTTAACTTCACCATCTCTGGATATTTTAAAGAAGAGTCTGGATAGCCATCAGGATGGCATAATTGGTTTTCTTGAACTGGATGGCTGTTATGGTCCCTTCCAACTTCACAGTTCTATAACTCTATGAAGCCACAGAATCTAGTCTGGAAATATTCAGCTCAGATATCCAATGCTACTGATATTGTGGGACTACAGAATTGTTTTTAGAATATCTCAGAAACTTCATGCGGATGGGTCGGATCAAATGTTGTGCACTATGTCAACTCTAAAAATGAGCATGGCTGTAGCCGTTTTCCGTATCATTTTTGGTTGACACATAGAATGGAGGGAGGGGGTTTGCCAGGTGCTTTGTTAGTCTATATAAACTTTTATCCCATGGGAACCAAGGTCATCAGCTGCTCCCAAGACTGCAGGCTGTCCATTGCATAAAAAGCCCACCAAGAAGATGTATTGGGGAACATAGTTGCTTGCATAGCCTTAGGAGTGGGATTTCTTAATTTTGTATTGGGGAATTGTTATGTGTGTCTTCAGACTTGGTTTCACTTTTGACATGCCGACACTTTGTAACTAATAAACATGCTCTTTGAGGAATTTGCAAGCCTCGGAGTTCTGTTTTATTTGTCTCTGTTGGAACCATGACATTAAACCAAGTCTCCTAAAACTTCATTTTCTCGGGGTGCTGGGCCCTGACCACCTATCCACTCACTTTTGGGAGAGCAATAAAGACTCAGTGAAGACTCGAGATGGAGGAGAAAGTTGAAACTGCTGCTAGCCACAATGGGACTCAGACTGTCGGAGTGCAGGCTGGCGCTCCAGCCAGTGAGGAGGCATCACTGGCAGGGGCTCAGCCAAAAGCCAGAGTGATCCAACCTGGAAGCTGTACCGCATGAAGGAGTTACAGCCCTAGCTGACCTCTTTCAAGCCGAGGCTGTCCCTCAGTGCAGGAGCACTCCTGTAACTGCTGGAGAGGAGCTCTTATTGCTGCCATCCCAGGGTTCTTCATCTGCAGATGGCAAGAAATGAAACAGGTTGATGAGATAGGACAACTCTGGAGAGTGGAGATTTCAGTCCACTGTCCACAGACCCTCGCTCGAACAGTTGAAGGAGAAGTTCAGCCAGCTGGAGGTAAAGGATATGATTCCTGTTGCCCAAGAGGTGGGTGCTGTGGGGAGAAATGCCAAGAACTACCCATCTCTTCCCTCCCCTCCCCAGAGTTCCAGCCCACTCCCTGGGGCCCGTGCTGCTTTGCCCCTCGACCAACCAGCTGTGATACCAAGCCTTGTATTCCAGCCAAGTCTATTGCCATGCCTTGGGATGCTAGTCCCAGAGCCCAGTCAAGAGAAGTCCGGAGAGGGGTTTGGCTACATCCCCAGGACCAGCAAGCCACTCAAGCCCAGCAGCAGTGCAGGCAGCTCCACAGAGGTTCAAGCCGCCTCCCACCAAGCCCATCTTTGATGGGGATCCTGAGAAGCTGACCTTCTTCTTAAACCAGGTGTGGGCTCATTTAGATCCCTAAGTTTATGCCTACCTGGATGGGGCTATGATGGTGAATGCTGTGGTGGCAAATTTAGAGGGAGAAGTGGCCAAGTGGGTGATCAACCTCCATGATGAAGGAGCTCCTGAATTGCACAACATTAATCTATTCATGGAGCAACTGAGGGGTCCAGTTTACTGCAAAAGGGAAGGAGGGAGGGAGTTTGTTAAACTGATTGGGTTCTCCCAGGGGCTATCATCAGCTTTTCATCCAAATACTAATGGAGCTGCTGAGTAAGCTAATGTAATGATGGAACAGTATTTCAGATGTTATGTAAATTACCAGCAGACTAATTGGGCTGATCTCTTGCCTTTTGCAGAGGTAGCCTACAATAACACTTTGCACAGTAGCACTGGTCTCACCCCACTCAAAATAATGACAGGTAGAGATTTTGTGCCCATGCCTGAGTTCCCCCAGGAGCCTCCTACTTCCCAGACTTTGGAGCAATGGCGACATCTTTCCAGGGGGTTTGAGTAAATGTGAAGAAGGCATTGATCAAGGCCACTAAGGTCTATAAGGAGCAAGCAGACAAATGACATTTCCCTTAGAAACCTTTTTATGCTGGACAATTAGTTTATCTTCCAACGAAATATCTACAGTTAAAGTTGCCCAGTAGAAAATTGGGCCCAAAATTCCTTGGTCCTTTCCCCATCACTAAGATAATAAACTCTGTCACAGTGGAGATTGTTTGGAAAAGTTCACCCTGTGTTTCATTGCAGTCTATTAAAACCTGTGTCAGAATCCCCTTTAAGACCTATTCCAAAAAAGCTGCTGGGTCCAGTGGTGGTAGAGGGGGAGACACATTATGAAATAAAACATATTCTCAATTCTAGGTTATACAAGGGAAAGTTACAATACCTTGTTCAGTGGAAAGGTTCCCCCAATACCTTGTTCAGTGGAAAGGTTCCCCCCTTTCAGAAGCTACATGGGTGAAATGTACAAATGTGAAAGTGGATAGATTGATAAAAAAAGTTTTATGATAAATACTCTCACAAGCCTCGAGGGAATGCTTAGCCTGCTTTTTCTTTCCCCTGCAGGAGACTCTTTCCTTCTGAGAGGAGCCTATTGTCAACTCTAAAAATGAGCATGGGTGTAGCCATTTTCCCTATTCATTTTTGGTTGACACATAGAATGGAGGGGGGGGGTTGCCAGGTGCTTCGCTAGTATAAATAAACTTTTATCCCGTGGGAACCAAGGTCATTGGCTGCTCCTGAGACTGCAGGCTGGGCATTGCATAAAAAGCCCACCAAGAAGATATATTGGGGAACGTAATTGCTTGCATAGCCTTAGGGGTGGGAGTTCTTAACTTTGTATTGGGGAATTGTTATGTGTGTCTTCAGACTTGGTTTCACTTTTGACATGCCGATACTTTGTAACTAATAAACATGTTCTTCGAGGAATTTGCAAGCCTCAGAGTTTTGTTTTATTTATCTCTGTCTGTCAGAACCATGACACGTTGGGCTTTGTAGATGATCCAATATATGATCCAAAAAGTAATTTCTTCCAATTCACCTCATATCATCCCCAGTAGGTTGAGATGGCAATTAGAATGCCCCTTGATTTATTGGAATATTCATCCAAATTTTCCATGACTAATTTTCCATGTAATAAAAACAGGAAATTGAAGTTACATTAATATTGGAATATATTGTTTGCTACAAACAAATATAAGAATTATACATTATTTTGTGTATTGAAAGTATTTATTATATAAGAAATGTATTTTATGCCATAAAATGATTCATTTAAATGAAGTCCTCATTATTTGCATCTTTACTTTTATAGCTTCAGCCTGAGTTCTCTAAACCACCTGCATACATTAGGGAGCAATAGATAACTTCTATGAGAAAGCTATACAAATATTTAAATAAGCTTTTATAATTCTTGCGGAAAATATGTTTAATGTGTGCTCACCAAAGCAACAATTTCCTTTTCTGTTCCACCCAAATGAGTTTTTTTAATATTATTATTACTTCACCCAAGTATCAAGGGCACCCATTTTGCTTTATTTTCAGATATAAGTAGAAGCATTAGCTTGAAAAATGTTTTGCCATGTCTGGAAAGTAAGTTGTTTAAAATATTATGTTTGAATAGGGTTTCATATAAAGCTACCACTGTTGTGAGAAACTGTCAAACAATGTGGCCCATGGGCATGAAGCAATATAGTGATTGTGTAGTATGTCTCATTGAGTTTGAATGGGAAAAAATCACAATCTTTGCTAAAGATAGTCAAAAATTGTGATCATATATTGCTTTGCAGCACAATGTGCAAAATGTGATGTACATTGTTGGCAGTTCTGTTGTTCTGGGAAGAGGTACAACAAATAGTTCTAAATTGGAAAGGAGGAATGTTGGATGCACCCAACTTCACAAAATCCCAGAACTGGAAATGACCATTATGTATTGCTGAGTCCAACCTCTGTTGCATGCAGGAATCCAAATTAAACCATCCCCAACAGATGACTGCCCAGGATGCAGATTGTATCAGCTGCAATCAGAATAGAATATTGAATATATATATATGAAACAAGTAAAGCAGTCAAGGGCAAATTTAGGTAGCTGTTTCATTTTAAATTTCACATTGAGAAAGAAGCAGAGCAGGAAGATTTTATATGATATCTGAAGAAGCAGATTTTAACATGACTCATTGATCGCTCCATTGCATTAAGCATGGGACTAGCTCTAGTCTGGGTTTCACATGAAGAGCATTCATGCTCAGTGGTGCTGAGCAGAGTTTGGAACTGAAGGCCAAGAAATGATTTAGACTACGGGTGTCAAACTTGCCACGTCATGTGACGTGTCCCAATGTGTCATGACTTTTTTTGCATTGCCGGAGCTGGGGTAGGCGCGGCCTCCGCAGGATGTTTGACACTCCTGATTTAGACCATCTGGGGATCCAAATGTAGTATCTGTCTGTAACTCTTTAAAGCTGTTGCAGCTTTTTCTATGATTAGTCATCTTTCCTGGAGAAATGCCTTCTTTGATGTAAGGAGTGGCAAATAGGTGCTGTGTTTACTTACTTTAAATTCTACCCATTGGACAACCCTAATGTTCAGTCTGTCATGGAGTCATTTCTACAGGAAGAGATATATTTTTGAACTTTGTTAAAGCAATGCTCTTTTACTTCTACTGTTATTGCTGTAGTTCCCTGACCACTGGAAATAGGGGCAAGGGGGGGGGGAATGATTAGGAATGCCTTAATTGCTTTAGGTAAAAGGATATTTTGGTCTGGAGCCTGCAATAGACATCATATTTGGATCAGAACCAAAACAGAAGCTCACCAATTCATTTTCATAAGATTTTTATATCGCTTGAGTAAGTATTACGAACAAATATGCACAGCTGACAAATATGTGCATATTTATTTATTTATTTATTTATGAGACTTATATACCGCTTTAAGTGCAAGCACTCTCTAAGCAGTGTACACCAGTAAGCAATGTATGTATATATATATATATATATATATATATATATATATATATATATATATAGGTCTTTGGTTGTTCGGGTTTTCTCCCGCGTAAAATTGGAAGTGTCTTGGCAACGTTTCGACGAAGTCACATTCGTCATCTTCAGGCTGTGTTTTTAGCTTCTTGCTTTGAGCAGCAATGTGTGGTTTTAGCTGTTTCTTCCTTTTAACTCCAGTGAGGGTATGACTGATTGGATGGGAGCTTGGCTGTGTTCTGATTGGGTGGAGGTGTGTTCTGAATGGTTAGGGGCTTGGCTGTGCTCTGATTGGCTGGGGAGTGTTCTGTTTGGTTGTGCTCAGGTTAGTCCTGAGTTGCAGAGGGGTTTAAGATTTTGGGGTTAGGGAGTCGTTTGTCAATAAGGCAGGTTTCCAAATGGCTGGTAGGCGGGAGGTATCATCTCGCTTGTTCATGCTGTGTGGGCGTTTTTCTATCTCGATGGCTTCTCTGATTATTCTGTTATTAAAATGTTCACTTTTGGCAATGGTTCTGGTATTTTTAAAGTCAATTTCATGTCCTGTGGCTTTAAGGTGTTGGACCAGGGAAGATGTTGGTTCCTCTTTTTTGACTGAGTTCTTATGTTCTTCAATGCGTGCACTTATTCTTCTGTTGGTTTGTCCGATGTATGTGGTGGGACAAGTGGTGCATGGGATTTCGTATACTCCTTGATTTTCTAATTCAATTTTATCTTTGGGGTTTCTAAGGATGGTGGATATTTTTCTGTTTGTGCAGAATGCTGTTTTGATGTTGTGTTTTATGAGGATCTTACTGATTCTGTCTGTGGTGCCTTTTATGTATGGGAGGAGGGCTTTGCCGTTTTCTTGTTCTTGTCTTGGATTTTAGTGGGGGTTTCTTTTTGGATTAGGTTTGTAATCTTATTTCTATGGAATCCATTGGATGTTAGTACATTGGTGAGAGTGTGTAGTTCGGTTTTAGGTGTTGTTCGTCAGCTAAGCGTTTTGTTCTGGAGATGAGTGTCTTGGCTACAGAGTTGATCTGTGCTGGGTGGTGGTGTGAGAGAGCGTGCAGATAGCGGTTTGTGTGTGTTTTCTTCTGGTAGATGGTGTGTCCTAGGGAGCCATTGGATTTCTTGTAGACTAAGACATCCAGGAAGGGAAGTTGGTTGTTAGCTTCTGTTTCCATGGTGAACTGTATTTTGGGGTGTAGGCTGTTGAGGTGTGTGAGGAAGTTGTCCAGTTTTTCTTTCCCATGTGGCCAGATTATGAAGGTGTCGTCTACATATCTGAGCCAGAGTTTGGGTTTGTGATCCGATTTTTCTAGAGCTTGGGTTTCAAAGTGTTCCATGTAGAGGTTGGCAATGACAGGTGAGAGGGGTGATCCCATGGGTGCTCCTTCTGTTTGTTTGTATTTTTGTCCGTTATAGATGAATATGTGTTGGATAGGCAGTGGTGAATTAGAAAATCAAGGAGTATACGAAATCCCATGCACCACTTGTCCCACCACATACATCGGACAAACCAACAGAAGAATAAGTGCACGCATTGAAGAACATAAGAACTCAGTCAAAAAAGAGGAACCAACATCTTCCCTGGTCCAACACCTTAAAGCCACAGGACACGAAATTGACTTTAAAAATACCAGAACCATTGCCAAAAGTGAACATTTTAATAACAGAATAATCAGAGAAGCCATCGAGATAGAAAAACGCCCACACAGCATGAACAAGCGAGATGATACCTCCCGCCTACCAGCCATTTGGAAACCTGCCCTTATTGACAAACGACTCCCTAACCCCAAAATCTTAAACCCCTCTGCAACTCAGACTAACCTGAGCACAACCAAACAGAACACTCCCCCAGCCAATCAGAGCACAGCCAAGCCCCTAACCATTCAGAACACACCTCCACCCAATCAGAACACAGCCAAGCTCCCATCCAATCAGTTCATACCCTCACTGGCAGTTAAAAGGAAGAAACAGCTAAAACCACACATTGCTGCTCAAAGCAAGAAGCTAAAAACACCAGCCTGAAGATGACGAATGTGACTTCGTCGAAACGTTGCCAAGACACTTCCAATTTTACGCGGGAGAAAACCCGAACAACCAAAGACCTATATACAAATACCCGCGAAAACCTCAGAAAACAAATATATATATATATATATATATATATTACATTGCCCCTAACAATCTGGGTCCTCATTTTACCTACCCCGGAAGGATGGAAGGCTGAGTCAACCTTGAGCCGGTGAGATTTGAACCGCTGACCTGGTGAACACAGTCAGCTAAAGTGGCCTGCAGTACTGCACTCTAACTGCTGCGCCACCTCGGCTCTACATATGGGAAGAATGATAGATGATCATTCTTTCAAAGAATATGAAAGCTGATTAATATTAAACAAATAATCCAAGCTCAAATAGATTTTGATCCCCCTCCTTTTTACCCGTGGTTTTCTTTTGTTTGACAATGAATTTTAGGGCCTTGTTAGCTACCTAACACCTAAATATTTTATAATTACACTCATTCTTGGCTTACAACAAAAAATAGGTGACAATAGACATACTTTCTTGCAGTTGGGATTGGAAACAAATCCAAGGAACAAGAATCCAAGAGTTGTAATCAATAGTTTTTATAAGAAGGAATAACCCTTTGTATTTGCTCACTATTTTACTAATTTAGCCATTTTGTCAGGGTTTTTTTTATATCCTGAAAAGTCTTGGCTGGCATTCTCAGAGAAACAAAAACATTCAGGACCAAGTTTCTGACTGGGCCTTGATTCAGGGCCAATGCCCCCAAACCTTAGGAAACCTGGAGCCAGTATAGTTGATTAGCTGGATAGGTATCAAAGAGTACAGCAAGGATCTTTTATTTTAGTCACTTGATTTTTTTTTTAGTTCATTATTCATTCATTATTTGTTTTATTTCTTTTTGTGGGATAGTGTTATATCTCCTCCCATTTTCTGATTATTATCTACGCTATCCTTGCTTGTTTCCTTCCATGAATGTTAATGATAACTAGCATTGCCTTATAAATATAGGTCACCATGAATTGATCTATTTATTTATTTCCCAAATTCATAATTTGATGCAGAAAGAGTACAGAGAAGAGCAACAAAGATGATTAGAGACTGGAGGTTAAAACATATAAGGAAAGGTTGATGGAATTGAGTATGTCTAGTTTAATGAAGAGAAGGACGAGGGGGGACATGATAGCAGTGTTCCAATATCTCAAGGGCTGCCACAGAGGGGGTCAAGCTATTTTCCAAAGCACCTGAAGGCAGGACAAGAAGCAACGGATGGAAACTAATCAAGGAGAGAAGCAACCTAGAACTAAGGAGAAACTTCCTGACAGTTAGAACAATTAACCAATGGAACAACCTGCCTCCAGAAGTGGTGAATGCTCTAACACTGGAAGTTTTTAAGAAGAAACTGGACAGCCATTTGTCCAAAATGGTATAGGGTTACCTGCCTGAGCAGGGAGTTGGACTTGATGACCCCCAAGGTCCTTTCCAACTTTATTATTATTATTATGGATCATCGCACAGTCAGCAAGATGTTCAGACTGGATTTGGCATTTTGTCTACCTATCGAGTCCTTACCCAGGACCTGGGATAGGCAGATGTGGATGTTTGATGGTAGTACTATTATTATTATTATTATTATTATTATTATTTAGTTAAAAAAATCCTGCTACTATTTTGTTCTGATTTTTTTGATTTAAAGGTTTATTTTAACCTTTGGAGAGTGACCTCTATAAGCCAAAGAGAAATGCTTTATAATAACACATAAAAGGTTGAAAACTAAAAAAAAAAAGAGTAAGATTTATAAACAATTATAGGAAAGACTTGGGGAAAGATCATCTAAGCTAGGGGTGTCAAACTGTCAGCCCACAGGCCGGACGCATCATAACGAAACCACGCCTACCCCATTGCTGGCAATGGAAAAAAAGTTGTGATACGTCGCGACACATCACATAACATTGCAAGTTTGACACCCCTGATCTAAGCAAATCATGGAAATACCAATTTAAACATATTTAAACAAATTTAACAAATTTAAATATAGCCATTCTTTAAATAATTAATTTAGAAAGAATAATGCAAAGCACTTTTCAATGAAACAATGAACCAAATGGACAAAATCCTTTCTTCTAAATTAGTGACTTATCAGATTACTCCACTAATGAGTAAGTTAGGTTGCCAGATTATATGATATTTTGAAATTATATACCCCTTAATTATTTAAAAAAATAGAAGATTTGGGGTGTTTCCTGACATTTCCTATTTGTAACTTATAAAAAAATGAAGAATTACAATATTTGCACTGATTATTTGTATATATTTAAATTAACTACTCTATGCAGGCACTGCTGGCCATAAACATGCTGGTATTTCAGCAACAAAAAGGATGCAAGAAGTAATGAGCAATGGCAAAATTAAGGTAGAATCTTCTCCACTTAGACTTGTACTATGAATCCCTTCTGGCTTTCTTGCTGCTGTCTAGATATTTTCATTAACTTGATACATATAACTCAAAATTACATCTTTTTCCATAGAACTATATTTTCTTCCTTACCTCCTCCCTCCTTCTCTCCCACTGTCCTTCTCCACTGCAAAAGTGGACATAACTAAAAGGCTACCAAAATTTGCACAGCCAAATTTTCAGTTGGCTGAGACATTGCTTTCCACACAACTAGAAATAGAGCTGGCCATGAAGCAAAGCTGGGTTGCCAGGGAACAGCCAGATGCTGATAGTAAGAATGTTCCAGAGCTTAGCGTCTGGGTCCAGTAAGCACTGTACAGATTCTCCATCTGTAGCTGAAGCTGTTCATTGCTGCTGGGGAAGGCACAGTCAAACAGAATAAGGCAACAACAGCTAAATCAGTGCCAATAGCAACAGAAGGCGGGGTGAACTCAGCATTGAAATTAACATTTATATTCCAATTTATTTTTCACTTCCGTGGTATTGTAAAAAATCTAATTATTTAGGGCCAAATATGTTTTAGGCACATTGATTTGCTCGGAAGTGACCATTATACAGTATATAGGCCATTTCTTATATGCAAAGTTGCAGTGACATTTTACTTGCTCTTTTGAAGCCAACTTTTTATAATAATGATTATTTGGGGTTTTCACTAGAATTGAAAACATTAGGGAAAAGACCAAGATGCAATGTGAAATCTTTAAAAAAGTTCTAATAAAACATTAGGAGGGATTAGGAAGTTGCAGATATATTAGAATGTAGTAAATTTGTTCAATGAAGGAAAAGAGTAGTGGACTCAGATACATTCTGTGAATGAAAGATCCTATGTTCAGGGCATCATCATCATCAACAATAACAACAACTTCCTAGCATTTTTCCCACAGGAGCAGGGTCTGCTTTTTGGATCACCATCTTGCATAATCAACTGCAGCATCCAGGTCTTGTTTGTATTTTAACAGAGATGGTTATAGATCCATGGATTGTGACAAAAAAAACCCTGACCAACCAGCTTGTCACCCAGGCTTGACATCTGTTTGATCGGTGTTCAGCTCAGCACCACTCTGGTGGGCAGGCAGAATCCAGCAGCACCACTAAGAGGAGAAGATCTCACCACCATCCTTTGTTCATGACATGAGTACATTGAATCATTGAAACCCATTCATAGTGATTAATGCTGAAGGGGGAAAAAAAGAAGTTTTATAAAAATCAATGAATTTAGCCTTACTGGAGCCCTATTTGCGCATTCATTATAGACTCGGTTTAGTAAACATATGTCTTCCAAATAGCGGTATCCTATCCTCAATGTTGTCTACATTACCATCCGCTCTTGATATCTGTGCATAAATATCTGTAATTCGGCATCCTTGTTTCATACAACTTTGGCAGATGGAATTGAAGGCCAGTGAGGGGTCAAGATAAAAAAACCAGGACAATACCATTACCGATTTATTCAGGCAAACTGATGCAATACTAACTCTGATATTTTCAAACCAATAAGAACATCTACAAGATTGAGAACATGTCAGGAGTCTTATTTAACAAGTGCCTATGACCAGCCACCAAACACCCTTTCTCATAAATCCCATTGATGAGGTTAAAATACAAATAATGTGGCCCCCAAATCCTGATTCCTGAGCAGAACTAGAATGCCTTCATTCTCATTCTGAGCCTCAGTTTCATTCTCAACCTTACTCTATTCCTTTTTTTTTAACCTGCAGCTCTTCAGTAACAGTTTTCATGATTTATCAGGTCACCCCCCCAGGCCTTTCCTAGTTGCCTTCCAGCCTCCATGAACTAATGAACTAACTGGCAGCTTCCCTTTCAGTTGCCAGCCATCTTTATTTCTTAAGTGAATCCAGAGCCTCACTTTGAAGAATTATTGGCCAGGCATTTTTTTTTTAAAAAATGGGCATTTGGTGAGAGTGCATATTCCATGTTGCTCATTCCACATGTTAACTCATCATTTATACATTCACATGGTTTTCAAACTAGTCCTTTAGGTAATAGAAAAAACTGTCAGTAAAATTCTGTTCTTTAGAGGAAAAATGAAGGAATATGAAGTCAATTTATTTGATCAGGGTTAAAATAAGAATTGTATTTGTAAAATTCTGGATATTCCATAATGGACCTTTTGCAAATACTTGGACAGAAATGACAGTAATTTGGATTAGATATAACTATGGGGGTGGGATGTTATGAGAAAAAGTGAATTACACATCTAACAGTATTGGAAGTGGGGAATTATTCATTTGCTTGGGAATCAATTTTTAAATATTATTTTGTCTATTTTTTTCTTTGCGCTTTGTATTTCGTTTCTCTTGTCTTTTCTTTGTTTCTGACTTTTATCTTTTAGTATTGTAATTTTTTCATCAAAATTATTTTAAGAAAATTCTCTTCATTAAAAACAAAAATCTTGTGTGACATTTTATTTTGATAGAAATAACTCTGTTTCTTCTTTTTTCTATCTAATGAATAGTGACAGATTTAGTATGCTAACATATTTTGCCTACTATTATTAACTTCTGTGTGAGTATAGTCTAAATTCTTTTCATATAGTCAACAGTTACTATTTGGATAAGGTAGAAAATATACACGCAATAGTACATTAATAAATAGTGCACTAATTCATTATGTTTGCAAGATTTTTAGATCCACATAGGGAAAGTGGGTGAAAGTACGGTATATATTACATAACACTGAAGTCTAGATTTATCTGCATTTGTCTCTATTTTTTTTTTCAAACAATTGAGACCATAGTACAAAGGAACAGAATACTATAAAAATAGCCTTCTCCTTTATGCTGTTTATGTGTAAGGAATAAATAAATGTACAGATACACTATTACTGTGGTAGTGAACCTATGGCACGCATGCCACAGGTGGCACGCAGAGCCCTTTCTGTGGGCATGCACACCATCACCCCAGTCCTAGGCCTTCAGCCAGGTTTTATAAAATCTTTTCTCTTTAGGCCTCCGCTGCCGTGTGAAAAAAAAAAGGTTCAATCAATCAATCAATTTCAACTTCTCACAGGAAAAAAAAGATCTAGTAACGTTGGAATTGATTGATTGAACTTTTTAATTCCCACCCAGTTTGTCATTACCACCGCAGCCATGCCCACACAATGGGTGATGCCCACCCAATTGGCCATTCCCACCCAATGGGCCATGCCCACCCGGCATCCGACGATACATAAGTGGGCTTTGGATTGCAGTTTGGGCACTCGGTCTCTAAAAGGTTCGCCATCACTGCACTATTACCTTGGCCAAGTGTATACTAGTAATAATAGCTAATCAGCTGCCTTCCTTGAAGAGGTAGTGGTTCAGGAGTATGAATATCATAAATCTCATGGAATGAAATCTTTGTCTTTTGAGCGCTAGCAACTGCCAAAGGACCATCTACACAAATATTTGAATCAGATTGATAATTTGCTTCATTGCATCCAACATATAACAGAGTTGGTTGGGTACATCATTTCTTTATGTAGGAAAAAAATGCAATTACAGGGGAAAATGTAGAAGAAGAAAATTAGTGACCTCATTATTTTTAATCTAACCCCTTTGTAATGTATCTCATTTTAGATGAGTCATAACAAAATCAATTTTGTTTGTTCTTTTGCCCTTTGTTCAATGATTTTCAGAAAGTATCATGACATCTTTAAAGAAAACCTAGTAAAATATGATCTTTAAACAAACAAATATAAAATGGTGTGAGCACTTTGCAGTGGCTCATTAGAAATGAAAGGAAAACCCATCCATCAGTGTTTGGTATAGATGAGATATTTCATGCATGGCCAATGTCTGCAAAATACAAAGAAGCAGAATTTTGACAACATTACCAGAATTGCCACTAGCATATAATGCTATTGAACCATGGAAAATGAATAATAAGCAATTTCATGTAAACGTATCATATGCAGAACTATAGTAAAAGCTATATTTAGCTATTAACAAAAAGCCATTAATAGAAACAAAAGAATATATTTCTGGAAACAGGCAATTGACCCTTCCCTTGATGCAGTTAGTTTTGAACTTAGAATAAATGCAAGCACTATTATAACTAATTATTCCTTACCTCAACTGAATCTTCCTTGCTGTCCATTTAGCCATCTTTGCATAGTCAGGTTTGTTTGTTGTTTGTTTGTGTTACATATATGGTGTTGACTCATTTGGGGCAATGTGACAGAACCCCTGTTTGTGATTATATTTGTGCTGGATCCCAGTGCTTCAAACATTGCAGTCAACAATTAAAGCAGCATTCATGGCTTTCCACAGTACTTACAATATGATGTCCAACTGTCTCCATCACACTACTATTCTATGAATAATGGAGGGAATTTATTTTGGTACTGAAGATTTCCGTCATTTGGAAACAAGGAATTTGAGAAATTTATTTTTGAATGAACCGGGAGAGCACAAGTCAACATTAACATCCCAACCACCAATGTTTAATAAATTATTAGATTATAATTACACCATAATTACATCCATCTGAATTATGTTTTTTAAAAAACAAAACAGTAACAACAACAAATGGCTGTCCCATTGTTGATAGGTTTCCTAGTACCTAATCTTAAACCTGAATGTAAAAGAACGTTGTCATGAAAAGGAACACTCCATTTAGCTGAGAATTTTTTTAAAAAAAATACAATGTACAGTAAGTAGCTTGAAGAACTTTCAAATGGTTGATGAAAAGTTTGAAGATGGATTTTATATATATATATATAATAAACAGAGGTCAGTAACAAGATTTTCTTGAGTTATACTAAACCTGTGTTTGAAAAGTCATGTCCAATGCATGGTTAACATCTACTCCATTATAAGCTGCTAACCATATTACCAGCTGTATCTGAAAGTACATAAAGGAGGAGAGAATCTAGAAGTAGTCAGATTTCTGGGAATAGTTAAGTCACCAACAGTCACCAAAAGAAAAAAGAAAGAAAGAAAAGGTGAGGGTGACATCACTGCACCTGGTCCTAAAGAAATAGAAAAAAGGATACATCCTTACAATTTCCCCTTACTCTCACAGTTCCCAGCCAACATGCCTGGGAATTGATGTTCATGCTTCTGAAAGACATCCAGGTATGAGAAGACTTCTCTATGCAGATATAACAATAGGGTCTCTGTCACGGTCTAATCTAGTATATTAAGCCTTACAATACAAATGAATGACTGTTCTGTTGAAGGCTAAAAACTAATAGGCTTTCTCTGATATTGATTTAGTACTAGTAGTTATTTCTTCTTTAAATATTCCTAATTTATGCCTGCAAGAAAAGATTGTTCTCCATTGCTTCTGAGGGCAGGACTGCAGTTGATAAAAACTGCAGAGGAATATTCTTAATAATGATAGCTGTTCAGCAATGGAACAGACTGCTTCAAGACATGCTGAGTTATTGTCTTGAAAGATTTAAGCAAAGGCTTGGCAGGCTTAGTGAGTAGGGCAACATGCATTGTGTATGCATGTTGGGCTGAGCTAAACCTGCTTCACAAAATTGACACCCTTCCAGATGTATTGCTGGTTAATAATTATGAACGTCAAAAAAATTGCCTCTTTTCCATTAGCTAAAAAAAATATGTCTGTGAAGTTCTGTTTTGACAAATGTCTCAACTAGGCAAAATATGAATAATTGTAAATGAATGCTTGAGACCTTTAAGGCAAATTTGATATTGTTATCAAGTGATCCTAAATCTGTTTGAATCCAATCCTGTGAAGTTTTCCACTTAAATTAATAACTGGGTAGAGTTATAAACTCCTATGGAAGTGTGCCACTACAGATTGTTATAATACTAGCCTTGTTGGTTTATATAGTGTATTCATAGGAAGAAGTTGGTATTCACTTGTAAAATAAAAAGCATTTGTTAACTTACTAATATAGTAATTGAGTTATGGATACTGGTATCATCCCCTTCATATTTTCTGTCCCAGTATTGATCTGGCTCTAACTATCTGAAGGACTATTTCTCTCATTTTAAACCTGCTTGATTATTTAGCTCAGGATCTCTTTGGGAGATTCCTCTGCTACCATAAGCTCAGCTCTTTAGTATCCCCTAAAGCAGTGATTCTCAACCTGTGGGTCGGGACCCCATTTGGGGTCGAATGACCATTTCACAGGGGTCGCCAAACCATGCTGTCCGTCATTTTTTCCCTTTTCCCTAGCTGTCCTACTCCCTCTTATTGGTGGCCACACCCACTTGGAGGTCACCACAACATGGGGAACTGTATTATGGGGTCACGGCATTAGAAAGGTTGAGAACCACTGCCCTAAAGAGAGTGGCCCCAGACTATAAAGAGCCCTCTCCATGGAGATACATATGTTTCCCTCCTTATCTATATTTAGGAATGTGGGAAACCCTCTTCACTTTTGCCAAGTTTTAAATGATTAATTAGAAGAATTTTCTATTTTTAAGATATTGATTTTCAAATTTGCCTCACTTTTAATTTTACTTTTTTGTTCTTATGCTATATAATTTTAGTTTTCAATGGCTGCAAGGTTCCTTGAGTGATGTGTAAACAGTGGCATAGATATTTAAGTAACCAATCAATAAAGAAAGCGTAGGGGTACCCCTAGGCAAAAGGAAATACATTTTCCCAACATCTGGTGGGCCTACTGCTTATTAAAGAGATAATATTAAAATGTACTGTAGCTATCTAATTTCAATGTTTATATTGGGGACATTAGAACTGGGCTGCAGATGGTTTCTAGAAAGTTCTCTTTGTTGCCAATATAACTGGAATCTGCCTTGTGTCATAAATCCATTACTCAGTATCTTGCACTCTGGATGGAGAGAGAATAGAGTTTTACCTTTTAGATTGGAGGTCCCCAACCTATGGGCTGCAGCCCACTACTGGGCCGTGGCGTCTTGGTCACCAGGCCACATGAGTAGCTGGGTAATACAGGCCTGTGTGTGCATGCTCACCCCCCCCCGTGTGCTACCGTTGCCATGAGTGTTGTGGGGCATTGCCATGAACCTTGCACAAGCAGCGCCACAAGCGGCAGGTGGGCTGAGGCAATCCTCATGCAAGGGTGGTGGCGCAAGCTTCGTGCTGCGTTGGCATCGCTGCGGGCCATGGCGCGAGCCTCGTGCTGGTGGTAGTATCACCGCGAGCCTGGCAGCGGTAGCGCCACAAGCCTCACACAGGCACTGCCATCACTGAGAGCCTCACATGCATGCTTGTAGCCCCGTTTGCATGGTGGTGCGCATGCTCACAGCTTCTTTGTACATGCATACACACGTGTGGTCACATTCACGTTTGTGCATGCATGCATAAGGCCCCTGCCCCTCCCTCTCCATCAGGCCAACAATCTAAAAATGTTGGAGACTCCTGTTTTAGATGGCATTTGAAGAATGATGTCATATTCCCATCGTTGTCTTCCATCAAGACCCTGCCCGAGACACACACTTGGGTGCTGTGTCGTACAATGCACAGCATATTAAGCATGCCCCTACTTACTGCTTTACAGAAAAGAATATGACTGGGGAAGCTATGATAAGAAATGCACAAAAAGAGGAAAATGAATCCTAAGAAATTAGACAAGGAACAGGCAAAAGAGGGCTGAACCAATTAAATTGGAAGGAACTTATTAAACTGGAAAGAACAAAACATGCATAAATCCTTTAAGACTTCCTTAGAAGGCTACAGACACTAAAGGCAGATATTTCCACTGTTATGATAATGATTCTCTCTCTCTCTCTCTCTCTCTCTCTCTCTCTCTCTCTCTCTCCAGCTTAATCCTATCAAATGCCTTTCTGCATATATAGGGGTCAATATACTATTTTATCTTGAGCTTTGCAAAGAAAGTGAGATATTGAAAATACCTTGTTTGAATTTCTTCTTATTTTTAAGAAAAGGTTATATAATAGATGGGTTTAAAAGGCAAATTAGAAAAAGAATACAAGCGGGTGATTGTCCCTTTGGCAAACATAAAGTTCTTTCATTACCAATTTTTGTTGTTTTGCATCTCCTGTTATAATCTTATTCAAAATCTACGTAGATAGGTACACCATTTAAATTATTATTATTAAACACATTTATATAGCTGCCAAACTCACATATAAGTGACTGCAGGTGGCTTACAACATTTAAAAATCCGTTCTACAATATAAATCCTTAAATAACTTCACCGCTCCTCTCATGGCAGCAACAACACAATCAAATCAGTCACTTAATCAGCTCCATTTCCATTTGTGGTTTTCAGGCTCACTGACAAGACCATGTTTTAAACGCCTGATATTTAACATTTAGAATAACAGAATAATTTAGCTGGAAGTTGAAGTTGGAGTTGGAAGGGACCTTGGAGATCTTCTAGTCTAACCCCATGCTCAAGCAGGAGAGCCTATGCCATTTCACACAGTATAGATTTTCTACATGACAATCAATCCCTGGTCTTTCCAGTCTTCCAATAATGCACCTATTGCTGCTATAAAACTCCACCAACCTTTCTTGTCATCCTCTTCATCTCTTTTCTTCTACCTTTCCCACCAACAAAGCCTTCTCCAGAATCCTTATATAACATGTCTGAGATAGGATAAATTGAATGAATGAACAAATAAATTAAATCCCACCTCACCAACCCCCCACAATGCTTTGAAACTGTCAACATTGATGTTGGAGGAAACCCTAACCCTATCCTTCTCAATATTTTATACTTGGATTTTTGAAAAGCTTTTGATGAAGTTCTTCCTCCTTAATGACTCTTGAAGAAATTCAACAGCCCTGGCTAAGAGGTCATGTCTTTTTATAGATTGTTAGCTTTTTTTTTTTAAAAAAAAAGCAAGCAGGCAAAGAATTGCTGAGGTGAGAAGTAGAATCCCTCAGGGATTGACTTGTCCATAAATAGTCTTAAGATCCTGAATCAGAATAGAGCTGGAGGTTTTCTAGTCCAGCCCCCTGCTCAAGCAGGAGACCCTATAATATTTCAGATAGGTGGCTATAAGATGTAAGCAGTGACCTGGCCAAGTTTGCATATGATGCTAAATTATTTTGGTTGATTTTTTTTTTTTAAAAAAAAAGACTCCAGTATGCATACTTTAAACTGGGTGAAATGTCAACCAAATGGCATATGCAAATCCATTCCATTTTTTACACTCTAGAGCAGCAGCCCCAACCTTTCTATCTTGGCAGCCAGGCCTGATACGGGGGGGGGGGGTGGAGTGAGTGAGTGGCAGGCACATGTGCACAGCTCCATTGGTGTGAATGGTGGGCAGCCGTGCTCTCCACTCGCGCAAAAGGGAGGGTGCTCGCATGTGAAGCTCCATTTGTGCAAATTGAGCTTTGCGCATAAGTGCCCTCCCCTCGTGTGAGTGGAGCTTCACGCGCACACACTTGCCCACCGCTTGTGTGAGTGGAGCTTTGCGTGTGTGCTTGCCCATCACTCGCACAGCCAAGTTTGAAACAGGCCGCGATCCGGTAGTGGGCCGCAGCCCGAGGGTTGGAGACTCCTGCTTTAGAGGATTAAAAAAAAGGTCTGTCTGTAACTAACCTGAAAAAAGTGGAGGGGGAATGGGATTTTAGTGAATATTTCAGTGATGACAACTGCTAGGAAAGCAAATTCCATACTAGGGTTCATCAGAAAGAGATTAGGAAGAAAAATGCCAACACAGTCATAACTTTATGGGGTATCTTTTTCTGGAACACTGCATGGAAGGTTCTGACCCTCACATTTGAAAAAAAGAAATAATAGATTGGAAAAATGCGTAGGAGAAGACAACCAGGGAGTCTGAACATCTTTCATATGAGACAAAGTTAGAATATGAGACCTCTCTAACTTTGAGAATGGGGACTGAGGGAGGATACAGATAGTCCTCAACTTACAACCATTCATTTAGTGACAGTTCAAAGTCACTGAAAAAAAGTGACTTATGATGGTTTTTCACACTTATGACCATTGCAGCATCTCCATGCTCATGTGATCAAAATTCAACTACTTGGCAACTGACATTATTTATGAATGTTGCAATCCCTCCGTCATGTGACCCCCTTTTCTGATTTTCTGACAAGCAAATTCAATGGGGAAGCCAGATTCAGAACAGAATAGAATAAGAGTCGGAAGGGACCTTGGAGGTCTTCTAGCCCAACTAATTCTAATTCACTTAACAACTGTAAGGAAAGGAGAGGAAAGGGGAGGGGGGAAATATAATAGCTATAGATATTTTCAATCAGAATAGAGCTGGAAGGGACCTTGGAGGTTTTCTAGTTTAACCTCCTGCTTAAGCAGGAGACCCTATACCATTTCAGGCAGGTGGCTGTCCAGTGTTTTCTTAAAAACCTCCAGTGATGAAGTACCTACAGCAGGGGTGTCAAACTACCAGCCCATGGGCCAGATGCGTCATCCGGAAGCCACACCCACCCCATTGCCAGCAATGGCAAAACTGTCCCGATACGTTGCGCCATGTCACGTGACGTCGCAAGTTTGACACGTCTGATTTACAGCTTCTGAAGGCAAGCTGTTCCACTGGTTAATTGTCCTCAGTGTTAGGAAGTTTCTCCTTAATTCCAGGTTGCTTCTCTCCTTGATTAGTTTCTATCCATTGTTTCTTGTCTTGCCTTCTGGTGCCTTGGAAAATAATTTGACCCCCTCCTCTTTGTGGCAGCCCCTCAAATACTGGAATACTGCTATCATGTTATCCCTAGTCCTTATTTTATCTAGACTAGCTATACCCAATTCCTGCAACCGTTCTTTATATGTTTTTGTCTCCAGGCTTTTAATCATGTTACTTGCTCTTCTTTGCACTTTTTCCCCAAGTCTCAACATCTTTTTGTGATAACCAAAACTGGATGTGGTATTCCAGCTGTGGCCTTATTAAGGATTTATAAAGAGATACTAGTACTTCAAGGGATTTTAATTCTATGCCTCTGTTTATACAACCAAAGATTGTATTAGCTTTTTTTTTTAAATAGCACTTTGACAATATCAGTGATGTAGCTTTAATAATCCATCTTTGAATACAGTATTGAATTGTGTGGGGTATGCTTTAGCCAGAGATATTCCAAAATCACATAGCTTTGACTTCTCCAAAACAGCGGCTCACAAGAACCCTAGGTGGATGAAGAGAAATCCCAATATAAAATGAGAAGTTACTGAGTGATGGATGAAAATAAATTTTTAAGCAGGTGGGTGACACCCTTGAGCTTCCGCATTACTTAATTTAGATATGAAACAGTGGGTTGCTTGTCCCAGTGCATTTCTTTAAGCAAAAACTGCTGAACATGAAGTGTTAATAAGAAAAGAGAACAGTTTAATGTATTCTATGCTTAGGGAGTTGAATCTAATACAAATGGCATAAGAGATTGACCTAGAAACCTGGAACTGAGAAGCAGATCTTGGACGGCTGTCTTGTATGCTTCCACTTTGAACATTTCTTTCTGCAGAAAAGTCTGCAGTCGTGGCAGACAATGTTTTGATTGATCCTTCCGTAAAGCTTGGCAGAAACATCCAAATTGAAAAGCCCATTTGCTTATCTCCCTTTAGGCCTTGGAATGTAATATTGCTGTTCCAGAAGGGCTTGATGTGGTTAATTCTGTTGGCTTCAGGAGGATTGTTTTGTTCAGATTTAGCCATTTCTAAAGTGAAACATCTTCAGCCACTTCAAGTAACTGATTTTGTTTGGCACACACTTGCTGCTTTTGCTCTTCAGTGTGGGATTTTTAAAAAGGCATGGGGAATTTCCAGGGTAATAAACACTTAGTAGTTCTTTGCCTGAGCAAATAGAAATCTGACATTATTGCAGACAGCAATCCAATGACTTGTTAAACAGCTTCAGCTGGCTTGTGCAACAATAAATTGCAGCCTTAACAATCGAAAGGTGAAAAGCTGCATTACAGAGCCAGCATTATTTAGGAATGGAAAAGCATACAAAAAAAAAAAAAAAAAAAGCATTACAGGAATTTGGGAAAGAAGGAATTCAGGAAGGAAGGAAGGAATGTAATGAATTCCTATTGTTCTTCATATCAGTTCCAAATAAAGCTAAGTTATGGGTAAATGTTATAAGGACTATTTGGTTGCTTTGATTCTCTGTCCAATTTTTATAGGATGCATTTGGAATAGAGTTGAAACTGAATGTCTATGTGATATTGCACTTGAAAAACAGTCAAGCTGCCTACACTTACTGTTGGTACCACCAATTGTGAGTATTAACCTTGTAAAGTCGACCAATGCAGCAAATACAACAGATCAGATACCCTGCCATATGTTAATCTGAGTTGTTAATCTGATGTGTTCTGAATTCCTTTTGAGTTCTTTTATGTGTTCCTTATTTATTTGATGCTTATACAATTAAAAAACCAATAATTAAACTTAAAAACAAATTAGTTAAAAGAGAGAGGCCCAAACAAACTAAAAATACAAACTATGAGGAAAAAAAAAGAAGGGAAATAATTCTACCTTATATTTCATATATATCAATAGTCACTGGATTATTAATGAATATATGAGTATTCACCTTTTTTTCCTTTTTCCATTTTGTCAACTTCCATGTATAGTTGTTGAACTTTACATTGTTCATTTCATTACGGGCTTTCTTTCGTCTGTATATCTACATCAATATATCTTTATCTACATCAACAGCTTGGATATACTAATTCTTCTTTTTCTCCTATCTGATTCAGTAAATAAATAATAATAATGAAGTGCTCTGGGATGTTGGAATTCAAACAGACAAGCAACTACCAATAATGTCGCAGAATTAATTATCAATAAGAAAGACAAAAAACTCTGTATAGTAGATGTGGCAGTAACTGGAGACATCAGAAGACAAAGAACTTGAGAAAATCACAAAAATAAAGACTTGCAAATAAAATTATTGTGGCAAAAGAAAGCAAAGATAATAGCAATAGTAACAAGCACTTTCCTTGAGTGCAATCCCAAAACATCTGGAGCACCACTTGAACACTATCAGCATTGGCAAAATCACCCTCAACCAAGTGCAAATGGCAGCTTTACTTGGAATATTTTACATCCTGTGACAGTACTTTAATATTATTAAACAACAACATCTGCCTATCCCAGGTCCTTGGGAAGGAATTAATAGGTGGATAAAAATGCCAAATCCAATCTAAACATCTGTCTGTCTGTGCAATGAATCATAATGAAATGTAGACTCTCCACAAAAATTTTCTGTAAGGTTCAAACCTATGCTTCAATATGATAATGAATCGATTGATTTATCTAAATTTAAGACACAGATTAATCAAAGCTGACACCTGTTTCAAAGCAGTATTGTCAAATTAGAGGACTTCAAACACTTCAAAGGCTTTTAAGGCACTTTGCAGACTTGATAACTTCTGACAACATATAACACTGCAGGTTCATTTTCAGATATGGAGAATGCTGAAAAGTAAACCTGAATGATGTAACTGTCTGTCTAACATGCTCATTCGGAAGCTACCAGTAACACTGTGTCTGGCCCTAGCTCAGAATCTTTGTTTTGAATAATAAAGCCATAAACATTATTTCATGATTTGCCTGTCTCATATGAAATCTCCCACATTTGAAGATTAACTCATAGCCCCCTGGCCCAAGTCTAAAAATTTGACAGTACTACTTTGACAATTTGACAATACTGCTTTGAAACAGGTGTCAGCTTTGATTAATCTGTGTCTTAAATTTAGATAAATCGAATGATTCATTATCACATTGAAGCATAGGTTTGAACCTTACAGGTCATTTTATGTGGAGAGTCTACATTTCATTATGATTCATTGCACAAACAGCCAGATGTTTAGATTGGATTTGGCTTTTTTTTTAATAATCTTTTTTATTAATTTTTTTCCCATCAACATATGTTAATTTTTCCGATCAACAAGTTGTCTGGTATTTGGTAAGCTAATACATGTTCACTTCCTAATCCTTCATTCTTTTCTCTAACCAAGAATAAAATAAATTCCAAATTTTATAATAGTCCGTATCTTCTTTGTCTTTCAGCCTCATAGTTAGTCTGTCCATCTCTGCACATTCCAATATTTTCATGATTATTTCTTCTTCTGATGGTAATCCTTCATTCTTCCAGTACTGTGCAAAAATTATTCTTACTGCTGTGGTAATATGTAGAATTAAATATAATTTCTGCTCATTAATCTTTTCAGACATAATGCCTAGTAAAAAAAGTTCAAGTTTAAAATCCACTTGTTCGCCCAATATTTTTTCTAACCACATATGTATGCTTTTCCAATAGGCCTTTGCCTTCCCACATGTCCACCAAATATGATAATACGTGCCTATGTTATGTTTACATTTCCAACATCTATCTGACATATTTTTAAACATTTTTGCTAATCTTGCTGGTGGAAGGTGCCATCTATAAAACATTTTATACAGATTTTCTTTGTATGAAGTTGACATTGTTAATTTATAGTTTCTCTCCCATAACATTTGCCATTTTTCTAATTCTATATCATAACCAAATTTTTTTGCCCATCTTATCATTGTTTCTTTCACTTGTTCACTTTCCATATCTAAAATTAACAAAAAATTATACATTTTCTTAATTAATTTCTCATCCGAGGTTAACAAAATCTTATCAAACACATTTTGATCCTTGTAAAATCCATACATTTTTACATCTTTTTCATATCTACTTTGTATCTGCAAATGGGTGGATTTGGCATTTTTACCCACCTATCCATTTAGCATTAGAAAGAAAGTATTCTTTCTAATGACCATTTTTTCATGAATGAAGAGTGACCCGATTCAAAGCACTAAACCCAATCAACAGGCTGCAAAACACTTCGTCCCCTTGCAATGTGTTTTGCAGATGCCATAGTTTTTGGCTGCTTGTTTCCCAAAGTGTACAATGTTATAATCTCACTTTCATTTTTGGAGAAAGCTCAAGGGGGAAGCTTGAGTGATTTGAGAACCTCCTTAAAGATTGGTATCTGTAGCCAACAAATGTGTTTTATCACATTATCAAACTCAATGCCTACCAGCTTCATTTTGGCATGCCAAATCTAATATTGCTTTTGGCTCTGCTCTCTCAGCTGTTAGTTTTTTAAACATGGCCAGGCAGAATCCTAAACTCTGCTGTCTCTTGGAGGTAATGAAATTTAGTTGTATACTTCTGTGCTGGTCCTCTGAAGATTGATCAGTCTACTCTATAGGGACTGGAATGAAATCTTATTTTTAATTCTGGGTGAAATTTTATTTTTAATTCTGCAGAAGTGAGTCAGATTTAAGTGAATCTCTTGGTAAGGAGTGGATAGTTAATTTGTCAATATTCACTGCCTAGCCTGGCAGCCCCTGAAAACCAGTGTGTGGATTTTTCTCAGGACAGGCCAAGCATGCTAATCAGCTGTTAATTTCTATTTAAAAAAATAATTATGGCAATAAAGCATGCTGCCTCACAAGATAGTTCTTCATATCTGGGATCCCAGGATAACAAATGAAATAGTAAAAATGTTTTTGATAAGGAACTTTGGGGGGGGGCTTGTTTAATTACTTTTGGTTTCATTCTGAGTAAGATAAACCCAAAAGTTATCTAGCTGAAATTTGGCCAGGTTAATTTCTCTAAAGAATCAGTCACCCTGCTCATTTCATGTTATCCTAACTCTACCCTGTTCTTTAAAAAATATTCAGCTGCAGATTCTTCATTGAATCTCAGCTCTTGCAGTGGCTTATATCAGTTTACCCTTGAAACCCTAATCATTATCTCAAATCCAATTAGATCCTCTTTGAATCTGGAAATTCAAACAGAATCAGGTTTGATCTGCATTGACTGTCCATGCTGATGTTACCTAGCTGTAGGAATAAAGGACAAAATTTAATTCCAATACCAGTGAGATTGAGAGAAAAAGATGGAATTGGTTTTCTTCTGAACTAAATTAACTAATAAAAGAATATATGTGGCTCAGGTTGAACTATGGAGTCCTCGGTGCTCTCTGAGTTTGCTTACTTGCTTGCAGATATTTCATTACCTAACAAGATAACATCATCAGTGATTTGATGAGCATTGATGATGTTTCATAGTCATCTAATGGAATGTCTGCAAGTAAGCAAGCTCAGAGAGCATCAAGTGATATACAGAACTAAATTAAATTCAACATTTGGGTAGCAAATAATGCATGTCCTCATTGTTATTTCAAATCTAAAGAACTGAAGGGTCAATGCTGAAGCCATTTCTACTTTGTTTTTGGTTGCCACAGTATGGGAGGGGGGAATGTGTGCTTTTAAGGTTAGACAAAACAATAAATTGTCTTGTGGGAACCAAGGTCATTGCTGCCTGAGTTTTGGCGGGCTGAGTTGGGGAATATGATTTATGACATGGTGCTGGGGTGGGAAGTTCAACTTTGCAACATTGTAACCTTTGCGAGGGAACTTCAGTCTTGGTTTCACTTTTGATCCTGCTGATACTTTGTAGCCAATAAATATGTTCTTTAAGGAAACCTCTTGCCTTGGAGTTCTTTTTATTGGTCTCATCTATTGGAACCATGACATAAAGTTTAAAAGAACCATATAACACTATGTAATTTATTTAGAAAGGAAATACATCTATGTTCTATTATATTATTATGCATCCTTTCTCTAACACTTCTTTCTGAACACAGAAAGCTTTGAGGGGAATTTATTTTATTTTCTAAGATTTGGGAGTGCTTAAACATGCCCTGGTCTTTAGGTTCATTTTTCTCTCCTTTTTTTTAAGGGGGGGGGGGCATTTGGAACAGTTACAGATTTCTAATTATATGGCAGAAGCAGGAAGAGTTGATTTGTCAAGTTTTATTCAAAATAAGTTGGAAATGTCAATTTCCAATGTATCATGGCTGTCAGAGGAACACTGTGAGACCAAAATAATAAAGGTTATCAGTGCACTGCATATTTGTGTCACATCATTACCACCAGCCATGCAATTTCATCCATATTTCCTTTTACAGACATTTTTACAGAAATGAATCTTAGCTATGTTCTAGCATCCTGGATATACCAAGGGTCAGGTGCCTCGGTTTATGGGAAAAGGTGACTGGGAATCAAAGGTTGGAGCCATTTTCAGAATGTTCCATTTAAAAATTAACAGTCCATGGAAGACTTATTCTTGCAAAGAACTTAATTCAGAGGCTTTGTTCCATGTGTAAATCTTACTCAGTCACAATTTGCCTTTGGAGCAGACTTTGACGTTTTGACCCAGAATCTAACAGCTAAGATTTTTTTTTTTTTACAGTGACTTTAAGATTTTTTTAGTGGCTCCCATTTTGTTTCTAGAATCAGTTCAGAGTGCTGATCAAACTATTAAAACCATTCTCAGTAGGGCAGACAGGGGATTGCAACTTTTCCTCATGTATCTGGACATCAGTAATTTGTATTACCTTTTGGAGGCCAATCATGGTATGTTCCTTTGGTAAGGATCTTCCTTCATTTTTTGCATTTACATGGCCTATTACCATATTTTAACTCCCTGTTAAGTACTTCTATTTCCTCAAGCCTTTTATGGCAATGCATGTTTAAATCCCTCTATGGCATTGTTTAAGTCTATGTTTTTCAGCCTTGGCAATTTGCAAATGTGGGGACCTCAACTCCCAGAATTCCCCAGCCAGCATGTGTGGCTGGGCAATTCTGAGTTTTGAAGTCCACACATCTAAAAGTTGTCAAGAACACTGAGAAACACTGGTCTACATATTTGTTTGTAGGCAATGTTATTTCATTTGTCAAGGTGCAGCTTCATCTTATTGTTGATTTTATCCTGTTTTAAATTGCATTTGTAAGTCACCTTGAGTTCTGTAATTCAGAAGGACAATCTGTAAATAATTTAGTTGCATATGTAACATATTAGTATTCACAACATATAAAATGTGCAACTTTGATCACCAATTAATGATGAATTTGATAAAACAGCTTTGTGTGCTCTTTTTCACTACAATGTTCTTGCATTTAAAAGCTCATTTCCCCCTTGTTTTACTTTCTTAGGTATAGATTCCTTTGTCCCACCCAGCAAGGTTTTATTTTTAGCTGTTGGTAGAAACTTTTTTAGGCAGTTTAAAATCAGTGCTCATAAAAACATAATCAAAATAAAGGAAAGATATAGAAAACCAATGCCAATTCGAGTGCTTTTACTTGGTTACATTATCTTCTGCTTTTCTTTCAGATGTGTATGCACAGCAGGCTGGACAGGACAACAGTGCAATGAAGATATAACTGAATGTGAATCTGCACCATGCTTGAATGGAGCAACTTGCTATGAGTCCATTGTCCCTGGTCAATTCCTCTGTGCTTGCCCTCCATTTTATATTGGGAAAAAATGCCAGTATCACCATAATCCATGTGATGCTCCCTACAATCCATGCAGAAACAATGCCACTTGTTTGGCCCAGGTTGATGGGAAGCCATTATGCATCTGTCAAAAAGGTGACTTACAAAAACTGCTACATGCTTGGTACATTTTACAATATCTTGCCTAACACCCACAGCTCTGGGGAAAAGATTTCTGTTTTTTTCAAAAGAAAGGAGCTGAAAAACATTTGCAATGCTCAAATGGGAATGATTTATTTATTTATTTAACTATCATGAGTAAAGTTTTGGGATTTTAAGCAATGTAGGGAAAGCATGAAGAACACAATTTTGGGAATTATTTCCAACCCCCTAATGAAAGCTCTGTTTCAGATCACGAGACCAGGAGAATGCAGAATAAAGCAACTACAATATCTAAAATCTTAGCACACTTGCCTTTCCCAGCCTTTGGGAAAACTGAAGAAAATGGATCTAGCCCATTTTCAAGGCCAATCTTTTACCAGATTCTCCTGTAATACCAAATCTGATACCATTTTGTTCTTGGAGCATTATCCTGCAGATAGAGTCCCACATTCCATTACATAATTCCTTTCCAATATTCTATTGTGTTCGAAAGAATAAAAAGGCCTTCAGCTGAGAAATGTATTGGGATTTCTAAATCACAATCTGAGCTGCATTTTAATTCATTACTCACTGCTGATTAAGTAAAAACAGCAATTCATATGGTTAGTGACTATGCAACATCAGGCAGTACTTGTTTATTATTAAAGGCTGGGCAGTCAAATAATTGAAAATACAACCCAAATAGGAAATACCTCTAAGTAACAAGAAACTAAAAATTAGTTTCTTCTAAATGTTTTGCTTGGAAAATATAACAATGTGGGGATTTTTTATTTAAATAATTTTAAAAATAAAAGTTTATTCTCCAGGGCTATATCAAATCATTTCCATGCACTGTTGATTTATAATTTGTATCTTCTGCTAGACTGATTTGCATGACCAGTAGTTGCATTTAAATGTGCCTATTACTTTAGTACATATGGTAGTAAATGTCATTACCATAACAATACATTAGCACTAAATGTATATTTCAAATACCTAATTAACCAATCAATTTACAAAATACTTGGCTGAAAAAATATATTCTGTTTTATATATTAAATTAGTAGACTATATTCACAGTTTAAGACATGAATTAGAATTTACATTATAACGTTTTGTGAAGACTGTTCTGGGCAAATATTTTAGATGCTATAAATTAATTGCAGTTGGCTATGTTAATTTGTCATAATGTTTCTAACTGTTAAAAATGTGTTGAAGAACTTTAAGTTTCAGAAATTAAAGAAAAAACAATTCTCATTTAGTTGTGTTAGGTCACATTAAATTGGCTAGAATTATAGACTTCACAGTACTTTTAGTAATTTCCCAGACTGTCAAGGGTATTTCTCTATTAAAGACTTTGGTTCTGCTCTCAGAACAGAATAGATTAGAATAATCATAATTCAAACAAGGTGTAATATGTATCAATAAGATCATATAGCTAACACAACCATAACTCTAAATCAAATCAAGATAAAACGGTTATAAAATCAGTAAAGAAAAATAAACTACTTGAACAACTCCAGAATTACAAGCTTATTAAAAGAGAGGAGAGGGGAAAACCTTTGAAGAGCTGATGGGATATCAGTAAAAAAGAGCTTTATTTAATTTAACTTCATTTAATTAAATTTCTTTTCTTGGGTGTGGGATGTCCTCAGAAAAAGTCCTCCTACTATACCAGCAGTCATCATCAGAAAGCTTTGTTATATACTAGTATCACTATTTTTACACTCTATATTGTAGAATTCAGAACACAATAAAATAATTAGTAGTGTAAATCCTAAGTTTAAAAATTTTCCATTAGAGCTGGAAATTGGATTAGAAATTGCATCATTCTGTAGAGCTGAGATCAGCATCAAATATTCATTCCATGAAAATAAGGCATTGACATAACAAGTGTCTTTGTTTAAAGGGAAATGTATATGTTTGTAGAATTCCTTGAAAGAAATTCAGAGACGAGGTTCGGAGTAGCAGAATAAAGTTTCTTTTATTATCAAAGTTGAGTTTAGTAAAAGAAAACGGTTTGCAAAGCGTGGTGAAACTTTAACCATGCACTCACAAGAGTTGCAGGGAAAAGCCACACCTCCTACAGAAGCTAACAGCAGTTATACCCCTCCCTATCTCCTCCTATACCTACGTCAGCTATTCCTGACGTGGCAGGTCACAAACCTATCAGACGACACAATTATCCTACCTTACCTCCTACCTTACCATATATGGGTATTCTTTTGTTCTCTACATGTGGACATTCTTTACTTAGTTCCAGGCACGTACTCAGGTTTTCTTGCACATGCTCAGTGAGCCTGTTGCTGAATAGAAAATTTTAAACTTTTCTAGAACCTTCCCATTCAATTCCCCCATTTCTTATTTGGTCACTAGTTTAATATTTTCTTTTATTTCATTTAACCTACTAGTTTCTTCTTTGGTAGTTTTCATTGGATGTGAAGTATTCATATTTTCCAACAACTGGATTTGGTCCTCAATTTCTTTTAATACCATTATGGACTTAGCATTTTGTTGGGCTTGTAATATACCGTGGACTGAACTGTTTACTAGGTTCTTTATTACTGGAATCAGACAAGGTAACATCATTATTCCAATGAATATAATACATACCATAAACAGAGCCTGTTTCCAATTTCTGAATATTCCTCCCAAGAACCCTTCATCATCCAATATCCCTGTCCAAGTTTGTACAGGTACATGTGCAATTCTAACCATGTCTTTCGTTATCTGGTTAATTACCATGCCTGAATCGTCAATTTGTATACAGCAATTTGTTAAATTAAATTTTCCACAGACACCTCCTTCCTTAGCCAACAAATAATCTAAAGCCAAGCGGTTTTGCATAATATATGTTCTGGACAAAACACTTTCTTTAGCCAACTTAGTTAAAGCCTCAGCTGTTCTATTGGTTATAATTTCTACTACTGCTTGTAATCGGATAATTCTGTTTAACATATAAATTGGGGTCCTATACCCCCAACTTCCATCTTGGGCCCAAGTAGCTGGATCATAATAAGCAATTATTCGTTCGGGTGGCCATTCATCATCTTTCCAATTCCCAATTTTTAACCCTTCTCCCACTTTAGCCACAGACCGCCTTACCAAGTTTCCCACATGTTCATAGGCAGGGACACCCAATAATTGTCTTCTTTGTAATGGCAAGAGGAAGAAAGAGGGTTGTATAGCACCCAGAATACAAGACCCAAACCATCCAGCAGGGAGAATATTATATGCAAATGCTCCGCAGATCCAATATAACCCATCAGGAGTGGTCCAGAGGAGGGTATCGTTTTCAGGATCTTTTAGGAAGGCAAGCTCGGGAATTAAAGATAAAGAGTTGTTAGGGACACTTTGATTCGTTTGTGATATCCAAGTATTGTTTTCCCAGGTATTCAAACAGCGCATGAACCCCATAGGTTTAGTTCTCCCACTATGGTTACTCCTCGAGTAACATATATTGCCCACCAGGTTAATGGACATCCTCCAAGTTTCATTATAGGTGTTCTGGTAAGTGAAATTTCCTTTCCATTTCTCAATTTCAGTATAATTAGCTTCTCTAGCATGCCATGGCCATTCATCTCCCATATTGGTTCCCCCACACACGAAGCAATTTTTCAGCATTAACTTCTGAGCAACCTCTTGGGCTAAAGCGATAAACATATTTTTAGCCTTTGGTGGAACAGGGAGACTATTAAATTTTGCAATCTCTTCCTGATATTCCCAATATACTTTTACTGGCTCTGAAGTTAACTTTGTTGAACTCACTTTTACTATAATATACCCATATGGATCTCTTCCTCTTCCATTTATACCAATACCAAAATAATAAAAATTAGTAGAGGGGGTTTCAGATGCCTTGATTTGTAAGCAAATCCGTGTACACTGTTCTGGCTTACAATCTGTTGATACTGAGGCCATAGACAAGTTGAACCCCTGGGGTCCTTTCCTCCATTCCCAAGGGGTCTTAGTGGTATACCAATAAGTGTGACTTGGAGCAAAAGCCACCTGGCCTGTATTCGCAGCGGGCATAGCAACTTGGAATAAATATTTTTCTTCCCTCATATAATCTTTTTCCCACTCAAAGTTACCACACTTCATTCCTTGTCTATTATCATGTCCTTGTCCTATCCTTATAGCTTTACAAGTGTCAAAACACACAGACAGCTTGGTATTTCCTCTTGTGGTATTGTGGGCAACGTATCCTCCCTTAGTTTGGGCTATAGCAAATAACCCTTCTGTTCCAGTAACTCCCCCTTTATATCCATATACATAAATGTTAGCAGTAATTGGACCTACTGCTTTTGGTTCATAGCACTGCATCCCTTGGGCTGTATAACACCTAAAATATTGAGTTTGATTACACACACAAGGTTGCACTTTAGTAGCATTACATTCTGGTTTTAGAGTGTGATATAATAAGGTACTAGTAACTATATTCCCTTGCTTGGTCTTTTTAATACATTCTGTGCACTCTTGGCAGGGTCCGAACTTCGTTGTGGTCTGTTTTGTAGTAACAGTAGTTCTCATCTTTCTAACAGGAGGGGATAAGGAATGGACAGGCTGATGAGTCTGAACAAGTTCTTCCCATAATACTTCACACAGCCCTTCCCATTCAGGTTGTAAATACTGACTCCTAGTATTGTTACATAGAAAGTAGAGATAATCAGTGCTTTCCCCTTCTGTGCCACAACCACTGTACCACAAGGCCTTCCCTATCCAATGGCACCTTGGGTCTCCCCTGGTTGCATTTTCACACATCTGGGTAATTCCACTCATCCACTCTCTACTTTGATTTTTACAAGTCCAAGCTGGATCTCTCTGGGTTTGCCTTGGTGTTACTTCCAGAGTCAGATTACATCCATATTGAGTAGTTTTCCAGTATTGGAACTCTCCCTTTTGATGTCACCCACCTTTTAGACAGATAATAGTACTAGTTGCTCTCTTTTCTCTCCGCAGAAAGTGTCTCCTCATAGCCGAAGCTGTCCATATCCACAAGGGAATAGGAGGAAATTCAAAGGAGTCTGGAGAAGCCACTAAAGAGTGACTAGTCAAATAAGTTTTCCCTTCCCACATGGTACAGGTATATTTACCTATAGTCTCCCTGGTTACTTGTAAATATAGAGTACTTTGACACTTACCCCCTTTATTTTGCGTTACCCAGCTTTTCTCCTGACCTACTTGCTGCCAGTTTGGTTGCAACTTAGATTCACACCACCAAATTTTGGGTTCAAAGATCCAGTTCATGGGACAGTGTTCACTCTCTTTGTCATTATAACACCGAATTTGTGTCCAAGTTCCATTAGGTTCAAAGATTCTAGGCGGCTCAATCCATAATTTTCCCCCAATCGCCACTATTGTCATATTCAAAAGGATATAAGTCATTGTCTTTTTAACACCAGTTTCAATGGTTCTTTTTGAAATGCTTTCCATGTTTCCGACTCCTCAAGATTAGCCTTCTTTACTCGGGTATAATGAGTCCAACCCTTTTCTTGTGTCCGAATGGCAGTGTCTGTGGTCAATAACACCAAGAACGGTCCATCCCACTTCGGTTTGAGGGAATCATCTTTCCACGTCTTTATCCACACTTGGTCTCCGACTTCTATGGAGTGGACTTTGAAGCTTAGAGGAGGAGTTTGTATCAAATAGCCAGTTTTTCTGAAAGAATCAAAAGTCTGGGACAGTATTTGCAAGTATTGAATCAGTCCCTTATCTTTACTAGGTAGATTCCCCATTTGTATACCAGCATTTCTTAGTGGCATGCCAAATAACATCTCATAAGGTGAAATCCCAACATCCCTCCTAGGTTGTGTTCTTATTCTAAACAGGGCTATAGGCAAAGTTTTCATCCAATTCATTCCTGTTTCCAAATATAATTTCGTTAACATAGTTTTAATCTTTCCATTCATTTTCAGGTCTCTGTCTTGCTCCTGTTTTAGCTAGACCTACATATATACTAAAATTGAAATATGTTGGCATTGATGGATCATAACATTGTATCTTCTTGTCTTCTCCCTTACAAACTGAATATTGTGTGTTATTTAATTGACACATAGATTGAAATATACATCCCCTAGGTGCTGGGGTATAATATACCAAGGTTTTAATTACTGCGTTTCCTTTGGTGGCATTCGTAATGCAGGCTTCACATCCTTCTGTTTTTGTTGCTCTCCTATATCGTTCTCCAGTCATAGATCTGGTTTGGACATTCGATTACTGTCGCTTTAAAGGTTCTGGATTTGGAACACAGGTCCACTGTTCTTTTGGTTCAGCTACTGGTCCCTTCACTCGTGTGTAGTGGGTCCACCCTTTTTCTTTCGTCCAGACTGCTGTTTCAGAGGTCAGCAACACTGGAATGGTCCTTCCCACTTAGGTTGCAGTTTTTCCTCCTTTCACGGATCAGGATCCACTGTCCCACCTCAAACTTGTGGACAGGAAATTTCAAAGGGGGTGTTTAGATCAGCAAGCCTTGTTTCCTGAGATAAGACAAAGCAGAAAACAGCCCCAGTATCTAATTCTTTATAAACATGTCATTAGTTTTCATATTGTGGAATTTCCTACTTGAGATGATTTAAAATCAACTTGAATGCATTGAAATAGCCTCACCATTAGATGTTATAGAGCATTTTATGTATTTGTCTACATATCATATAACCAACCATATATTAACCATAGAAAAGTATCAATTATCCCTCCCCTAGCCATTTCTTTTATCCGTATTTACAAACACATTGCTTAGTAAAGAGCCAACAAAGGAGCGCTCACCAACTCTGCTTGAGTTTGTTTGCATACAAATCTTTATTCAAAACATAGCTCATTTATAATCCCAAAATTTTCTCAACTCCTTCGTTTTAAACAAGGGTTGAATTACCATTCCTTCAGGTCTCCTAGATATTATGTTTTTATCAGTGTGTCCTGCACACAGACATAAAAACATAAAAATAAAACTACAGTATAGGTGTATTCAAGTTCTTCTCATATTTCATTACTATAAGAATGGGTATTAAATTTCACATCCACCCCACCTTCCTCCCAAAGCAGAATTCCAAGCGGAGAAAAAAGTTAAAATGAGCAGCCCCCCCCTTTTCTTTCTGTCTCTCACTCTTAAAGCAACACAGCCAGCTGAAAACGAAGGGGGAGGAATAGCTTTCTCTCCTTCACATGAATTTGCCATAAATTCTCTCACATTCTCCATGGAACTCTTCTCATGCAAACACTTGCTAAAACAATAAAACCTGCAGTTTAAATGGGGGAGAAACTCACTCACACACACACACACACAGAGAGAGAGAGAGACAGGATCAGCATATCCATACATTCACTTCCATTCAAACTGCTTGTATAAACACTTTCACATAGGGATATTTCATTTCATACTTTCTCTTGACAAATCAATAACTATTATTATTATTTCAAGGAGCTGTTCAAAAGCCAATGAGCTCCTTTCCCTCCCCTAGTAAAAACTATCCTCTTCTTCCCACACTGAGTAAACTTGCTGTTCTCTCGCGCGTTTAGGGCAATTTTTTTTTTTTTAAAAGTGGCCCTTCATTCCACATCCAAAGCACGTTGTCTCCTTATTCTGGTATCCACCTTGAAATCCTCCAAATCCCCTTCCTCTACTCCCATTAACATACTGGTTCCTTTCATCCCCCCTATATCTTGTCTCAAAGGGACTCTTCTTATCCCCAAACTCTCTTCTAGGAGGTTTTTCCTGCTTCATTACTTGCTGTTCTGTTGCTACCATCATCTGTCACCCAAATTAGCGCATAATCTAATTCATTATCTAAACTCTTACATTTCTTTTTCTTCACATAGTTATATAAATTGTGACACTGAAAATAATCTGTGGAGCCATTCCTTGGCCACTCCACATTATCGTCCTCCCACCAAACAAAACAACATAAATTAACCATATCTTCTTTATTCAACCCCAACCTCAAAATCTCCCGGTTATAGGGCGGGGATCCCCATCCAGCCAATATTTTGCCCAAAGGGCCATTCGGGTCGATTTTAAGTTTGGGGTTTTTACGGATCCTTTTAACACACTTTTTCCCCGGATTGGTCGACCCTGTATTGCCCCCCATTTCTTTTATGGGTGCTCAGCCTATCTTGAGTATGTGTGCCTATGTCCCTCCCAGCAACTCCTTCTCAATTCCACACGTCACCGTCTCCGGATATTCAATAATATCCCCTTCACTCACTCCGTCCTGCAGACCTCCCCGAGGTCCCTCAAAAGGACTTCCACCCGGCCCCGTTGCCAGTTCTCACATCCACACACTCTATCCCGACCGCCCTGGACTCTTGTGTTCTGGTGTTTTCAAACCAGTACTCACCAGGGTCTGCGCGCAGATGTTACCCGGTCTGTCTTCAGGCTGTTCCGCACTTTATTCACCCTTCTCCTAATACTCGTCTTTATTAAAATTTTACGGGTTTTCCAAGAGCTCCGCAGTCCTCTGGGTGGTTCCCCTCCTTTCAAAAGGAAAGGGGTGCACCTAAGGAGGACCCCTCAGAGTCCCAGCGCAGATTGGATCCCGGTCGAGCCCCCAATTTGTTTGTAGAATTCCTTGAAAGAAATTCAGAGACGAGGTTCGGAGTAGCAGAATAAAGTTTCTTTTATTATCAAAGTTGAGTTTAGTAAAAGAAAACGGTTTGCAAAGCGTGGTGAAACTTAACCATACACTCACTCAAGAGTTGCAGGGAAAAGCCACACCTCCTACAGAAGCGTAACAGCAGTTATACCCCTCCCTATCTCCTCCTATACCTACGTCAGCTATTCCTGACGTGGCAGGTCACAAACCTATCAGACGACACAATTATTCTATCTTACCTCCTACCTTACCATATATGGGTATTCTTTTGTTCTCTACATGTGGACATTCTTTATTTAGTTCCAGGCACGTACTCAGGTTTTCTTGCACATGCTCAGTGAGCCTGTTGCTGAATAGAAAATTTTAAACTTTTCTAGAACCTTCCCATTCATATATATATTGCTTTTCTCTCTGTGTGTCTGTTTCTCCTTTGTGTTTGTACAGAGATTACACACCTTCATGATAAGAATGACATTACTTTTTTTTTCTTCCTGAAATAGATTTCACTCCTTTCATAACGCTCACTTTAGATGAAAAGGACCTCAAGGAATGTCATTTCATACTGAAGTCCTAACTTAAGAGTGAAGTTTATCTCCCTATGTTTGGTTCTCAGTAGCAATAAAGCACACCGTCATAAACTCTGAATGCTCTTTTGTCAATATATTTTACAAATCACACTAAACCAAAACATAGTACGGTAAATCTTAATCATGACTTAGCATGATGTCTGAGTTCCAAATTTTCTAGCAAACTAAATCTTAAATTCAATTTTCTCTGTCAAATTATGTAACCTTTTTCAAAACCAAAACAGACTAAATACCTCCTATCATTACATAATTAATATAGCAACAAATGAAATCATCAATATCAGTCTCTCCCCTTTACAGTCTAATGACTAGAAATATTATATTGATGAATGATCTAGTTAAGTGATGGCACTCAATGTTATAAGCACTCTTGAAAAACCCTCAAATTTTACATTGCTTTCAACATTTGAAATGACATTCAATTTTGAATCATTATTAGAAGTAATCTATATTAGAATTGCTCAGATGCTGAAAACAGTACATTTGGGGTCTCTGTATAGCTGGATCATACATTGTTCCATTAATATCTGATCACCGTATACAGAAGAGTGCAGGGTTATTTTTCCCTCACTGCGGCCCTCATATTCTACCAGTTATTTTATTTATAAACAGAAAAGAAAAAAGAAAAGTCCAGTTTTGCACTGGTCTACCAACTTGTAAAAATATTACTATTCTGATAAGCACATTTTCTTAATTTTTTTCTCTCAATATACATTTTCTCCAGGCTATTTTTACATTGCTTTCATTAATGTACTCTCATCTGCCAACACAAATCATGTTTTTTATATTTTTGTAGAAGGAATTGCAATGACAATTCTAAACTGTGTTCATCTCTGAATTGGTTCAGTGAGTATGAATAAAGTAAATAATGACTTAAATCTATACTAAACCATTTTTCCCATTCCTAGCCTTATCAATATAAAAAATAGATAAGGGAAGAAAAAAAGTCTCTTTTGTAAGTGACAATATTTTTTTTTACTCTAGAATATCTAGAATGTATAAGAGGTACAGTGGCTCAGTGTCTTAATGACACTGGAGATGGTTTCTGCTCTGGCAGTTTGAGTTTAGCATGGCAGGGTGAGTTTCTTTCAGTTGCTTCCACCTAACAGTTCAAAAGCATGTTTTATGCAAGTAGATAAATAGGCACCACTTTAGTGGGGAGACGTGGTGCTCTGTGCAGGCAGTCAGATTCCTGCTGGCTGTGAACATTCCCACTTGTGATGCTTGTTTGCAAGATGGCTCTGGGAAGGGAAGAGGCCTTGGGTGATGCTGCAGGAAGAGCCATTTGTCTCTCTACTGTGAAGCCAGCTCGCCCTTCTGTGGCACACCTTTGGAAGCACGCAAGCATATCCTACAACAAGACTGGTATCTGTAAGAAAGTTAAAGTTTCTGAAAACTGCCATGCTTCCCCCCCCCCACAGTATCTTGCCAAGCCAAACTATTACTCTGCAATTGCATTGTGGTCTTCTAGCTCAGCCATGTCAAACCTGCGACGTCATGTGATGTCATGTGACATATCAGAACTCTTCCCCCATTGCTGGCAATGGGGTGGGCACGGTTTCCTTGTGACATGTCCCGCCCGTGGGACGGCAGTTTGACACCCCTGTTCTAGCTACTGTAACAATGCCATACACTAACATTATCATCATCTAGAACATAGATCAGACATGTCATGTGATGTCGTGCAATGTATCAGGACGGTTTTGCCATTGCTGGCAATGAGGTGGACATGGCTTCTGGATGACGCGTCCAGCCAGCGGGCCGGCAGTTTGACACCCCTGACATAGATAATAGATAATAATCTAGCTATGGTGGCTGGGAAATTCTGAGAGTTGAAGTCCACACATCTTCAAACTGCCAGATTGAGAAACATTGAGATGTATGGTAGCTTAAGACACATATGACAGATTTGCATAGTTTTTGAAGACATCATACTACTATTTTAATATAACATTTGCAAGTTTTTCAAAAAAGATAACAGTGCTCTTACAGATTTTGCTAGATGCTCATTTCCTGAATTCCTCTTTATTTTGCCCCTGTATTAAAGTATTATTCAACATGTAATCATCTCTATGGGGAAGCATCACTTGTTAGATTGAACAGGTGAAAATACTCCAAGTGTTTTAAAGCTCAATTTTGAAGGCATTCACCTGGGTCTTTGTTATTTCTGCTCCTGACATTCAAACTAAGTCAAAGAGATCATAGATCCATTACTGCTTCATCTGTCTTTCAGGATTTGAAGGGACTTACTGTGAAATTGACAATAATGAATGCCTCTCCAACCCATGTAAGAATCAAGGTCACTGTGTGGATGGGGTAAACAGTTATAGGTAAGGAAGAATCAGTGTCAAACTTGGCTTGAGGATTGTTTTAGAGGAAGATAATATATTTAGTGGCACAGATTTAGATCATTTGTGGGAAAAGCCATTGCTTAAAGTTCCTCTGATTTCTAGGCTATAATTAAAATCTGTGCAATCAGCTAATCAAGTATTCTGCTAAAAAAGTTGTTTAAATTGTCCAGACTGTTTATTTTAAGTGATACAATATACAGAAAATATGAATGAAATCTTGCATTTTCTTTTTTTTTCTTTTTTTGTTACTTCTTCTGCTAAAGATTCTTTGCAGTTCACTAAATGCAATCCTTCTATCCAGGTGCTTTTGCAGAGATGGCTTTTTTGGGATGCTGTGTGAAGGGGAGATTAATGAGTGCCTATCAAATCCCTGTGCAAACGGGGGAACATGCATAGATCTTATAAACAGGTTTGTGACTGGAATCAAGTTTTTCTTTTTAAAGGGAAAAAAAAGTTTGACCTTTCGCTTTGATGATATAGAATGTCAAGTAGTATTAGAGAAAGTAGATAGCCTGTACTTTTTGAGCAGCATAGAGCAGGCATGTCAAACTGCCGGCCCACAGGCTAGATGCATCATGATAAAACTGCACCCAACCCATTGCTGGCAGTGGGGAAAAAGTTGTGATACATCGCGCGACGTCACGTGACGTCACGAGTTTGACATGCCTGGCATAGAGCAAGCAATTATGACTCATTTCTTAGAGTTTGTAGTGAACAAATAGGAGAATAGTTATTATACCATTATAGAGCAATATAATCACAGAATTATTATAGAATAATTTGATTAACATTCATAAGCTATGAAAGCTAAATGGACCGTCATTCAGATGCAGTATAGTGCTGAGGATAAAAACAGAGCAAAGTTGTTGCTTTCATGGTATCTTTTATGTCTTTCATCAGCTCACTAATATTTCTGCTTATCAGAACTCTTCGGTATTGCAAAATGACTACTTTGACCCTCATTCACAGCTCTTAATTTCTATCACATCACCAGCCACAAGTTATAACTAGTGACATAATATAGTTCTGTACTGATCATCCAACAGAATTAGGAATTTAGTTCAGTAATATACACTGAATCCTTTTTTCTTTTTAATTCTGTATGATTGGGGCAAGATGAAGTCACTTAAAATGAGTGAATGGGTACCAAACCAACATTTATAGATATCAGAGGATGGGGGAGGAGGAGTATAGTAGTATGGCTGCCTCTAAGCTTCCCAGAAGCCCTTGTGTGTACTCCATACATCTAAGCTTTGCTTCCTGCCTTGGAGTGGCTCGCTGCCACTGTCTATCTTCCTGGGGAGTGTCTTGTGGCATCTAAGAGATATAGGGCTCCCGCCAGCTATATTGCTTTGCTGACAAATTAAGAAAAACATGAAAACAGAAAACGGACTAAAATCTACCTATAGTACCCCTCCCTAGTGTTCAGGTATGTGATTTGGGCAATCAGTTCCTTGTTGCTCTTTCTTTTGGGATTACTTGAATTTCTTCCAGCTTCTAGATTTTCCTTTTCTCAGACGTTCAGGGGAGATGAAACAGAACAGAATGCATTTTCTACCTGGCTGGGAAGTGGACTGGCTTTTTATGAATGCTGGATAGTATAACAACTGGCAGCAAAACTACAAATGCATCTTGTATTGGGCCACCTCTTGATCTGCCGTGCCTGCCACTGTGCCAGCTTATTTCTTCCACCTCTGTAATTAACTACCATTGATTACTGCCAAGTCTGACACACCTGCAGTCTATCAATGATGTGGTTGTCCTTCTCAGGAAAGGCCAAGCTTGATATTCAGTTATATCATCTCTTCTATCATCTCACAAAACCCAGTAATCAAAAGGCAGAAAGCTCACCTACCCCCAAAGCCAATCAGCAGTCATTCTTCCAATCTCTTCTCAAAAAAGGCCAAACCTACCAATGGGGCCATTCCTAATTCCTACTTTCTGCATGGATTTAGAATAACTCTGGCCATTTGCCAGACATTTGGCAGCGTATCTGAGTACGGTATATCAGTATATCTGAGGCCGTTTCCTCAGTTTGGCTATCTCTCCTTTCAAAGATATGCAGGAAGAATATTTCGGTATTTCCCCAAAAATATATATCAAACATTTAACTATAAAGTATACATATAGTACAGTTTAACTTACCCCAAATAAGCCACCCTCATTCATACACATAGATATTGGCATACATAACTGTGAAATAATTTGCAGAAGAGCAAAACCAAAATAGTACCATATTCTGAGCTGTGGGTCAGATCAGTTTATCAGATAAATCCTATCTAGACCAAATGGAGTTCCTGAGAGCCACTGCATTTCTGCGTTCAGGTAGAAGTAAGTTAAACTTATGGCAAATATTTGCTGATGTTGCCATCCTCTGAAATCTTCCTTTTCTCTAACATGATAGGTTCCTTTGCAACTGCCCAGTTGGCTTCTATGGGGTCTTATGTGAAGTGGATATAAATGAGTGTGAAACGGTTCCTTGTTTGCATGGAGGAAGTTGCTTCAACAAGCCTGGAGGCTACCAGTGTATTTGTGATTCTGGTTTTACAGGTTAGCACATTTCTAAAATGTACTTTGTGGATGTAAACCAAATCCCATTATAATAACAGTCATTGTTTCATTCTGGATAAGAAAAAGAGATCACTTACCTTTTGAAAGATAGATCAATAATTCCCATGGTGATTCCTAAATCTGCATCTTTTTTAAGCACTTCTGGACCTTACAGTACTTACTGCATTTCTGATTTATTGGTTCTTTACCAATCCAGGTACTTAGTTGAATTATATTAAAAGAGAGGTTACATAGTCCAGAGCAAAAATCAATATTTTGTATTGATTCAGCCAAGAAAAATAATTATTAGTGCAACTGTTATATTTTGCAAAGCCTACATATCACAACCTCTTTTTCAGTTGTGCCAGTTTATATCACAGTAGGAATGCTTAATGAATCAACATAAATCCTGACATATGTGAAAGAAAAACAAACAAACCAATCAGACTTTGGCACAATAAAGCTGATTTACATTCACATTTCTCATTATTGAACATTTGACTTTCCTAAAATGTAATGTTGAAAACTTTTCTCACGTAGGAATTTGTAAACTTATATAGAAATATTTATGCATTATTTACTGAAAGAAACTGTACTAAAACCTTGGAATCTTTTCACTAGTACATAAATGTTCATCGTATGTTATTCATACATAATGGATTGTTTGAATTCAAAAACTCTAGCATTACATATAAGAACAGTGCAAAAAGCACATTGCAACAACTGGTCTTGCATTTTGGGGTAGCATGGGCAATTATAGGCATGACCAGTTACAATTCTGTTCTATGAGCTGCATTTGCTCCAGGTATGCTCCTGGGTGCAATTCAAGATGCTTTTTGTCACTTGTGAAAGCTTCCATGGCATGGAACTAAGTCATTTGTGGGATTGCCTCTTCTCAATTGTTTCTACCTGTCTTGTTAGGTCTGGCAGGAAATGCATGCTGCATGCCCCAAAGGCTGAAAATGTCATCTTGTGGGAATCAGAATCTGGGCCTTTTTAGTTGCGGTGCCTGCTTTATGGAACCCCATACTATTACCACTACCAATTCCACAAGATTAAATTCCTCCCTCCCCCCCCTTTTTTTTTTAAAAGCTGTCACAACATGGATATCATCCTAGCATGGGGAGGAGAAATGGTTAGTTTGAGCCTGTGTAGTTGTTGCTGGGTTGTTTTTTTTATGGTGATTGTCTTATGGAATATTGTATTGTTATTTTCATATTTATTTGTATTCTGTTGTTATATATCGTTAACTACCTAGGATCTCTACAGCAAGATAAGCAGGCATATGAGTCAACTTAACTAAATAAATACATAAATAGTAAGAGCACTGCATACAACAACAGAGGAACAGAAAGAGATTTTTAAAATGGGCACATATATGTGTTTGGCCTCTATCTATTATTCTGTTTGGGATTTCTCTATTTTCTAGGGTACCTCCTTAGATCAATACAACCCAGTGCAGCTCAGCACTTCTAGGAAAGTTAATTCTTCTCGAAGTCCTTCCTCCTTTGTCAAAAATTCTTTATTTTTGTTCATTTACCCCACTCAAACTCTCCTTACTCTCTTCTTCACAACCACAGCAATGTGCTTGTCTTCATGTCTTGAGCCTGGAGGAAAATATGCTGATAAAGGAAGTGGTGCCTTCACTGCCTACCTGACTTATACAAAACTTAGACCCCCAGATTTGTAAGTCTTACATTGTAATTGGCTTGTCAAAACATTTTCACAGTATATGAAGCAGAGATAAGCACAGGCTAGAGACTTAGAGTTCCCCAACCTTTCCAGCTTTGCGAATTGGCAGAGGGGGGAGAGACAGGATGGGTTTGTGTGAGCATATGGCAAGCACACATGCATCTGTGCAGCTCCATTTGCGTAAGCAGCGTGCACACACACCTGCCGCTCACGCAAATGGAGTGCACATGCACGCGGTTGCCCATTGCTTGAGCAAGGGGGGAGGCGCATGCGTGTGCATGCACTCGCCTGCTTTTTCCATGGCTTGGTTGTAAACATCTCATGGCTCATTAGTAGGCCATGGCCAAGAGATTGGAGACCCCTGACTTAGAGACCTCAGTAAAAAAAGATTTGGCTAGGTCAAAGACAGAGGTCTTGCTTATCAATTTGAGAAGCAGGTCTGCTAAATGCGAGGAATGGATGTCAGACCCTACCACACACAAGAAAGTTGTGGGTCAGAGCCAGAGAATTCCCAAAAAGAACAGATCAGGTCAGAGATGGAAGTTGTCCACAAGGTAAGAAACAAGCAGTACTTGGGACATGAAATCATAAAAGCATGGGGGAAAGTAGCTGGAGGAGGGAGTTGATTCCCACCCTTCATTATTCTTTGATCAAGGTCATGCAGTTCTCCACTGCTTAGCTCTCTTTAGCTGGTGGCATGTTCTAGAGCTCAGGACTCTTCCGAATAGAGCCACCTCTGCTTGAGTCTCAAGCATTACTTACAGGTGGCTGACAGACCAATAAGTTGCCAGGTTTTCTTCTTTTATCTCAGAAGTCCATAACACTATGCCACAGGGCCAGTCAGTATTGCTGCTCATGTGCAACCCAAATCTAGAGTCTCTCTGAAAAAAATATTTCAGAATGCTTCTCCATTGTCCATCTTTCTTTGTGTCTTTCTTTCTTTCTTTCTTTCTTTTTTTTCTTCACGCATAGACAAGCATATGCATACATATACACACACACATACATACACTGACACACATACATATTTATGATTCAGCACTTTGCAATGCTTCCATTCACTCTCTTCCTTATCTTATCTAAGAAAAAAAAATGCTGAGCAAATTTGTGCTGTATTTTGGCTTCTTTATGGGAATACAGACCTTCCCACAGATCTCATACAAAGTCAGTATTTCCCTATCTGAGTGACAAAAAAAAAAAAAAAGAGGAACCAGGCAGCTCTTTGGCAAGCACAGCAAAAATGGCCAGGGAAGGTCAGTGCTTACTACTGTGTTTTCCCAACATTAAGACCTACCCTGAAAATAAGCTCTAACCCATGTACCCCACTTACCTTGCAGCCAGGCCTCTCCTCGCTATCCCACTTCTTCTGCAGTGTCTTCTGCAGCCAGGCCTGCATTTCTCAGTCACAGGCCTTTCTGGAAGGCCTGTGCAGCCAAGAACCGAGCTATCGATTCAATCCATAGCTCTGTTCTGCAAGACCGCTGCAGCCAAGAACTAAATTATGGATTCAATCCATAGATCTGTCCTCAGCTGCAGAGGACTTCTGGAAAGGCCTGATTGTGAAATGCAGGCCAGAATGCAGCTGCAGAACGAAGCTGTTCGTTTGGCCTAAGAAGAGGTGGGCGGGCCTGTCGGTGCCAGAGGTGAATATAAAAGACATACCCCAAAAATAAGGCCTGGTGCTTCTTTGGGAGGAAAAAAAAAAGACCCGGTCTTATTTTCAGGGAAACAGGGTATATAGGACAGTCTTGGAGCCCAGCTAATTGACAATTATGAAGGCTTTCCCTCCATGGGGAACATCTAGAATGGAAGGTCTTCTGTTGCAATACTAGGAAAACACTAATAATGTTGATAAGATGGAGGCTCCATTCTGAGTAGCTGTGCTTGGCAAATGGAAGTGTGGCATCCTTGTGACATGTTGGCTGTTTTATCCTAATTTCTCCCTTTGTCCTCATTCCTTTTTTTTTATTTTTTAATCTAATTCCAGTTTACATGCAGAACAGGAGGGTGACAGATTGTTCCATGTTATACAACACTGATGACTAAAATGAACAGCTGATGTGACAACTAGCAATTTTGATTTTGCCTCCTGAATGTAGCAGTTTAGTTGACACAATTATTGGGCTGTTGAACACATCTGAGCAGCTGCATTTAGCTCATTGGGCCTATTTAGGCAAGTCTATTTGCATAAGTATTAAAAATTAATCTTAGGGTCGTAGCATCATTTTGGTGAGCTTGTATTGTATTCAGGTTTTGGTCTGTTAACCACTCCTTTTTGATAAGATTCCTTGCTAAAAGCCATTGATGTTGTTATTGAATTTTAGTTTATACTGCTTGGGACAAATTATGATAAGCAAAATGTTCTTATTTGCCAATCCAGAGAGTGTGATGTAGGGAAGCTATTTCAACGACCATATAAGCTACCAAACTGCGAACAAAGGGGAAAAAAATCACAATTCCCATCAATTAATAAGTTGATATTCAGTGTTGGATTTATTGACAGCTTGAAAATTTGAGAAACATATGTTTTTAGAAATGTACTATATAGCTATGATGATGCATGACTACTTTCTATGTTGTATTGGTTTTATGTCACCTAATTCATAAGAAACAAAAACATATTGTTTGCAAGGGTGCCAACCTTTTCTGCTTAAGATAATGAAAAAGACAATTTAAAAAGTCAATATGTCAGCAGTCTAAAGGAACTGGAATTATGAGGATATAACCAAGCAATATATTTAGCTGATTAAAAAGGAAATATATGCCCAACTAGTTTTTTCTTTCATATATACATGTAAGTATACATCTATACATATTTTGCCTAAGGGGCCTTATCCAAAGAAGGCAGAGAAGGGTGCCTGAGGTTGGCCTTAAAACCCAAGTAGAATCATTTGTATGCAAACAGTATTTTAAATCATCTACCAATTTCTACCAGTTTAGGCTTTTATAGATTTTAAATATTAAAACCAGCACGGCCAGATACATACATTCCTATTCATTGTCCTTATTTTTTTTCTTAGTTCCTTCAATTTCATGAAAGAGAATTTATTTAAAAGATAGAAATTATTTCAAAGGAAGTTTAGGGTTTTGCGCCTTTGGCCCTGTGTCAAATCAATAAGCTTTTGGTAATGGACACACAAACATAAAGGCTTCTCCTTGAAGGCCTTAATGGCTAGAGAGTTTCAAAATGAGAAAAAAGTTTCCAATTGTCATGCCTTTTGATATTTCTGGCTTTAAAGGTTGAGACTATACTTTTTATGCTTGGTAAGTTGGCAAGCAGTGTAACTCTGTCACAAGAGCAATATTTGATGCCTGGACCTTGCACATATGGCTACTTACCTGATGCATTTCTCACTTCCACGTATTTTTAAGGGTAGCCTCATATAAAGTCCATTCCACAGTCAAAAAATTGTATAACCATGACACGAGTAGCAGAAAGTAACACAGTTCAGAAGACAAATGGTCCATAAGCAGAACATAAGAATTATCCTGAGGAAAGGTTCTTTCCAGATAGGGCTGCAGATAGGAGCCGTTTGGGGTTGTTGAAAAAGTTATCCTGAACTCCCATGACATGGAAGGTAGCACTAAATCCAATAATCCTAACCAGAATATTTGAGGTTTTATAGAACTTGCAACCTTATCTAAATCTAGTTCAAAATGTTCACGCATACAAAATGTCCCAATCAGCAGTGCTTCTGATTTGTGAATCTTCATTTTATTTGTCCTTATCTGATCAAAAACTGCTTCCAAGAATTGTTTTGCCTTGTTGGAATGGGATGAGGGTAAAGAGAAACTGAGTGGCATACCGTTTATATATTGATGACTCTTCAATCCAGATTTTATCTCCCATTGGTTTCATATAGATGTTATAAAGCATTCAAGGAAAGACAGTAGCTGTCTTGGAGATGAAAGAGCTGGCTTCATCTTTCCACAGTTTCTGAATACCAACATATTGGAATAGAAGCAACCTTTCTCGCATATCTTTTTACCATACCTATATACTCCTAAAAACTTTGTTTGTCTGCTTGTATCTTGCAATTAGCCCAGAGAGTGCATCATACCACAACAATTTTTGAATTAAGGAACTTCTAATCCACTCATTTAAAGACTGCATAAAAAAATCTGAGACCCATTTCAAGGGTCTTCAGACTGCTTTTATTCACAAAGTTGTGATCACTGCAGCAACCCCGTGGTCATGTGATAATGATTTCTGACATTGCCTGCCAACTTCCCACAAGGAAAGACAATGGGGAAGCTGGTAGGAAATCAGAAGCTGCTCCCACTCCTATTGCTTTTTTTTTTTTTTGCCTACCTGTGATCATTCTGTTTATCTGTTTACTTGTATAAATATTGACCTCTTATTGGCGATCTTTTGGCACTACAATTATTGTTCTATTTATGATATATACTCTTTTTAGATGATCATGAGATCATCCAGTATTGGGATAAAAAAAATGTGGTCAGCCTAAAATTTAATGTTTATTCTGGTCACATCAGACTGTACTATCTTCCTCTCAAAAGATGATCCAATGGATCGTAGATTGTCTAGTCTTTTACTAAAAGTTGACAGAGTTTGCAATGAACTGGAAAAACAAAACACCCTTGCAAACTGTGCACAGAGTTTTCTTAACATTCCTCAAATAAATTAGAAGAAGAGAAATTCCTCAAATATTTCTTTTTTTACCATTGGCCAGCTTTTCTCATGAGTTCCTTTACTGTGAGTCCCCAAGTAATAGCAGTAGCAACAATTATTGTGTTACTAATGCAGCAACCATTTTTCTAGGTCAGATGCTATTGTTTGGCTGTTATTCAAAGAGGAGAGGAATGCTGACTATCAACATTTGTTTTAAACTGTGAAGCTTGAGAGAAAATCCTTTCTATCCTGGGGATATAGGATAGTGAGGAAAGGAGACATTTATTTTTCCAGCAAATTGTCCCAGCTCTAATTTCACTGAAATGTACGGTAATTGTTCTTAAAAAGCCTTGAAAACTACATGTCTGTATAGAATGCAACTGTCTGAGGAGGAGGGCATGTCACTTGCTATCCATACACATATCTAGGATAGACAGCTGAAGTTTATTAAGGCAACTGAGTTTTGGATATCTACCAAGGCTAATCAAAGAGACTAAAGAAAGTTTAGATGGTGTAATTAATCCCGCAATGCATATAGTCACAGTGGGAAATATTTCTTCTTATACATGTTCCCTCCCCCCCAGCTCGTGCATGTAGGTACTGAAAGTATAATCCTTATCTACACGTTTCCATATTTTTATTGCTCAAGAGGGATACAGTGTCTTTAAATGCACATTGCAGAGTTTATTTTCCATACCTATCTCATCATAATGATTTCACAGCAGTTATATGCTAATACTTTTCTCCAGCTTATTGCCAAGCATTAGGCTGCGAGAAAGGAAGTAATTTGAGGAAAGAAAAAAATGTCAACAAAATGGGAAGAAATTTCAGGCAAAGTTAGATTTAGAGTAAATAAAATATAGATGAATATTCCATTTACACAAAACAATTTTCTTATTTGCCAAGCCCCTGGTGAGGCTGTTTCTTTAAATGACATAATCCAAGAAGTGTTAGAGTTTTTAATACATGTTTCTTTAAAAATAATGGCAACAATGTGTTCATAATGATTCCTGGGTCAGTCTTTTTTCACTCCTTCCATTCAATCATACCTGAGTCTCGGTGATTGCCTGGGTAAGTCCCTGCAGTTTTCTTGCAAGGTTTTTCAGAAGTGGTTTACATTGCCTCCTTCCTAGGGCTAAAAGAAAGTAACTAGCCCAAATCCACCCATCTGGCTTTGTGCCCAACATGGAACTAGAAGCCTGGAGCAGAGGTGTGAATAATCTAGTCTACTTTAAATGGCCATTGGGAAGCCTTTAAGTAGAATAAGAGAGTGATAAACCTCTGCCCTTTTTCTGTTTTAGCATATAACATGGGTGTCAAACTCGCCACGTGACGTGTGGTGACTTATCCTGATTTTTTTCCCCATTGCTGGAGCTGGGGTGGGCGTGGTTTTGGCATGACGAATCTGGCCTGCAAGCCGCCAGAGTGATACCCCTGGCATATAACATTTAGATAAATGCAAGTTGTCCTCATTTAGCAACTGCTTGTTCAGCAACTTTTCAAACTTGCAACAGTGGTAGTTACAACTAGTTCTCAAAGTTCCAGCCATTACAGTGACCCCTTGGCATGTGATCATGATCCAGGAACTTGATTTCTGACCATTGCAATATCTGGTGGTCATACCATCGTGATTTGCAAGCTTCCCTGTTGGCTTCCCACAAGCAAAATCAATGGGGAAGCTGGCCGGAAGTTGGAAGTTGCAATCAGGTGAGGTCCTCACTTAACAATCTGCACTTAATGACATTACTTCCTTAAGTAGGAAACAAGATGGTACCCTACTCCCATTCCCTGTAAGAAGCCAACTGAAGCAACATTTCCTGGAATTAATAGATGACCATTTGATGTTGTACGATCATATGATCAGTACAAGAAATACTATAAAAAAAGTCATTTCAGCAGACTGCCCCATGTTACTTTGAGTATAGGAGGCTTTTTTATTGTTAAAAGAAGAAAATGAAGTGAAAAATAGAGTTTTAAAACAAAGTTTTTAAAAAGTGCAGAAATCTATCTAAATATACCATAAGGGCAAAATACTAGTATAATATATAGGCATCTAGAGGAAGTACAGTAGTACAATGGGCACAAGAGAGACCATGGATGGCACAGGTAGTTTGCAAATTTGATACCATTCTGATTCCTGCAACATTTGTCCTATTATTCTGCTTAATGGTAGGATCAACCCTTATTCCCCCTTATGAATCTTTTCCTCAGCTACAAGGCTTAGATGTTTTCCTTTTCAGGAACATAAACATATAGCACCTGAATATAAAATTTGTGCCAAGAATAAAGGAGAATCTATTTTAAATACCTCTTTGCTAAACATAAAGCTGTATCTTGGCAGTACATTATGAGAATTTACTTTACACCATCATTATCACTGGAATAAAATGATAGTTACATTTTTCCTGGTCTAAAAAAAACCTTAGTTAACCCTTTTATGTTAATGACTAATGGAAAAAAAAAAACACCCTTTCCTTTTTGACTTGACCTCAATTTAGGAACTAAATATTCTAGATTCAAATGCAGTTTGATACATTGGAATAAATTATTGGTGTGCTGCCAGAGAAATACAGGATGTCTAATTAATAGCACACTTTTCCATTTCAGAAATACAACACCAAATGTATTCTAATGCAGATGCACAGATGATTTTACAGTGCATTTGTGTTGTACCTGGGTTTTCCAGTAGGCAGTTTTAAAACTTGGCAAATGAATGCAGAGAATTAGTTGAATTGATTTTAACCATGCATTGGGCAACAGAAATTGGAATTAAAGGTATCCAATCAATGTGGTATAGTGCAGTCATGTAAGCAATGTTGTACAACTGATCAATAAAGCTGCCCCCAATGATCTTTAATCATATTGGACTAATTTATGAGAACAATGTGAGCATTACAAGATTTCTTCTCTGAGAAATATTAAATCCTACACACTTGGCAAGAATCTCACTTGTAGAATTGTTGATTCTTGTTGGCTGTTACAGTGACAGGAACAAAGCAGCAGCAATAATTCATGGAGAACCAGCTTTCAGGGAGAACTAGCTTCTGTAAAGTTTTCCCATCAGTTGGAAACAATCTCTGCTTTCACCCAGATTATTTAGGACAGTTTCCTAACAATGGACCACCATTCTTTTATCTTCCAGCCTGCTCAGGAAAGTAGTTTTCCAACTAGAGATGGCTAGAAGAGAATATTTGTAGATGAGATCATCCCCAAGTTTTGCTCTTAGTTGGAGAGGCTCGAATCTTCACTCAGATGCAGGGTGATACAGCTTGTTGTGCTCAGAGAAGTTATTATCAAGAATCAAGGATCAGATTTTAACTATGCATAGTGTCAGTGTTAAGATAATGTTATACTTAATGGTATCCATGATCTTTTGTTGGTATCTAAGACCTTCCTTAATTCAATATCTGTAAGCTGTTGTACAATGACACCCAAAATTCTGACCTAAAAGTTTTGGAATATAATAGAAAACGGGAGAAATTGATTTAAGAAAATATATCTTCACATTTTTTCTGAAAAATGTTATTGCAGAATAATATTCTTTTCAGTATTAATCATATCTTTGCTATATGTTTCTCTTCCCAAGTCACATTAATTTTACTACTTTCATGAGTCAAATTTGAATCAGTTTTTGTCTTTGCTACCAAACAGAAGTCCAAACTCCATTTTTTTTTTAAAAAAAAAATGTCCTGTTTGTAAATCAGCTTCTTGGATTATTATACCAATGTGATCTCCACATTTTTAATAGTTCTTGCATCAGGCTGTTTTTACATTTGACTAATCTGCCGCAGCTGCTCTCTCTAAATCAAGTTATTAAAAGTTGTTAAGCTGCAGTAATGCCACAAATTGCTTAGATGTGCTCCTAAATCAGGTAGCTGGTTTACTAGGTTTTTGTAAACAAGGATTTTACAAAATGTTTTTCTTTCCTATATTGTTGAGACAAGGTACTAAACAAATGATAGTGCCAGATTGACCCCTTGTGTTCAGCATTATAGCCTATTCTGTTGCAAACTACCTATATGGGTGACATATTTTATTCTCTATATATATAATATAAACTTATCTATTAAGTATACAACTGATTCTGAATCATAGTTATCTACTTAAATAGATAGAATGTTTAGAAAAGGCATTTGAGGATGCTCTTATACTCCCCTTTCCACACTTCTCACAGTCATAATTAGATAAACTACAATGATTTTCTATTTGTCTGGGTCCCTATATTTGATGCCACTCAGTAAAATTTATGGCTACCAACCCTTTCTATAGACAAACTAGGAAATGGAAATAGATATGTGTGCCACCAAAGCAGGAAATATATATTGCCAACCAAGGTGTGAATTGCGTGGTCCTCTCTGCAGGCTGAAACCAGGATCACCCTTTTCAAAGCCTTCAGAAGAATTCAGAAAGACTAAAAGCATTTGCAGTGGAGATGTGCTTTCTTCATCTATATATTCTTGCTCTTCTGTCTAGAAGATGGCAACTAAATGGTGATGTGGTGGCACTCTTACAGCCGGAGTTGGGTGTCACAATGCCTTCTGGTATTTTATTGAATTAACCACTCAAGTGTCCTTCCCTCAAAGAAATCCTGTCAGTTGAAGAATAGGGATCTGCATCTTTCAGCTGCTCCAGCCAAGATGTCAGGTACCAAAAATAATATCTGGGAATTGATTGGAGCTACACATATTTGCTACTTGCTTTATTTAACGTGTAACTATTATGCACTGATTATGGAGAGAGATTAATAGTAATAATAATAATAATAAAGTTGGAAGGGATCTTGGAGGTCATCTAGTCCAACCCCCTGCTCAGGCAGGAAACCCTATACCATTTCGGACAAATGGCTGTCCAGTTTCTTCTTAAAAACTTCCAGTGTTGGCGCATTCACCACTTCTGGAGGCAGGTTGTTCCACTGGTTAATTGTTCTAACTGTCAGGAAGTTTCTCCTTAGTTCTAGGTTGCTTCTCTCTTTGGTTAGTTTCCACCAGTTGCTTCTTGTCCTGCCTTCAGGCGCCTTGGAAAATAGCTTGACTCCCTCTTCTTTGTGGCAGCCCCTGAGATAAAACTAACACCATTGGTACAAAACATCAATATGATATGCTCTTAAGACATGATGATGGTAGGGATAGTGATATTATTTTCAATCTATGTTACAACCTTAAGACCATTTTTTTTCTCTTTTCAATCCATTTATCACGGACCATTTATTGTGGCACCTTTCATGCAGTTGCACATGAGGGATTCAAGTACACCGCAAAAAGCATGGTGCCATAAGGAGAGTCACTGTGAAAAGAATAACCTAATTAAAATTGTGTGACTAATCTCTAATGTCTAATTGAGAAGTATGTATCTGGAACTTGATAAATTTGTTTTTGGCAGTCTCATGAGTCATCATTTTCCAACAAAATAAGTTACCACCACAAGAATCATGGCACTGCTTATGGCTTCTGGCTTACAAGAAATGCATGAATTCTTCTACCACCAAATTAAACATGAAAAATATTATCATACTTACAATCTGTAACCTTTTAAGCTGTGTATAGCTATCATGCTGTTTTGAGCACAGTTTGTTCAAAATAAATACTTTTTGTCAAATCTTCTACCTCTCCCTTTAATTTTAAAGGATGGAGAAATCCTTACAGTACCTCCATTTATTTGTCAGTCACTTTTTTACTGAATGAAACAACATGTGTACATTGTTTGGATTCCACAGGTTTATAGATTTCTCTAATCAATGCTGTAACAGGAAATGTAGATATCCCAGACAGGGAGACTGATTACTTCTTTCCAGTCAAATAAGCCCATTACCTGTCCTTCTGTGATTTAGGAAAACATTATCAACAACAAATGTTTATTAGGCCTTTACATGGCCTTCAAAACACCTAAAATTATTGATGACTAAAAAGTAGGCAAAAATACAACTTCATTAAATATTAAACAGCACAAATAATAGTGGAATCGTTAAGATTTCTGCTAATTATCAGTAGTAAAATTGGGCAATATGGAAGGATACCACAGAGAACAGAAGTAACTAATAAGAATTATGTTCTCTACCAGGGCAGTTTGTTAAATTGGGATAGATGAATGGCTTACAAGATTCCCTGCAAAGAACACAATAAAGGTGTTTGTGACTTAGAGACTCCGCAGAATTGCAGGGCAGCACTGATTGTTATGGGTATTATGTTTACCTTATATGCAGGTCTATCATTCATCTCTTATATTTGTTTCCTGTGTCACATTGCTACTCTATGATTCATCTCTATTGTTCCTGTAATACATTTCCTGTTCCTATTGTATTCTCATTCTCTAAAAAAGATGGCTTCTGCACAGTGATGGCTTGTATTGTATTTACTTACTCCACATGAAACATGATGAAGTTACCTAGTTGGGTACTGAAATGTCTGCAAGAAAACAAAATCAGAAAGGACAAAAGTCCCCACAGAGTTTTCTCCATATAGGTAGGTAGGTACTTGAAAATACTTTTCCTGGCAAAAATATGAAAATAATTTTCCAGTTTAGATGTTTCATTGAAAAATTCATGGTTCTGGTGGCTAATTTTTACAAATAAGTCAATGTGGCAAATATATCCAATATACTTTCTTCCTCTTATTTTCCCCACAACAATCCTGTGAGATAGGTTGGGGGGGGGGAGAGAAAAGACTTTATTCTATAGAACAAGATTACCTTAGTTACTTTTTATATTTTAGTTATTTATGTGAGGTACTTTGATACAGATATGCAGAATAACCATGTAATCGTATCAGAAATGGAGAAAGACTCAAAAGTCATACAAAGTAATAATGGAATGATAGCCAAGCTCCTTCAGGAAGAACTATACATGGAAATTATATTGTACCAGAACATTTCTGAGTTGTTAGTAACTCTGTCTTGCTGGGTTGCAGATATGGTCTGCTTTGGGGCATCACATGTAAATCTGGGAATCATAAAGATAAAAATGGCAACTACCTCCAAACTGACAGATAACTTTTCCTAGCTGTTTCAAGCCCTGGAACTGAAATACTCCATTCTTATTTCCCAGCCACATCAACCAGAACTCCCTGCTCAGGAAGAAAAGCAGCTATTACAAAATACTGCCCCCCCCAAATGCAAATCCTTGCAGTCAGCCCAAAGGAATATTACAACTGATAGTAATGAATACTGGTGAAAGATGTAGCAGCACAAGTAGCATTACTCTCTAAATCTGGTCACAAGACCCTTTTTCCTTCTCTTTTTTTATAATATGCAGTAAATCAAGTATTCTGGGCAATATGAGCAACTGTATGCAGTTTTCATCCATTTTATTGGTTCAAATAAAGGTATCACTATTATTTTGCATAGTTTTCTATAGGTATTGGAAATGCTTTAGTCCAGTGATGGCAAACCTATGGCATGCGTGCCAGAGGCGGCACTCAGAGCCCTGTCTGTGGGCACGTGTGCCATGCCCCGGAGATGGCGAGGGACTGGCCCCCGCCACCCTGGCCCCACCCACCCAGTCTGCCATGACCACTGTAGCCACATCCACCCGGCACCCGGTGATAAATAAGTGCGTTTTGGGTTGCAGTTTGGGCACTGAGTCTCTAAAAGGTTTGCCACCACTGCTTTAGTCTCTTGAAAATGTCACAGGAAGTAAGTTTGGATATTTCTTTTTTTTTTTAATTTTATTTATAATACAGTTAAAAAGAAACAAACATTGGATTTAACGTGACATTCCAGTATATACATTCTTATCAGATTATTCCACTTTTTACAATCAATTCTTCATCTCTACATATACATCTAAGTTTATATACAATGCTTATTCTAAAATAACATACATTTCTATCTTAACATTCATCTTTAATCCCAACCGTCCTCTTCAAATTCCTCCAGCAGTAAAATTTAAAGTTTGGATATTTCTAACTTTGGTTCATATTGGGTTCCTCACAGTGCTGGTTTCTGTTTTTCTTTTTGAAAATGATTGTCACTGATGGTTAAAGAAGAAAAGGCTTAAGTGTCTGAGTGCATCTTGGAGAACACAATTCATTTTTAAGCATTATGAGCAAAGAGCATATAGGCAGAATTCCTGCTGTCATAAACTCACTGAAGCAGAGAAGAGGAAGGGGGCCCATTCCTTTTATCCTCATCTACTTTTCCTTGCTTAGAACAACCTAGCAAAAAAAGCTCTGAACTACTAAGTACTGTGGTTTTCAGCAACAACAACAACAACAACAACAACAACAACAATAATAATAGAGTTGGAAGAGACCTTGGAGGTCTTCTAGTCCAACCCCCTGCTCAGGCAGGAAACCCTACCCCATTTCAAACAAAAGTTGTTGCATAACTGAACAAATTACACAGACACTGAAGCAGGAGTCATAAAAGAAGGGATATGGAGAAGGGAAAAGTCACACATTTGTCCACACATTCATGAGTAAAAAAAAAAGTTTCAAAAAAGAATATTTGCAGCTCAGAGTTAAAATGTGGGGTCCTTGGTGCTCTCTGAGCTTGGTTGTTTTCTTGTAGATGTTTCATTATCCAAACTAGGTAACATCATGTTACCCAAACTAGGTAATGCTAACAGGGCAAGCTACTAGAATATAAACTGAGAGCAAACCCTACCCCTTACCAGTACTGATGGTATTACCTAGTTTGGGTAATGAAACAACTTCAAGAAAACAACCAAGCCCAGAGAGCACCAGAGACCTCTCTCTCAAAAGAAAGTTTGCATGGGACAGAAGAACCACATAAGGATCCTAAGACTTAAAACAGTTCCTTTAGTGACTGTTCAAAGTTACAATGGCACTGAAAAAAAGTGACTTGTGACCATTTTTCACACTTACAACCTTTGTGGTATCCCAAATGTGATAGAAAAATTAAGCTGGTTGGCAACTGGTTCTCACTTATGACTGTTGCTTGTGATCACCTTTTGCGACCTTTTGACAAGCAAAATCAACCGGGAAGCCAGATTCACTTAATAACTGTGTTACCAACTTATCAACTACAGTGATTCATTTAGCAACTGTGGCAAGAAAGGTTATAAAATGGGGCAAAATTCACTTAACAAACGCCTCATTTAACAATGGAAACTTTGGGCTCATTTGTGGTTGTAAGTTGAGGACCACCTGTATCAAAGTTCAGCTGATTGCCAATTCAATTCAGCTAGTTCATCTTGGCTTTTTTCTTGGTGGGAAAACAGTGTACGGCCCCTTTTTTTACACAGATAGAGTCCCAGAATTCCTGGGCATTCATCTAAATTACTTGATTTACAGGATTTTGGCATTCTTGTTCCAGTTCTTGAGTGAATTGCGTGAATCTTCTGGGTGGCATCTGTGAAGGAAAAAAAAATGCCACTACTATTTCTGTGGTGCTTTCCCCCCCCCCCTTATTCTCTTGTTTCATTAAAGTGAAGGCAAGGGACCTTTGGCTTTTCTGTGACAGCAAGTTCAGGGACAGCCAAAGTGCTTTGTCTCTTTTTGTAAGTTAAGCTCCTCTTTTAACATTCTCTTATTCGTCTTCTTTTGTCTATTGTCTCAGAGCACTTTCACAAATCCATGGTTTGCCACCTCTCCCCTTTCCAATGCAGAACATCTGAGTAAGGGTATTTCATTTTTTTAGATCATGAGAGCAAAAAGACCAGATTACTGATCAGCTAAGGAGCAAAAGAGGCAAATGTTTATTTTTTATTCTATTTTGCATGAAGAAGACTAGACAAGAGCTGGTTGTTTCTTTCTTTTGAAAATCAAAATTATGCCTATTTGTTAGAAATGGCTCTGTCAAGTTCACAATGCCTGAAAGTTTGATCTAACAACCTATTGTGATTTCCCAAGCTGGTCAGCTGGAAACATTGGACACTGAGTTCTTGAATTTTGCAAAGAAGAGTTGAATTATGCGGCTTCTGATTCAGCTGAAGAAAAATTAGAATTATTGAATGAATTCAAGCAAACATGCTTAAATTGTGTAGTGCAATTTTAATGCATTTCTATCCAAGAAAAATTAATGTATGCATTTAACAATTATATTTTAAGTGAAACCATTATTAGTTTGCAAAACAATTGTTTTAAGACAAACTGGTTTAGTAAGTGTAATCCAGTTTTAAACCCATTGGCTGAAATCACTAGACCAACTAAACCAAGTCATATGGCCTAGGAAAGAGTAAAATATGTGAATATCAAATATAAGTTTTCTGTTCCATAGAAAATTTATTAAATGAAAAAAATCAGTATTTTTTTCAGCTATTGGTGTTGAAATGAAGCTACTACACTTTATGCTAGATTAGTTCTCTGACAGTATATTCTGATGACAGTAACTATACTCATGAACTTACATGCTAGTTCATTGCTAGTGTCTAAGGAACCAGAATCTCTTTCTCATCCCTTACCTTAGCTCTGAATATTAAAGCAAAGGTTACCTTTCAAACTCCCTTAATAGTATAGTAGTTGATCATTTATATTATCTTGTATGCAGGGAATAAACAAATGTAATTGTTTCCAAGGATCTTAAAGAACATCAGAGTACTTGTTTAAGCCTTATGTCCCTTAGCACTCCACAGCTAAGTGACAATATGCTGGTATCAAATAACTAAACTATAAATCCTGGTCAAAGAGTAAATGAATGTGCTTTGGGGATTAAGAACTGTAAAGGCAATCTAAGAATTTTTATTTTGTGGGAGCTTGGTCTTAAACCCAAGATGGACAGATATACAGGTAATCCTCGAGTTATGACATGTTATGAGCTCAAAATTTATGTTGTTTATGTTGTTTATGTTTATGTTGTTAAGTGAAACATGTGTTAAGTGAGTTTGCCCCATTTTACAACTTTTCTTGCCACAATTGTTCAGTGAATCGTTGCATTTGTTAAGTTAGTAACATGGATTCTGGATTCCCCATTGACTTTGCTTGTCAGAAATTCAAAAAAGTTGATCACGTGATCTCAGGATTCTGCAATTATCATAGATATGAACCAGTTGCCAACCATCTGAATTTTGATCACATGACCATGGGGATGCTGCAAAGTCATAAGTTTGAAAAACAGCCATAAGTCACTTTTTTCAGTGTCATCGCAACTTTGAACAATCACTAAATGAACTGTTGTAAGTCGAGGACTACCTGTACAATGAAGTAGGTCTTCAGAAACCATACTTAATTCAGCAACAGTATACATTTCTCTTTGCCCATCACTTACATCACTAACACTGTCAAAACTGGCAGTGTCTGTAAAATGTTTGTGTTCCTACCTGAGAATTACCTGACATATACTTGCAGCAATTGTAAACTTCATGAAGAAAAAGGATTGGAGCAGAAAAATGGCCAGACTTCTTCAATTGCTGAGAGAAAAATGAACATTTGTCAGATTAAAAAAAAAAGAGGAGGCATTAGAACAGGAAGTAACTGTCAGCAAGGCACTCAAAGAAAGGAACAAGCTCAGTGGAGTTCAGCAACTATAAAAGGCAACGAGTCTGAAAAGATATGGAACACTTCTAGAATTCAAATAGGTTTCAAGTCCTCATAGGAGAAGATAGGGAAAACAGGATAAAGTACCATGGATCCTTTAAGAGCACAGACTATGCAACTATATCCTGCAAGAAGGCAAAGAAGAGAGTTGCAGCAATTGGGGATTCACTTATCTTCACTTTTGGAAGAGTATCAAAAACTGAGTAAGAATAACTAGCTATGTAAATAATGTTGATGTCTTGGTTTTTAGACAATGGTCTGTGCTTTTCAAATTGCAGTCTGGATAACCCTAGGATTCTATGTGAACTTGATGGGATTCCATAAGAGATAAATGGCAAAACAAAAACAAAAACTAAATTTGAACCCAGTCAGAGACATCCGTATCCAGGGAGTTTTTGCTCTCCTGCAAAAACCAACCAACCAACCAACCTCCTATAGCTGCCATTTTGCAGAACATTCATTTTAAATATTTTTTTTGAAAGCAAAACCCTAAGAGGTTCTGTGGCCTGAAGAAGTTTAAAAAACTCCTAATCTAGAAGATAGTATTTACACATCACGAGAACTGATTAAAAAATATTTGATTGAAGTATACTGTATTTAATAAGAGAGTTTTAAACTGAATCTTCTGAGAGTTGAACCTAAAAACAGCAGAGTCAGCGCCTCAGGCATTTGCAAATCTTTTTTAAAAAAAATTATTTAAATACAGGCATGCACATAGGCAAATACACAATGTACAATGTTATTATAAAATATTTTTTATGCCAACTTGTGTTTTAGATGGTGGGTAATCTGGTCACATTCTTTTGAAGCTTCTACTTCTTAGCACCACAAGTTAGACTTAAGCTTCCTTTGTGTTTCCCAAATAGCAGAACCAGGAAATGTATTATCTTTCTTTTAGTTTTGGTCCTTTAGTCTGGGTTGAGGGGATGAAAAGAATGAGGTTAACAGCAAATAGTGGTTAAAGACAATAATGACTGCATTGTCCTGGTTGAGCAGAAGAAGCCTGGCTAGAGAGAAAATCTTAACTGGATTTGGTAAATAAACAAACAAACAAAAAATAAATAAGGTTTTTTCCAGGTAAAACTTCTCTTGCTATTAACAGGAAGATAAAAGACACCCATCAAGGAAAAGAATTGAAGAGTGTTTAAAAGCTGTCCTCTTAATAACTTCACCCTTAATTTCAAAAAAGTCACAGAAAAATGTAGAGTTAAAAGTAAGGAAGAAGCCCAGCTTTCCTGGAAAGCATTTCCTAAGATTTTTGAAATTTCTTTCAGCCTGATCTTACATCACATTTCACATAATTATGCAGCAGAAATAAGCTTCCCAGTAAGGCTTGCTGATTATTGATTTAGATAAGTATTGACTTGAATAGATTCCCATTGTTTTCTCTTGCTGACTTTGATATACAGTGCTTTGCTTCTTTGCACAGAGGTTTCTCTAAAATAAAAGAATTCCAATTAAATATCTCTTGGAGCATTTTTCATTCTAAGCCAATTACCCACCCTAATGCCTGTGTTATTCCACCAGTTCTAAGTTTAATGAGCATAGCAGACCAAATGGCATTGTAATCAGCTGGCACAACTATGATGCCCTGCAGTAGGGTGGAGGGGAGAATCACATGTGTTTTCTTTGCTAATTCTGCAGTAAAGAAGCTTCTTGCCATCTGTATTCATTAACTAATTTCATCAAGCTCTTTTTCCTAACCCCTTTCCTTAGTTTGTGAAGTTGATGCTCGTATAAATGTATAATATTCCATATACTGTATACATATAGGCTGTTTCATACCACCAGGGGAAGGTATAAAATTTCTACTTATGGGTGCTTGTTTGTTTAATACACACCTTACTTTTCTGGACTGGTAAGGAAAGAGAAAGAAAGAAAGAAAGAAAGAAAGAAAGAAAGAAAGAAAGAAAGAAAGAAAGAAAGAAAGAAGATTAAAATCAATAATAAAATGAGTATAGTACTGAAAACTTGTAATAATCAAAAACCTGGTTAAACAGAGATGTGTTGCTTATTTACTAAATAGAAAGAGTGGAGGCCCAAGGCAACACCCAAGAAAATATGTGCCATAGGGTGGACACAGTGCAGAAGAAGTGTCCTTCCCCCATGCCAGAAAGATGAGCATCTGACAGTGGAGCCATCTTCAAAGACCTTCTCCTGAACTTCTTAACAGGTAAAATGTTCATACCAGTGGTCTTCAATTTTCTCTCTCTTCAAAAGAGAATTTCTTTAGTAAAGGTTTTCTGCCCTTTTTAGGAAATGGGGAGCACCTCTCCTACAAGTAGGCTTTATCACTTTACTTCAACTATTAGACTAGTTCTATGCTAAGTGATTATTCAGCCACTGAGGAATAAAGATTAAAAATGCAGTTGGTGGCCTTCATATCTCCACATGCCCTGTCTACATGCTCAATATATCCAAGCCAAAGTATCCCAAACCAGACAAGCAGTTGCTGAGTTTACATCCTTAGAATGTAACAAACTGAAATAAGAACCATATGGCCTTCCAAAACTGTATCTGCAATGAACAGTGCAAATTGTTCATAGCACATCACCAAAAATTTCAGCTTCCTCTTTCCAATCTTGAGAGAGAGAGAGAGAGAGAGAGAGAGAGAGAGAGAGAGAGAGAGAGAGAGACTTGAATACATAATGGAAGGAGGAAGCTTTAAAGTTCACAAGGTTAATACTATATGGAACAAAACTGTGACTGAATCTGGATGTTCTGCTTCGGATACCACGGAGCCTCATAAAGTCTTTGTTACCATGAAGGTAACAAAGAAAACAGGTCATGAAGAGGATGTGAAGTGTCCCAGACAATCTTGCAGACCCTGCCCAAGCAACACTTATATGCCATTCTCACCACTCTCTGCACTGCCTTCCTGTCTGAAGCAGTGATGCTTCCAAACCAGACTGTGATGCTGTATTACAGGATGCTCTTGATTGCCCCTCTATAGAAAGTGGTAAGGACAGGGAAGGAAGATGTGCTTTTCTCATGGAATGCAGAAAATGCAGGTGCTGCTGTGCCCGCTTCACCAGTGTCTCACTGTTTAGCAACAAAGCCAGCTTACTTGTTAACTGCACACCCAGGAATTTGATGGTGGTAACCATCTCTTCAGGTGAATCATTAATGCACAGAGGAGTATGGCTGTGCCTGCTTTTTCTGAAATTGACAATCATCTTTTGGGTTTTTCCAATGTTTAAAACTAGGCTGTTTTCTTTACACCAGTTCACCAAACCCTCAACTTCCTTGTGGTAAGCACCCTCATTGTCATCTTAAATAAGGCTTACTACTGTTGTATCATCCACAAACTTAACAAGATGGTTGTGAACCTAGCAGAATAGTCATGGGTCAACAGGGTGAACAGCAGAGGACTTAGGACGCAGCCCTGAGGAGAACCTGTGCTCAAGAAAATGGTGTTAGAAATATTTGTACCAGCTCGCACATATTGGAGCCTGTTAATAAGAAAATCAAGAATCCAGTTGCACAAAGAGGTGTTTAACCCTAAAGGGCCTTTTGTGAAGGAGACACCACACAGCCTGGAGCAGCAATACCAGTCTGTTTTGGTACAGTAGACACAGAGAAGTTAATGCTTTTGGCAGCTACTACTGATAAGTTTTTAATTACTGGCATACATACACAAATAACAGTTTCCAGTTCCCCTCCAGTCTTCCAAGAAGCACAAGAAAAAATAGCCATGGTTGTTGTTCCTATGCAACATAGTTGGAAACCTGAACCATACAGCAGAAGATGGGGAGAAGACTATGGAGCTCTTGATTCCTGAAAACTGATCAGCCAAAAATGGCTATGTCATGATTCCGACAGATGAAGCTCTTCAAAATAACTTTGAGGCATTGTTTACTTTAAAGAATCTTTTATTTGAGAAACAAAGTATCAGCACTACATAGTCGAAACCAAAAACTAAATTCCCCTCCCCTGGATACAAAGTAACAAACTACAAATCTCTCCTCCAATAAACAGTCATAAATCACATTCCCCAATTAGCTTGAAACGCGGGCTTTCTCCCCAACTCTCCAGCCCACCAAAACTCTATCAATTCTGGGCCCAATGACCTTGGGTTCCCATGGCTGAGTTATATTGTTATGACTAGCTGGACTCTCATCCACATTCCCCCTCCCAGCATCAACTAACTCTAAAAGCAATAGAGTAAAATGGCTGCATTTCCATCTATTGTCAAAGCAAGAACATGCAATGTTAGCAACGTTGACAGGCTATTTTTATCACCAGTCACATCTGTTGAGGTAAAGGCAGACTCTAATTGTAGTTGTTCAAAGGAAGCTAGATGGAAGTTATCCACATAGCATGCTAAGATATAAAGCGATTAGTCTGCTTGGAGTATTATGTGCAAATTTAGCCATCTATAAGCCTTCTTAAGTTGCTTAATATTTGGATGGCCCCAAATAATAAATTAAATGAATGAATAAAAATAGGTACTTTAACAGTCTTGATATGGATGACTATTTGCCAAATAGAAGGAATACAATTCAGCAAATCACAGTTATGTAAACCTTACTTTAACATTAAGTAGGAGACAGTCACTCTCAGCCCAACCCACCTCACAGGGATGTTGTGGGGAAAATTGGAGGAGGAAGGTTCACTGCCTTTATTACTTTATAAAGTAATAAAGGAGGAATAAAATAATAAAAAATAGTCAAGGATGTTGTTTGATTCATGCACTGCTTATGGTCATCCCATAGTCTTTTTAGATATTATCAGGATCAAAATTGTAGGTGAGACATACCTTAACCATACCATATTCAGAGTAGCTGCTCTTATATTTTTATGAACAGACTTTATTTCTTGCTTATGCTACTTTGGCTACTGGTGCTATGTCATATTATTTTCGTTCAGGACTTGTATTTCTCATGCTCAGTCATGTTCAGAAACAGAACCGCAAAGGTGAAGATGTTATTTTTTGTTGAAAATAGTTGCTGGCTTTTCTTAATATTTTTTTATCATTGACAAGAGACTTATCAGTAGCAGGGTTCAGAATGAAAGAAATGACATGCAGGTTTTCAGACTGTTGAGCCAAACCTTCTCAAAAAGTGAAAATAGGTGTTCACAATATGTTGTTGTCTAGAAAATCAGTGTGACTAGATTTGATTATTATATTTAACAATATTCATTTTAAAAAACTATGCATATAAAAGTAGCTTCTTTTTAACTGTTGGGAAATGCTCAGCTTTATATATCACCTTTTCATTCATTTACTAAATAGTTCATGCAGTATGTATCTATGGATTGCATTGGGTATGCATTTGTATGTGTATTTCTCTCTGTATGTAGAAAATATATTTAGTCTAGTCTAGTCTAGTCTATCCATGAGGTTTTCCTGGCATGCATATATATATGGCCCTGGGAGGGAGGGAGACTGGGCGCAGGGACGGATTGACAACCGTCCTCCAAGTGCTTGCACACGATCTAAAAGAGCACTTGAGGATCGTAAAACAACTAGTGGAGCCAAGGACAGTTTGCCTGATGTGGAACAACTCTGCGTGATACGGATTAATACAGTCAATGGGCCAATGATGCGCTCAAGAAGCCAGGCACAGGCTATATGAGCTGCCTTCCTGATCTCTTTCCATTATAACTCTGATGATGTCGGCAGTTTTGGCCAGACGAAAGCTTAGTGACTCTTCTTAACCACAGCCTTGTTTATATTAAACAGTCTGGTTTATTATATCCTGGTGTTCGTTTTTTCTTTTATTTGGTTAACGTAATGCCCAGGATTCGCATTTTTAGTATTTTAAATGACGTGTGTGTGTGTGTGTGTGTGTGTGTGTGTGTGTGTGTGTGATCTAATGGCAGAAGGAACAGGAACTAAAGACCCTCTTGATGAGGGTGAAAGAGGAGAGTGTAAAACATGATGTAAGAGATGACCAGGCTGTGACTGAGGGAGAGATCAAATGCGTCATCGGTCATGAGTTCTTTGCATCCACAAGACATCTTCCTGTGTCTCTTATCTACTGCCAATTTGCTTGGACCATTTAGCAGTTCAGATTCTTGTAGAGAACTTAAGCTTGGAATAAATCTTTGTACTCAGTTGAACTGCCTGGATCTCCTGATTTCCCCTGTGCTTGACAGTTGGCTTGAAATTCAACATCAAAAAAAACTAAGATCATGGCATCCAACCCCATCATTGCCTGGCAAATAGAAGGGGAAGAAATGGAAGTAACAGATTTTATTTACTTGGTCTCCAAGATCACCGCAGATGGTGACTGCAACCATGAAATTAAAAGACACTTGCTCCTTGGGAGAAAAGCTATGGCAAACTTAGAAAGCATATTAAAAAGCAGAAATATCACCTTGCCAACAAAGGTCTGTATGGTCAAAGCTATGGTTTTCCAGTATGGCTGTGAGAATTGGACCATAAGAAAGACTGCACGCCAAATAATTGATGCCTTTGAATTTTGTTGTTGGAGAAAACTGTTGAGAGTCCCTCAGACTGTAAGGAGATCAAATCAGTCAATCCTAAAGGAAATCAACCCTGGCTGTCCTTAGGAAGGACAGATACTGACGCTGAAGCTCAAATACTTTGGCCACCTAACGAGAAGAGAAAAAGAAGACCCTAATGTTGGGAGAGGTTAAAGGCAAAAAGGGAAGGGGGCAGCAGTGGATGATATGGTTAGATAATATCATCAAAACAATGGCATGAATTTAGGCAAACTCTAGGAAACAGTGGAGGACGGGGGGGCTGACATGTTGTGGGCCATGGGATCAAGGGGAGTTGGACATGACTTAGGGACTGAACAATAACTAAACTGTGTGGAGGTGTATATTCATTAATATATGTTATGTGGTTTGGACTTCACTTGCTTCTTTCATTATCTATCTATCTATCTATCTATCTATCTATCTATCTATCTATCTATCTATCTATCTATCTATCTATCTATCTATCTATCTATCTATCTTTGTAGTCCCATGAGAAGCATACTACTCATCAAAGTAGATCAAAACTTGGTAGGTGAAATATTTTAGATCTTCTGTGTTTTTACTCTTCCAAAATCTCACACTTAGCTTTTGTAATCATACTTTTGGAGTCAAAAGTAAACACTTAACACAAAGCACTCCAATTATAAAAGAGAGAAGGAGGAAAATATGTCACTTCCTAATTACAATGTTTAGGAAAAAAATATGGTAACATGTGGATAACAGAGCAGCTGATTGACAGTTCATGTATAATTATTACAACCTCTAAAGCAAATTCAAAAACTTGGTAGAATATAAACATATTTGTTAGGCGGCTGAAATTACAGAGAGAACAGTTGGATGACGTGGAAATTGGAAGAGGCGAGCATGCCAAACTTGACATCTCCTTTTCTGTTTGAAATATTTAATAAAGTTATTTTGTTGCAGAAATTACATACTTTTAAAAAAGGCAACAAGTCTTGTCCTTCATCTGCAAATAAAGAAAGTGATATTTATGTCAATGGGAAGGCAAGCTGTTCCATTTTACATTGCTTAACATATAGACTTTTCTTTTTTCTCAGTCAGAGCTCAGCTGCTATAAAATAAACTTTGCTCCCCAAAGTCTGGTGCATTATCTCACAGAACTGTTTCTGCTTTGTGGTATACCAGATTTAATAGAAGTCATTTCTTGTTAGTGTAGGTTTCCTTAGAGTTCAAGATTAATAGCAACCCTGTAAATTCAGAGTTTCTCAAATGACCAAAGGCCAAATGTGTTAAACCCGTATCTTAACTATATTGTCGAAGTGCTTTTCCCCACCACTTCAGCTTTCCTTAAAGCTGACTTCCTTCCCATAAATACAAATTTACTTCAGGTATTGTGACAACTTACTGACAGTATTGATTGTCACTTCCAAAGCTCCCCAGGAGATTTCTTCTAGACGTTTAAGAATAAGGGCCTTACAAGTGAAGGGATTTAAAGACCAAAGGCAGCACTGAGATGGAAAAGCTGCAGTGCTGCTTCTGCATCCTGATGCTGTTGTTGTTTTCTGAAAATATATAAGGAGCACTGTTTTTTTTATCAAATGTGGTACATAAGTAAATTAATTTTAAACCCAGGAATGGGACGTCCAGGAAGAGGATTAGACAAAATATATTTCTGAAGACCTGGACTGGTCTTCCATCTTAGGAATTTCTAGCATCAGTTTGATATTTCAAATCTGAATTGATTTGTTGTTTGCCTGGCTGCATGGGCAAAACTTACAATCTTTATCCAATTAGCCCAGCTTTTACTCAGTGTAGAAGGGAAGAATAATGCAGATGGAAGAGGAAAACAGTCATTCTCAGTGATAGCAAAATGCTGCAGTTCTGTTGCTAAAGAGGTCAGCTTACTGGAAACTTTTTAAATCTAGTCTAAAGCAGTGTGGGATTCAGCAAGCTCGTACCAGTTCGGTAGAACTGGTAGCTAATTTTTTTGTTGCCCAGGCCCAGAATGGACTTCCGGAAGCAGAATCCACACAGAGAACCGGTTGTTCATATATTTTAATCCCAGCACTAGTCTAAAAGCATTTCTGAATGCTTTTAGACTAGATATTTGCAGTAACATACAAAAGTATAAAATTATTTTCTGTAAATAAATGCAAAAGTAGAATTTGCAGAATAGATTAAGGTAAATTTGTTGCTTAAAAAAAAAACCCGATAATGCATGTTGGACTGAAAGAATTGGTACAAGTAAAGTAAGAAGGCAAAGCAAGACCACACTGCAGTAAGCTGGGTAAAGAACCAAGCCCTAAAGGAGGGTTACTTCTCAATAAAAAAGACCAATACTGCATATTTTTTTTCTCTTAGAAATAACTGGTCACTGCATGACAGCAGTCAAGATAAGATAAGGGTCGATATTTAGAGGGAAAGCTAACACTGTAATAAATGAAGGGAAGGGAAAATACAAATAACACAATCCATAGCTGCGGCAGAAAAAAAAATTGAATTGTATTACCTGGGACTTTCCTATTAACCCTAACCCTAACCCCCTGAAAATGATTAGGGCTGTATTAGTATATGCCTTAACCCAAGCTCCTTTTCACAAATGTAGAAGCATAGCTGAACCTGTCAGATGAAAGATGGGAGGTCTCAAACCTTCTCCCACAGAAACCCTTTGAACTTTCAGATCCAATAGCTGTGTAAAGATGTTCCAGGTTGTATACACAGTAGAAATTTCTTTAAAATGCACTCCAAAACATATATTGTATTAGCACTGATTTTCAATGCTCACATCCCATCCAATATATAAAAACCTGGCTGATTGAAGTAGTACCTGGCTGATTATATTGTTCCAATCTATTTAGATGGAACATTGCCCACTCATGAGTTGGCTGGGTACACTGCAGCTTGATTGCCAGAGAAAAATGAAGTAAAAAAAGCAACTGAACTATGGAAACATAATAACTCATTGAAATTATCCAGCAGAATTTCCTGATGGCCAAAGTTATATTATTTGCTGGAACATATCTTGCCATTCTTTCAAGTTAAGGTCTTTGTCTCAAAGAAATATCCATTAATTCCTGTGCACTGCATGACCAGGCCGTCTTGAATCTGATCCTCCCTGCTATCATATCATCCTCCTCCTCCTCCTCCTCCTCCACCTCCTCCTCCTCTTCCTCCTCCTCCTCCTCCTCCTCCTCCTCCTCCTGATGAACGTCACCAGAAGGATATCTTCTTAAACATATTCAGCCATCAATGTTCTTGTTCAGTAGTTCGCAAAGGACTATTTGTGAGCTGGTCAGTCCAACCTTTGACATTTCAAATAGTTAGATAACGGTAAGCCAGGACTCAATGTGATCATGATTAATAGCGCTACAGATATCATTATTAGCAAGAGCATATAACTTGATTTGAACTCAGCACCTCCAGCTCACCAGACGCAGGCCTCTCCCTTGTATACTAAATGCTCCATTAGCTCAGTTAATGGGAATGGAAAGTTCAATGTCTCTGCAAGTTCAGATAATAAGAGAGCAGTGCATGTGAGGAGTCTAATCAGGTACATTCATGTTTTCCTTAATTAGGGCATTTATTCCTGTCCAGTGAGGGGTTCTTGTAAGCTTGCCTCTGCTCCCTTATAAAGGGAACTTTAGCACTTAAGACAGCAAAGCCACAGATCTTGAACATGCTGCTGTTTATTAGTTGCAGAATTAATTCAAATCTGTGAGATTATTTCTGCAAGTGTAATTGTCTAGACTTACTGAGATCAGCACAAATATGTGACTGGAGAGTGTGATTTTCATCTCACTAAAATAGAATACTTTCACTCTACCGCCAGTTCCATTTCTCTCTCAAAAAGCAGATAGTAGTCAATCAGCCTTCATTTTTATTTCTTACTGTTTCCTTTTTTTAATAACCATATTTTATTATTTTTATAATCACAAATCCTTAATATTTTATCAGCAACATGTTGCCTGGGTTCCAATATTTAGCTTACTAATACATGTTAAACTCCTTCTCTCTACCTCATTTTTCTAGACATTGATAAAATGTATCCCATGTTCTAATCCAGTGATGGCGAACCTTTTAGAGACCGAGTGCCCAAACTGCAACCCAAAACCCATTTATGCATCGTCAGGTGCCAGGTGGGTGTGGCCATTGGGTGGGTGTGGCCCATTGGGTGGGTGTGGCCCATTGGGTGGGTGTGGCCCATTGGGTGGGCGTGGCTGTGGTGGTAACGGCAGACTGGGTCAGACTAAAAAATTCAATCAATTCCAACTTTGCAAGATCTTTTTTTTTCCCGCAAGAAGTTGAAATTGACTGATTGATTGAACCTTTTTTTTTTTTTTTTGCACACAGCAGTGGAGGCCTAAAGCGAAAAGGTTTTATAAAACCCAGCTGAAGGCCTTGGACTGGGACGACAATGCACGTGCCCACAGAGAGGGGTCTGTGCTGCCTCTGGCACTGTGCCATAGGTTTGCCACCACTGTTCTAATCTAAAATATTTTGAATCTCCTTTCTCTTTCATTTTCAGTGTCAATTCATCCATTTCTGCACAATCTAAAATTTTCTTAATTATCTCTTCCTCTGCTGGTAATTCTTTCCAATGTTGAGCAAATACAATTCTCACTGCCGTTAATACAAGTAACATTAAATATACATATTCTTTCTCATAATTTCCTGCAATTATATCTAACAGAAATAATTCTGGCTTAAAATCTATGTGTTTTTTTAAATCATTTTCTCTAACCATATATGTATTCTTGACCAAATTTTGTAGGCTGGGCATGACCACCAAAGATGATAATATGTGCCTGGTTTTTGTCTACATTTCCAACAATTGCTAGACATATTTTTAATATTTGCTAACCTCCCAGGTGGTAAGTGCCAACTGTAAAACATTTTATATAGGTTTTCTTTGTAAACCACTGCCTTTGTTATTTTAGAATTTCTTTCCCAAAGTCTTTGCCAGTTTTCTAGTTCTATGTTATGCCCAAAGTTTTTTGCCCATGTTATCATTGTTTCTTTAACTTGTTACTCTTCCATCTTTAAACTTAGCATGTACTTATACAGTTTCTTAATCAATTTTTCATCTGACGCCAATAGTATGTGATCAAATTATGTCTGTTCTTTATAGAAGACAGATGTTTTAGCATCTTTTTCATATCTCCTTTAAATTTGCAGGTGTGGCCACCATAGTAGATCAATACCCTGTTCTTCTAGTTCTTGTCTAGAGTTTTGTTTTCCTTCAATATTCAAAATGTCTTTATAAGTTACAATTTGCTCATAGTTAATTAGGTTTGGGTGAACAAATGCTTCCATTGTTGAAAGCCATCCAGGTATTTTCATGGAAATTTTCGCTTTTACCTTTTCCCATTCTAGAAAAAGTGCATTTCTTATATAGTGGTTTTGAAAGTATCTATGTATTTTATTCTTCCCATACCATAGGAAGGCATGCCATCCAGGTTGTAGGTCATGCCCTTCTAGGTATAGTAATCTCTTATGTCTAAGGGTTATCCATTCTTTTATCCATGTTATTGCAGAAGCTTGATAGTATAGGACCCAATCTGGCAGCCCAAATCCTCCATTTTCTTTTGCTTCTTGTAGCATTTTCAATCTAATTCTGGCTTTTTTTCCTTGCCAAATAAATTTCAAGATCAGTGTATTCATCAGTTTTTTCCCCCAATTTTATAGGTATTGTTTGAAATAAGAAGAGTAATTTTGGTAAGACATTTATCTTCACTGTTGCTATTCTCCCTAACATTGAGAGTTGTAGGTTTTTCCATTTATCCAGGTCTAGTTTTATTTGTTTTAATAGTTTTACGTAGTTGTCTTCTTTTATTGTTATACATCTTGCTGTTAAGTATATCCCCAGGTATTTAAGTTTCTTAACTATTTGAAGATCTGTTTTTTCTGATAATTGATTTTTTTGTTTAATTGTAAGGTTTTTGGTTATCACTTTGGTTTTCTCTCTCCAAATTCTTCTATCTTTTTCAGAAGCTTGGAGCTTGTCACAATCAGCTCTTCTAATATGAAAACCAAGTCATCCACGATTCCTTGTAGTTTATATTTTTTTATCTTTTACCTTTATTCCTTTAATTTCTGAGTCTTGCCTAATATTTCTGTTTAATACTTCCAGTGCTAATATAAATAATAATGGGGATGGTGGACATCCTTGTCTTGTGCCTTTTGTAATGTTAAAAGTTTCTGTAAAATCTCCATTTACAATTATTTTAGCTATTTGTCTATGTTAGATTGTTTAATTATATTTATAATTTTTTTCTCCAAAATTCATTTCATTTCATTTAGTTGTTGAATCATGAATTGCCAGTTTAAGTTATCAAAAGCCTTCTGTGCATCTAGAAATATTAGCGCCATCTGCTTCCCTGGGTGCATTTCAAAGTATTCCAAGGTGTCTAAAATCATTCTTAAATTGTTTTTTATTTGTCTCTTAGGTAAAAATCCATTTTGGTCTGTGTGTATAAATTCAGTCAAAAATCTCTTTAATCTTGCTGCTATTATTGAAGCAAAAATTTTATAATCCACATTTAGTAGAGATATTGGTCTATAATTTTTTATCTTTGTCAAGTCTGAGTCTTCTTTGGGTATAAAAGTAATATTGGCTTCTGTCCAAGTATTTGGTATTTTAGCCTTTAAAAGTACCTCGTTACATAGTTCTTTAATTAATGGGCTTAATGTATCTTGTAGGCATTTATAAAACTCTGCAGGTAGCACATCTAGATCCAGGGTGTTATCATTTTTTGCCTTTTTATGGCCTCCATTACCTCCATCATTGATATTTTTCATTTAGCATATTTTGAATATTCTCTGAGATTTTTGGTAAGTCAGCTTTTTTATTTATTGCTTTATTTTTTCTTGTGAAATTTCTTCTGTGTCGTAAAGTGTCTCATAAAAGTCTTTGATTTTTTTTTATTATTATTATTATCTCAAAAATTCCATTTCTGTATTGAACAGTGTTGTCTAGATGTACAAGTATTACGATATAATAATCATCACATTCGTAATAATCTTATCAAAATACAATTATATACTAGGAAGTAGCAATCATATTATTAAAAATAGTAATCCATTACAAATCTTACTCACATAATCCACATTTTCTCATATTTCCAACTTTCTATCCTCTGTTTTTATCAGCTAACCATTGGTAAAATAAGTCCCATGTCATATAGAATTCAGTTTCTTCTTTTTCTTTATTTTTTTTAATAGATATTTTATTGGGTTTTTACTATAACAATCTCCAGTGCCTGATGTACAGCGTGTTGTCTTGGTTTATATTTTAACAAGAAAAAAAGGACAGTAATAATTAATTAACAGTCAATAATGATTAAATTTGATAATTCCATAATTAATATATTAATTAATAACACATTTCTTTGATCTTACCTTCTCCCATTTGTATTTTCCTTCTTCAACCTTAACCAAAATATAATTCTTAATATTTTCAATATATAAATGAAATATCCTTTCCATTTAACTTTTATTGGGTTATGGTTTGCCCAAGTATTCGGCTCCAGTTTTATTTCCTCTATATTTTCCTGTAGCTCTGATGACATTCATATCATGTCAATTCTCGACCGTGATTTGTGCCTATTAGTGAAGAAGGAATACTGTTTTTTTCTCTGGTTTTAATTCTCTCCATACATCTTGTATTCCTATTTCTTCCACCATTTTGAAAAAGGTCTTTGGTAAAGTTCTCCTAACTTTGTTATTTATTTTACTACTTTTATAGTCCAATTTTACATCAACAATTGCATTGAAGTCTCCCACAATACAAATATTGTCATATTCCATTTCTAAAATTTTCTTGTGTAATTGTTCGTAGAAGACTTCTTGTTGACTGTTTGGTGCATATATTGCTACTAATAATGTCTGTTTATAATTTATTATTGCTTCCACCATCAAAATTTCCCCTCTTCGTCTTTATAGATTTGTTTTGATTTTATTGTATAGAATCAATTTCCTTTTTTTTCTGTTGTGCTAAGGAAGCATATAATTTCCAAATTTGGGGGTTTTCCAGTAGTTTGTACTGTTAATCTTTAATATGTACTTCTTGAAGGCAAATCAAACCTAAATTCAATTTTTTAAATTTATTAAAGATTTTTTTCCTTTTCACTACGGAGTCCAGTCCATTAAAATTCACTGATAGTAAAGTAATTTCTTCTTCCATTATTTCACTCTTTAATGCAATAGTAGATTGAAAGCTGTACTACAGAAGTAGCATAACAGGGGAAAAAGGAAGGAATACACTACCTAAGATTTTCTTTACAATGGCAGAAGAATTGGTATTCTCTTCTTGAATCTCTTATCCTCCTGGGGATCTGCTTTAGCACTACAATTTCCTTTTCTTTATAATGCAGAAGATCATCTCTCACTCTTCTCAATATCTCATCTCTTATAGATCTTTTGACGAGTCTAACATGTACTTCTCTAGGGATTTTATTTCTCCTTGCATAGCTTGATATCTGGTCTATCTCTCCTTCCATTTCCTGTTTCCCGATTTCCAGTGCTTCAGCCAATAGCTCTGTCATTAAATCTGTGAGATCCTCTTTTTTGTCCTCCATTATGTTTTGAAATCTTAAAAAATAAGATGCCTTTTCCATTTCCAAAACTGCCATTGAACCTTCCAATTCTCTATTTGCCTGCCTCAGCCTCAGCCTCTGACTTTCATCTTTTATTTCTTCCATCTTCTAATCAGTCTTCTATTTTCTGAATTCTTTGTTCATTCTTTGTAACCATCTGTTGAAAGCTTTCTAGTTGAGAGTTTATGTTATGAATTTCTTGATTCATTTTATCAAAGTTGTCTTTTGTTTCCTCATATTTTTTCATAACAAATTTTATTGGTTTTTTAACTTTTACAACAGAATGCTCACGACACACCGTGGTGGTTAGGTGGGCAATCATCCCCCTCCCAAAAAATCATATAATACCTCAAGTAAATACATTAAATGTTCCCTCTCTATTTCTCTCAAATGATATAACCTATTTAACATAATCCATTTCTACATTACATATCTATAAATCCTAATCCTGTTTTGAGCTTTATTAATTTACAATTACCATAGTTCAATTTAACCTTAGATAAATGTATTATCACTTCGGGTATCCCTTTTAAAATACTAATCCAGATATATTCTAATTCATAATCTCATAAACCATTGATTTTATCACAGATCTCTCTTATTACTTCAAATAGCATTTAAAATTTCATTCAAATAATTATCATATCTAAAAAAACCTATTATTACACAAAACATCATCTTACTAACTTAACACACTCAATTAGTTGTTAAAGCTATCTGAATTTCTAAAAGCCTTTTTCATATTCTTATTCTCATTCCATTATGAAATAATTTTCATACAAATAAACGTATTATTCAAGAAAATACATTCTTACTCTGTTTAACATATATATTCTAATAATCACAAATTTTCAACTCTGATTTAATCCTTAAATCAGTCCATATTTCTCAAAACCTTTTTAATCCATTACATATAATTTTAAATTTCTCTTTTTAGTCTTATTCTGGCTTTCTTCCTATGCCAAGCAGGCTTTCATAACAAAGCCTCTATTTCAGCAAATAGATCTCCCATTATTGCTTGTAATATCATTTGGGTCAGTAAAAGACCTCCCATCCTCTGTTTTTGACGCCTGGTTCCTGTCTGCTGGATAAAACACTCAGTCATGTCCAATTTTATAATTAATAGTTGATTATCAAGGTTGTCATAATTCTCCAACAGTTGTAATATCAAGTCCATTTCTGTTAGTTTTGCAATTGTAGATAGTTTAGTTACAATCATTATTTGGTCATCCAAAGTCTCCATAGGTTGTGTGTAAATTAATTCTTCTGTTGCTTTTTGGTCTGTAGAATGTTCAAGTAGAGTCTGAAGGTCAGTTTGTAAATTCACAGTAGAATTTCTGTTTATTATTTCTGCAGTTCTTTCTCTTATTTGGGAACATATTTCCTCAGTAGCTTCATAATTTTTTTCCAGTATGAGTTTACAATTGAGTTGTGAGTATGATTTCTCCATTTCAATAGTAACACAGACAAAAAACAGTTACAGTTAAATTTCTCCACAAGATGTCCTCAGTAAAATATAAAAGTCTCTTCCAGACATCAAGAATGAGATTAGCAAAGTCAGAGCTATGGAGTCTCTTTTCCGGCTTCTCATAGAATTGTTGTTGTTTTTTTTCAAACAATAAAGATTTATCCCTTTAAAAAAGTAAGTCCAAGACATAGGAAGACACTATTCTCCAGCTTAGAAGATATAATAATTAAGTTTTATGACAAGAATTTTTCCAGGGCCCCCAAGTAGCCAAAAGTAAAAATAGTCAATAAGAAGTTTTTTCCTTTGTTATGGAAAGCTCTTTTCCCCAGATAAACAAAGGCAGCTCTTTCAAAGCAGGGAAGTAATTCCAAAAGGCTTTTGACAGGAGAGTAGTTAGGCAGAAGGAGAAAGGGAAAAAACTCACTGGGATCATCCACGATGGTTTCTTAATGCTTAGATGTTCTTTTGACTTTCAGCTGGAGCAGCTAAATAATCATCCATGTTACTGGCCGATCTTTCCGTCGGCCCTGAGGAGCTGCCTCGGACTGCGGAAGGAGCTGCCTCCTCCCCCCGCAATAAACGAGAGTCCTCCTCATCAGTAGTCACCCCTCCAGGGTGACTTTTCGACCCGATTAAGGGTCTACCGGCAGAGGAAAAGCAGGTAACGAAGAGGGAGAGCCTCTGTGTGCCTACAGCCACTGCAACCCAAACCGGAAGTCCCTCATGTTTTTTCCTTGTATCTTCTTTGTGGGAGGAGATTGCCTCACTCCAGACAAAATATAAATAGAGCTTTGTTTGCCACTAGATGTCATTAGGTATGCATTTTGTAATTTTCCAACCCAAAAAGTTTTTTTTCTTTAAGTTTTGCTCCAATACTCTCCGAAAAAGGTTTTTTTAAAAAAGGAATTATAATTCCCCAAACTTTTTTCTTTTTGTTGTGTCCAAATTAATTTTATAGTCTCCCTATTTTCCCTCAAGAAAGCTTAAACCACCGCTTTTATTATGGGAGAGAGGGCGAAAAAAGGAAGCCCCCCCCCTTTAGATCTGGGAGTTTCTTTGCTTTCAGAACATTTTTTTTCCAATAACAGGTTTTAAAATCATAGAGGAAGGAAAATAATGCTTGCGCTTGTTAAATACCACTTTTTTTCTCCGGAGGTCAGCAGCTTCTAACTGGCTGCACGGGTGCAGCCAGTCTTTCTCTTGTTGGTTCTGAGACATTCCTTGGATCGACCTCCATTTCCCCATGATCTACAAGGGTCCCCTCTTGTTTTGTCACCTCTCCTGGGCGAATTCAGGTGCTTTTCAGGCCCCCAGCAGGAAGAAATTGGGCATGGGAGGCAGAGCCCTGCTTTCCTGCATCCATTTTACCACGATGTCAAAACTAGAAGCATTTCTTACTGTTTCCTGAAAACACATAAGGAGAACCACTGCTTTTTTTCCAGCCAACCCAGAGCAGAGTGCCGAAAATATCCAATGCAGTTACTACCTTCCTCCACATCCACAACTACTAAAGCAACAAAAGTGCTCATATTATTTTTCTAGACAGGAGAGAAATAAATCAGATTTCTACCAGCTTTTTTTCTTGTTTCTAATCCATACTGTGGGTATATGGCTGTTTATTTGAACTGCAAAAAAAGCTTCCAACTGCCAAGTTATATTTCTTCTTGCTTTAAAATCCTACTGAAAACTGTGAAAGTGAAATGATAGCCTATTGTTATTTTTACACAAGGCACTTTGCAATGAATCTCTGACATAGCTGCCTGATCCTTGGAGTGCGGAAATAGAGGATACAGTTTAAACTGGGGATTCTCAGCTTCTTTTTGGATGAAGACTGCATTAGATATGGTGTGGCATAATGAAAGCTTCAATTGAAAAAGTAGATGACCATTTACCATAGGAAGGAGGCTCAGGTGTTAACCAGTTGGCTGTAGAGCAGGGGTGGGCAATTAATTTTCTCAAGAGTTACATGAGAAAATGGGATTGTTATGGGAGGCTGTGAAGGGGCAGAGGCATGCATGCATGCACATATGTAAATTAAAAAAAAGTTGCCTTCAAAATAAAAGCAATTTATGCGGGTCGGACAGGAACAACCAAAAAACCAGATGTGGCCCGGGGGGGTGTAAAATGCCCAGGTCTGCTCTAGAGCAGAGTTCCCTAACCTTTCTGGCTTTGTGGGGGGGAGAGGGAATAGTTTCGCATAAGTGGCTGGCAAGCACACATGTGCAGTGCAGCTCCATTTGCATAAGCAGCAGGCACATGTGTCTGCCACTTACGCAAGTGGAGATATGCATGCATGCACACATGCTCGCCTGCCGCTTCTGCGGCCCAGTTCCAAATGGCTCATGGCCCAATAGTAGACCATGGTCCAGGGGTTGGGGATCATGTTCTAGGGCAGCAGTTCTCAACCTGTAGGTCGAGACCCCATTTGGGGTCGAATGACCATTTCACGGGGGTCGCCAAACAACGCAGTCTGCCATTTTTCCCCTTTTCCTTAGCTGTGCTACTCCCTTTTATTCTATTGGCTTTTGAAAGCCAATAGAATAGACTCTCTTGAATAGAGTCTAATTCTATTGGCTTTCAAAAGCCAATAGGAATTGTCCAGGCTGTCTCTGCCCTGCTGAGCCCGCCAAAAGTCCCATTCTGCAAACGGTGCTGCAAGTTGTCTGCAGCGAAGGCGAGCTGTCTGGAAGTTTCCACCCCTCCCTGCTGAGCAACTACTAAAAATGTAAGTAAAAGAGGGCCGGGGTGGGAGGTGGGAGGCCGGCGGGTGCAGGGAGGGTTCCTGGCACGTGTGGGACCCGGTGGGTGCCTTACCTCCCTTGGGCTGGGCCAGCTGGTGGCCCAGCCAGTGGTCGGCCGGTGCCGTCTCTGCTGCTTGCCAGCTACACCTCGGCCAGCGCAGGGGGTGGCACCACGCATGCGCGGCGCTCCCAGGCAGGGAAAGTCCTCAACCTATGACCGGTTGGGTAGTCCTCGACTTACGACCGGTTGGGTAGTCCTTGACTTACGACCGGTTGGGGTCGCGGCATTAAAAAGGTTGAGAACCACTGCTCTAGGGGTTAAAGGATCAGGCTAGAAACTGGGAGGTCATGAGTTCCAATCATCCCTTAGGCCTGAAAATCAGTTGGGTGTCTTTGGGCCAATCACTCTCTCAACAAAACCCATCTAACAGGGCTCTTGGTATGAGGAAAATAATCAGAGGAATGAGTATTAGGTATGTTCACTGCCTTGAATTACTTATTAAAAAAGTAGTAAAGACAAGATGAGTGGCGTTAATTTATTATTGATAAATAATAAATCTGCATTGATGTAAGATTCTTATTTTGCTTCTTAATACTCCCCCCATCCTACACAAGGCCAATTGGAGGGTTAAACGTAGTGCCTACATTGTTTAAGGCAGGGATACATGTTCTAGATAAAGTTTATTAAAAGGATGGTGAAAATCAAAGCAGAAGGTGGCAAAAGGCAAGAGTTCTCATCAAAATGAAAAGACTACTCATATACCTTGCAGAGTTAGATTGATGTCAAGAAAAGGTCATTGTGGAATGATATAAAGAGTTCACATGAAGTTGCCCTTAGAACTATAGTTAATATTGTTATTTTTAATCTAGGAATCTAATGCCGTGAGATAGCTAAGGTGCAAATATGTGCTCAAAATTTTCTTTGTAATTCCATTCTTGGCAGGTATGACATTATGGAAAAAAGCAAGTCTTTGGGAAGTGAATGGGTGAATTACAAGTTCTTTTGTTTTACTTGTATACTAATGGCATTTTTATCACTTCTTCTTTACCACAACAGATCAAGAAACTCTCTTGCAGGAATTTTATTTACATATGTACATTCCCTTGTGCAGGGGAAAATAGTTTTATAACACCCAGGAGTGCCTATAGCTTCCATAATCAGGTTCAAACCCATGTAGACACAGTATATCAAATAAGTGAAATGTTAGCTGATTTGATTCAGCAATGCGGCAATGAAACATCTTTAGGAGTTCCCTCTTTCTCTTAACCCATAGCACAGTGTTTCCCAAACTTGACAATTTTAAGGCATGTGGACTTCAACTCCCAGAATTTGTCTAACGAAAGGGGTGTGTGGATGAGACTTTATGGGGCAGCTTTAAAAAGGAAAAGAAAGGAAAAATATCTTAAGATGGGAGATCATGTCAGGGTATCCAGACTGAAGGGTAAGTTTGAAAAGGGCTATCAGCAAACCTATACGGATGAAATATTCATCGTCAAAGAACTGCAGACAAGGGGGGAAAGAGTGGTGTATAGATTAAATGATTACACTGGTGACCCTGTAAAGAGGACTTTTTACTTTCTTTTCCTTTTTAAAGCTGCCCCTTGCAATGACACGCCCTTGAGCATTGCGCATGCCCAGATCACGGGGAGCATGACATGCCCGGGCATGTCCCTGCCCCGCACAAACTCCCCTGTCCCTTGCAATGACATGCCCTTGAGCATTGCGCATGCCCAGATCACGGGGAGCATGACATGCCCAGGCATGTCCCAAACAAGGCCTAACCCCCCCTTTTTTCTAACGAAAGGGGTGTGTGGATGAGACTTTATGGGGCAGCTTTAAAAAGGAAAAGAAAGTAAAAAGTCCCCTTTACAGGGTCACCAGTGTAATCATTTAATCTATACACCAATCTTTCCCCCCTTGTCTGCAGTTCTTTGACGATGAATATTTCATCCGTATAGGTTTGCTGATAGCCCTTTTCAAACTTACCCTTCAGTCTGGATACCCTGACATGATCTCCCATCTTAAGACATTTTTCCTTTCTTTTCCTTTTTAAAGCTGCCCCATAAAGTCTCATCCACACACCCCTTTCGTTAGACAAATTTACAGTGTTAGGAGCAGTCCCAATGCTACGATGGTAAGCGTTATTGTACTCCTGAGTAGTATCTGCTAAAATGTCCACATACCGGTGGGTATTTCTAGCTGTGAAATATCTCCAGAATTTGTTTTTTAGGGTTCTATTAAACCTCTCTATAACAGCTGCTTTAGTTTCACTGTGAGTGACAAAATGATGAATGCCGTAACGTGCTAAAAGTTTCTTCAGTGGAATATTCAAGAACTCTTTAACTGCATCTGTCTGTAATTTCGGGGTGCACGTCCTGTTTGAAAGATATTCTGGAAGGCGGATGTAACTTCCCTCCCTGATTTATCAGATAAAGGGGAGGCCCAGGCATATTTAGATAACACATCGATAACTGCTAAGATGTACTTTTTTCCATGATTCTCCTTAGAAAATTTGGAGACATCTATGAGGTCAGCCTGCCATTGATGATCTAAGCCAGACACTACTGTTTTATTTCTAGGAAAATTAATTCTTGCAGGCTTATGAAGCGTATAAGCATCTTCCCCTGACAGCCATGTCTTGACTTGCTTCATGGTCAGGTTTTTATCATTTTTTCTAGCTTCCTGAAAAAGGGCATTCACACCTCCATAACTCCCTACACATCCCGGTGTATAATAAATATGACTTAAAAGCTTTTCATGCATCGTTATATTGAAAGACCACTGACAAATGTTCAAGTGTTGACATTAACACAGTCTTGTATTGGTTATACAGAATTCAGAGGGTGCATGGCTCCGCCATCAGAAAAATATCCCTCATCACCACTATCAGAATCAGAAGATAAAGGACTATAACACGCTATTTTATAATACTCTGACCTGCCTGTGCCCCACAAATCACGTCCGCAGTCACAAGCAAACCAGTCTTTACACAAATTGCAGCTCTTTAACTCACAGGGTAGATAGCATGGTCTCTGGGATAGCTCATAATCCATGTTATAGTCTAGATCAGAAAAATCTGCAGAAGCTTTCTGACCACGGCGATTACAACAGGAATCTAAAAGCGGGGTGTCTTGAAGTGTTTGCTGTCTAGGTATTACTAATTCAGAGTCTGCAAAATATAAAGCACATCCTGTTAGCGGTGTATCCGCTCCAGCATCATTTACATTATCATAAATAAAAACATATTTACTTACCATTGCTGGGAGATAATGTAGTATCATTCACGATTTCACAGACTGTCCGGTAAGTACTCTGCATCTCATCATTAAAGTTACAACACACCATGCTACAGCCATGCAACACAGGTCTGAATAAAAAATTTTCTTTATCATAATCCATGCAACAGATTTTGTTGCATTCTGCTGGCTGGGGCCTTGTATCAGAGTGTCCGAAGCTATCTTTTGCTGTTGGCGTAAAAACAGCTTTGGAATCAGAGGTTGACATCTTCAAAAGACTGCTGGGTTTAAATCGCTAGCTGTTCAGGCCTGCCCACACAAACTCCCCTGCCCCTTGCAATGACACGCCCTTGAGCATTGCGCATGCCCAGATCACGGGGAGCATGACATGCCCAGGCATGTCCCTGCCCCGCACAAACTCCCCTGTCCCTTGCAATGATACGCCCTTGAGCATTACGCATGCCCAGATCACAGGGAGCATGACATGCCCGGGCACGTCCCAAACAAGGCCTAACCCCCCTTTTTTTTACTAGCAGACAGACAGAAACACGCATGCCCAGAATTGCAGTCCTGTCATGCCTGAACAAGTTTTAAAACCCTACTGCAAGGCTGCTTGCCTCTTGTGAGCCTGGTTGGCTGCTTGCCTCTTGTGAGCATTTTAATTCCTGTTAATATTCCTTGTCTTTTGCTATAGTGGGGAGGGGGGAAGAATAAATTTTATTCAGGGTGCAAATGGAAAAATATGTGTCTTTAGATTTTTTTACAAAGGTAAAAACCAGCTCTGGGTTTTAAAAGGAGCTGTGGTTTGTTTGTTTTTTCCCCTGCATTCGAGGAAATGCTGTTAAAGCCACCTAGAAATAAATACCTTTCAGAAAAAAATATCTTTTAGAAAAAAAGGGGTTAAATGCAGGCTCTGGCTGCCTTTCAGGGGCTTCTTTTTCCCTAGCTTTTGAGGCACTGATTTTTAAAACTCCACAAAAATTAAAAGCATCGTTAGGCTAGAATGATTAGATATAAAAAGCCTTTTTTATTTTTTATTTCACAGCTCCCCAAAGTAGGGCTTGTTTCCTAAAAACACAGGCCTCTGCTAATTATTCACTTTACTTAGCTCTTTTTGGTTTTGAATGTCCATAGAATTAGTCTAGGGTTAACCTAATCATGTACCCAGAGGATTGACTGCCAATCTTGATGGGATTAGGCCAAAACGTCACATCCGGAGGGTGGGGGCTAAGCACGTCACTTCCTTTTAGGGCCATGACCTGCTGACGTAATCAGCACGTGGGTTTGTTTACTTTGATGACGTCACTGATCAAAAGTGCTGATAATTTTCATTAAAAAAAGGTATACACTACTTCTACTCATGGTGAAAGTGTAGACTAGGAACAGAAGTTGCTAAAGGTAGGAAGTTGGGCTATTTTAAAGCTATCTTCCTCTTACCCACCTTGCTTTCCATCCTTCAGAGTTTTTCCCTGCCTTCCTTAAATGAAGTTTTTTATTATCTATAAAGAACATTTCGGGCTTCATGTCACCTTATTTTGTCTGTCCTACAAGATTAGGAGTCTATGGCTGTCAAGAGTATCTGCACTGCTTAAACCACCCTTCATGAGATCCAGGTTACTCTCCTTCCCATTCATCAATTAGTTAAATACCTTTATTCAATTTTCACTTTATGTCTCATCTATCTTTCTAAAACTCAACATTAGTACACAAGGGCTATCATCTCATTTTATTGTCCAAGAAAAAGCTTGTGACATAAGTCTGTCTCAGCTGCAGACCATCCCATTGTCACCCATTGATGGCTGTGGGCAAGTAGAAAAGTGAACTTATATCTTCTTGGTCTTACCCCAACATCTTTTTCCAATTAATGGCCAATTTGTAATTTTTAGCTTATTTCTTGTCCTATAGCTGTTACCAGTGGTGGAATTCAAATAGCTGAACAGCCGGTTCTCTTATTCAGTGCAGGCCTGGGCCTCCGAGGCCTAGAACAGACTTCCGGACATGGCATCCACACACTTCTGGTGGGCCGTTCTAGGCCTGGGAGGTCTAGACTGGGCTTCTGGAAGCCAGCTAGTTCTCCGAATGCAGCCAAATTTAGCTACCAGTTCTGCTGAACTGTGGTGAACCGGCTGAATCCCACTACTGGCTGTTACATCATAGTCTTTCTTTTCTCCACTGCTTAGTATTCCTATTTCTTTTTATTTTGTCTCTCATTGCTGGGTGGTTCTCTTGTCATCTGTCTCATAATAATTCTGGAAAATCTGTTATAACCTTTGAAATTATGCCAGTTTACATAAGACATTATCTAAATTTGTAATCTCTGAACTTCCATTCCTATTTTCATAATCTGTCTGAATATCTTGCTTCAGCAGGAAGCCCATTCAATATGAGCTTGAAATATGAATTCATAGAATATGAATAAAAGTTTTCCATAGAAGGAAGTTGCCCTCCATACCTGAAGGGATATGAAGGTCATCGTTCCACTCTCTTTTTGCAAACTGAATCCTAAAAATTGGGGAATTGTGCAACACATTTTGGATTCAGGCTGTTTTGCCATTTTGAGCATTTCACATATAATGCAAAAGTTCTGTGTTCGGGAATTTTTATTGTGAGATCACAACAAAAGTTGTTGTTTTACTCCAATTGCAGAAGAAAACCATTCTGAACAGCAGTGTTTTTAGAGTTAATGTTCTAAAAAAATCTAAGGCATTCTATCTTAAAACTTTTTTTTTCTCTTTTCAAAATGGACTGTTTCAAGTGAGAAAGTTTGATCTGAAGTCTGGAATAAAATATTCAATTTGTTAAAAAAATGTCCTTAGATGGAACAAGCTGATGTAAACTATTAAAGTATAGCTTTTAAATGGATTGTTTTTGTTCCAAGCTCAGAGCAAAACACATTTCCTATTTTGAGTATTTCCCTTGAGAAACCTAGTTTTCTTGCAAGTGCTGTGATGTCAGAATGATAGGAGCTGCTAATACTAAACACTACTTAACAGCAAAATACTATGCCACTTACCATATACAGTTTCATAAAAATAATTAAGTGTTCATAATTATTTAAGGAAATTCACAAATGAAATTCAAACACAAAATTAGAGGAAAATATGGAGACACTAACCAAATTCCAAATCTGTATTTCATCTGTTGTGAACTACTGTTATTTTTGTTTTGGATCTCATATTTCTTGAAATTTGACACCCAATTCACATGTCATTGCAGCCAATGAACTCTCTGGACAACTGCAGTTCTGTTTTTTAAGGTGAACAACTTTTTTACAATGAAAAGAAGGACACAAATAAATTGAAGAAAAAATATCATAAAAGCTGGCCCAGCCCATGGACGGTCAACTGCCTGCCGCACCCCCGCCCGCAGCCGCCTCGCCAGCACCGCTAGCCCACCATGTAGAGTGGGCCCCGCGGTTCCCAAAGCACCAGCCATGCCAGCTCCGGCCCGGGGGCAGCCCGCCATCAACACACCCTGCCTGCAGCCACCCCGCCAGCACCACCACCCACGCTGTGCAGCCCCGTGTAGAGCTGGCCCTGTGGCTCCCAAAGCACCAGCCGTGCCAGCTCCGGTCCCAGAGGGCATCCCACCATTGACACACCCCGCCTGTAGGCGCCCCACCAGCACCACCGCCCACCCTGCACAGCCCTGTGTAGAGCTGGCCCCGCGGGTCCCAAAGCACCAGCCACGCTGGCTTCGGCCCTGGGGGCAGCCCGTCATCAACACACCCCACCTGCAGGCGCCCCGCCAGCACCTCCACCCACCCTGTGCAGCCCTGTGTAGAGAGGGCCCTGCAGCTCCCACAGCACAGGGGGCAGCTGGCCGCTGCCGCCCTTCACACCCCCGCTCGCAGCACCCCCACCATTCCTTCCTCTTGCGCCCACAGCCATTATTGCCCTAGCAGAGACGAAGATCAAGAGAAACTTACCACTCCAGTCTCCTCCAGGTATCTTCGGAACTAACTAGGAGATGGTGTAGTTGGGTAGCAGGGAGGGGTGCAAAGTTCCTGCCAATTCGCCTTCGCTGCAGACAACTTGCATGTGCAAAGTTTGCCGGCCAGGTGTTTTGGCACGCTAAGCAGCAATTCCTATTGGCTTTCAAAAGCCAATAGGGGGAGTAGCATAGCTCATGCAAAAGTTGAAAAAAAAACATCAAAAAAAAGGTGCCGGAACGCCGTTCTGAGCGTTTTATGAGAAGAAAAAGCCCTGCAGATTAGTCTTTAAATATCAAAAAGGAGGATATGTAGGAGGACACTTTTCAAGGGAGGACAGAACTTACAAAAGGAGGACTGTCCTCCCTAAAGGAGGATGGTTGGTCACCTTATGTTTTTTAGATTGACCTTCTAAGGCTACTGTGAAATTAAAAATATGTAAGATAGTTGAACGCTATCTTCAATTCCTAGTGGAAGCTCCTTTCAATTTTACTTGTGTTTTAAACACACACATACACACATACACTGGAGTTACTTTCTATTTGTGCTCATGTTCTTTTGATAAGATAAAAGGGGAAGCTTCTTGTTAAGTGAAAATAATATAACAAATAATAATTTCTCATATTTTCAGTTGCACCTATAGCATTCAAAGAATTTTGTGCTTCTTTAAGGAAAAAAAGAACTATTGTGTATGGTAACTTAACTGTAAAGTAGATTGCAGGCCTGTATTTAGGCTCTTTTAAAAGATTATGCATACAAAAGGATTTTTTTTAAAAAAAAACCTGATAAAGTCCTCTCTCAAAGACTCAAAACAGGACACAAAGAAATTTCACTTCTCCATTTATAAAACTGTGTTTCAGGTAAACAGTGTGAAGTGGATATAGATGAGTGTGTCTCAGCACCTTGCCTCAACAATGGAACCTGTGTTGATCACATCAACTATTACAAGTGTTTTTGCCAACGTGGTTTTACTGGCATAAAATGTGAAACAAATACTGATGAATGTTCCTCAACACCCTGTATTCATGGAAGGTGATTCTTTATATATATATATATTTTTGTTACCCTGTTCTTTAAAAAAGGGCTAGCAATGTTGAAAATTGAATATCAAGAAAGGTTGTTGCAGATATTTCTAATTATATTATTTCACAGAATCAAAGCACAGGCACAGCTAAATGGATAACAAATGTTGCCAGTTTAAGCTAGTGCAATATGGTGGTACATTATCTTATTGCTTCTTACATTTCAATGTAATGACATACAGTAATTTTCAATAACTGATTGAAATTAGATGTTAATATATTTAACATTGGTTTCCCATTCTTTTCATTCCAGCAGGTTGAAATAAGTTTTGGTTGGCTAGTTGGTTGGTTTTGCAGAGCAGAGGCCAATATGTATGCAGTGAAAATACTTCAGGAAGGGTTTTCAATAGAAACTTGTATGAATAATAGATCATTATCTCAGAAATCAAAACATATCAGAATTAATCTAAGATGTTACAGGTCTAGCAAAATAATATGCTTGGTATTTCTTCTCAAAAACAAAGATTATTTTGGATTGTACATAAAACTGTACTTTCTTTTTCAGATGCATTGATCTCATAGATGGATATCGATGCAGCTGTAATCCTGGATGGACCAACTCAAGATGTGAACTTGATGTTGATGTAAGTATTCTCTTTAAAACAGAGGACTGTCAAACATAAGAGATTTAGTAAAACCCATACATTTTGGGATAAAGGTGATATATTCTGGAATTCAAACTATATTGTGTTTTAAAGACCTGATTTGGAGCTCTTTTCTTTCCAAAATAAGCATAAGGAAACTTTGCATGAACTACAAGACTACTACTTCTTGTCCAGCACTGTGGTCCAGAACTCACAAGTTTGCACCTTTGAGTGGAATAAATATAAGGTTTGCTCCTCTTGAGCTACAAGAAAGTTAATGGGAGCTGACAATTGGTAAAATTTCCATGATTCATAATAGTCTGGTCAAATTCAGCAATCTCTATTCTCCTGAAGGTCCCTCAACCTCTTCTGGCATTGTTCCAGAAAATCTCTGAAATCTATGAAGAAGTAGAAGAGCCTTCGGGCTGCAAAGATTCTTCTTTCTCATCATTACATTTGTAGAAATCTCCTCTGAACTGAAGATCCAGTGGCCTTTTTTCAGGTCACAAATTCTTTTTTATGGAAGGATGGAGCATAGCATACTATAATCTAGTGGACAATGAGAAAAAATGCTCTAGACATTGGTGAATAAAGTGGTTCAGAGTTGGACTGACTGAATTATTCAGATCAAGGTGATGAAGGCCTGGTTTTGCTCAGTTCATTGATAGTGTTTGATTCGGTGTCTCATAAGAAAATGGATAGATGCTTTGTATTTTGAAGTCTTAGTCTTTGCTTCTTCTGGTTCTCTAAGTTGCTGAAGAGGGGATTGTCAGATGAAATAAATTCCACTTCTATCTCTGTATATTCCTCTTCTGGTACATTTTGATTTATGACATGATCAGTTGTAACCTGGACATCAGTTTGAGCAAATGTAGTAGAATCTCTGGATCTTAATTCTAAAGTACAGTTTTTAAATGTAGCACAAATTTCTGCAGTGGCCTCATAAATCTTTTCCAATATAAGTGCACAGTTCAGTTGTATCTGAGGTTTCTCCATTTTAATACTCTTAAAAGGAAATCTCTTTTTCTTTTTTGTAGAGGCTTTGTTTAATGTAAAAACATCCACCCCCACAGCTTCACAGGTGCACAGCTTATCTTTAATGTTTGAAGTTCATAAAAAAATAAGCAGTTACAATATTATATTTTCGCCACTAGATGTCCTCAGTGAGTTAGGAAAATCTTTTCCAAAAATCAATTCTTTTTTTTCCTATCTTTTAAGGTATAATATGTATATATATAAAACAATAGAAATAATAACATTCTTAAAAATAAAGGAGAGAGGAAACTTTTTCCTTCTTTTTTTCCCTTTTTCGTATCTAGTTTATAGCCTTTCAGTGTTTGTAAAATGCCTTTCTTCCTCACAAAAAAGCAGAAGCCGCCTTTTCAAGCCAGGGAAATAATTTCAAAAGCTCTTTACAGGCACACAAACAAAGAAAAAATGGGAATAGAGAGAAAAATAAGAAAAAATTCTCACCCGGATTCACCACGGGGGCACTAAAAGCTTAGATGTTTTCTGACTTATGGTCTGAAGTGGCAGGGCAATCGGCCATTTTCATGGCCGAGCTTCTTCTCCGTCTGCCCTCAAAGATTCATCCGGACAGCTGGAGGAGCCGCTGCTCCTCTGCAGCCGGACCGCAGCCTCGTCGACAGAAGTCGCACCCTCCAGGGCAACTTTGGACCCGTATAAGGGTCCACCGACGAAGGGAAACCTAGTCGAAGAGGAGAGGAGTCTCTCCGTACGACTAGTGATGCCGCGAACCGGAACTATATCGCAAAGAGAACAGGAAAAGACGTTTACTGCAGAGGAAGAGATTTATACTTTCTCAAAGACTACTATAAGCAATAAGAACTGATCTATTGGTTGAAAGAGAAAAAAGACGTTTACTGCAGAGAAAGGGACGTATATTTGCTCAAAGATTATTACAGGCATTGAGAATGGATTTATTGGTTGAAAGGGAAGCGTTTTTATGGAAGCCTGTGTGGCATAGAAAGAAACCCAGAATTAGACTGAAAAACAAATTTAAAAATCTTTAATGGAGTAAAAGGCAATGTTGACTTCATGGATTGTTTTAAGAATAATGATCTAGAATGGAAAAATGCAATTATATACATGCGTGTTTAAATTAGTAAAAACTGTTTAATGGATTAAAAGGCAATGTTGGTTCTATGGATTGTTTTAAGGATAATGATTTAGATTTAGAAGTAAGACATCTACAATTATATTTACAGTATGTGTGTTTAGTTTGATGACTAAATTTGATATGGAAATATGAAAGTTAAATGTGGAGTGAAAAAAGAAACTTTATAGAGACTAAGAATGCATTCCTTGGAATAATAGATTAATTTAGACTGGAATTTTGAAATGCTTAATTAATTAGGAGATTTTTGTGTAAAGTAATACGTTTTGATATGGTATGATAATTAATTGGATGGAATTTGGTTTCTTTAATGAATGGAAATGAATTAAGTCAAAGACTACTATAAGTAACAAAAATGGACTTATTGGCTGAAAGGTTAAGGATAATGATTTAGATTTAGAAGTAAGAAAACTATAACTATATACATGTGTAATGTTTAATTACTTAAGAGATGTTTGTGTATAATAATACGATTTGATAAGATATGATAATATTGGTTTTTTTTAACTAAACTAGTTATTATTGGAAGAAGAAATAAATAAGATTGGTGATAAAAAAGGGATGAGAGGGATTAAGAACTTGAATATATTTTCAAGAGGTATTTGAAGTGATAATATGTTGATGTAAAACACTATCTGATTATGGTAATTGAAATTGATTTAAAGTTTTAATAAACAGGTTTAGTAGTAATAGAAATTTAGGATAGAAATGAAATATATTAAATTTACTATGTTACTTGAGGGAAATAGAGAGATGATAGCGAATGTATTAAGTTGAGCTGTTATTGTGTGATTTTATGTTGGAATATTTGTTTACCCAAACACCACGGTATGTCTTAAACACTTTTTGTTAAAACTATAAAACCAATAAAATATATTTAAAAAAAAAATAAGAAAATGGATAGAATCCTTGGCGTTGTTTCTCTGACCACCTGTTTGCTAGATCCTGTTCCTTCTGGCTACGGAAGGCCACCTGGGAGATGACATGTGGAATCAGGAGTGCTACTATATGTTATGATGCCTGCTCTGTGGAACAGCATCCCTCTCGAGATAGGAATGGCCTTGACCTCTTAGCCTTTCATAAGTCATTAAAAACCTGGCTACTCCCCAGGCATATGGATGGGGAGGTTAAACAGTTTCTGCTGGTTAAGTCGATTTTACTTTTTTATCAATTTAATTAGTTGGTCATTTATTATCTGGATTGTTGATTTATTTTTGTTGGCTTTAATGTAACACACCCAGAGTCATTGCCATTAGTGGAAAATGGGGCCGCATGAGCAGTTATGGGCAGGTCTTGTTATATTCATATAACGTCTCTGTTCTGCAAATTGTACTGGTTACCACTAAGCTTCTGGGTGCGATTCAAAATGCAGTTATCATTTTATAGCATTCTACATGGCATAGAGCCTACTTACCTGAGGGATCATCTCTCATGATTTCTGCCCATTCTGTACAGTCAGATAGAACTCTCGTGTTCTGGGTTCCATTGACTAAACGGTGTAACCTAAGTAGCAGCCACCTGAGAAATTCAAAATGCCACTATCCTGCATGCCTTTAAACATGTCTTGAAAACTTGGCTTTTGGGGTTGGGTTAGGTGACTACCAGACCCCTTTATAAAAGGGATTTTGTGAATTTCCAGTTTTTCTTTTTTCTTTTCAATTTACAAGCTGCCCAGAATGGTTCTGGAGTCAAGGGGTTCTAGAAATGAGACAGACAGAAAGACAGATGCATGCATGCATAAAAACATGCAAACAAAAAAGCTACAATGTAGACAACCCATTGTTTAAAATAAAAGTATCAGTGGAGCAAATCCATTTGCTCCATTTCTGTTTCTAGCCTCATTCTCAGATAGCTTTAATGTTTTATTAAAACTTTAATTGATTAAATATGTAATACATTTGCTCTAGAAAGGATTTCATGTTAGAAGTATTAGTTCTATAACTGTGGTGGCGAACTTATGGCACACGTGCCACAGGTGGCACACAGAGCCCTCTCTGTGGGCATGCGTGCCGTCACCCCAGTCCTAGGCCTTCAGCTGGGTTTTATAAAACCTTTTCACTTTAGGCCTCTGCTGCCATGTGCAAAAAAAAAAATGTTCAATCAATCAATCAATTTCAACTTCTCGCTTGGAAAAAAAAAGGTCTCGCAAAGTTGGAAATGATTGATTGAACTTTTTAGTCCCACCCAGTCTGCCGTTACCACCGCAGCTACACCCATCCAATGGGCCATGCCCATCCGGCACCCGATGATACATAAGTGGGTTTTGGGTTGCAGTTTGGGCACTTGGTCTCTAAAAGGTTCACCATCACCGTTCTATAAGATATCTCAATAGTACAAGAGGAGTTTAAATTGCCATTCAAACAATTATTTACTATCTCCAGTTAGTATTCTAGGATGATCCATACTTTTTGCCATCTTTTGATGTTTGGTAGCTCATATTATCAATTCATTAAGAGTTTGAGTTCCATTTATGCATGATGCTGTGCATATGACAACTTCAGGACATAAAAGGCTCTGAAAGCAAGATTAAAAAAAAAAAACTATTGTTACCTTTATGTTCAATTCCATTGCTACATAAGCGGGCAAGCAGTATTCAGTGCTAACTATAGGGTGTCAGATTTAAATGTCCTTCATCTCATAAGGTCAGCACATTCAGTTCCTCTGCTCAATATTAAAAGCCAGAATATTGCACAGGGAATTTAACTGTGACAAAAGATTTACAGTATTGTTTCACTGGAAAGGGGAATGAACATAGAAAATAATTTATATTTCTTAGTTCTTGCACTCTAAACTGTCTCTGGAGTGCCTTGGGATGATAGATCCAAGGGAGCTGCTTTTGAAAGTTCACTAAAATATCTCAAAAAGATTCTGACAATCTCATATCTCAAAAAGATTCTGACAATCTTTTTGAGGTATGAAATCAAAGATATCTACTTAAAAAAAATCACCACCATGGCAGTATTATGACGTGTGATGTAGGTCTGTATCTGAGTTGTGTGAGTGTTCACTATTGTATGTATATGTATAGCAACTGCCTCTCACACACCATTTTGTCTCAGAATAATGCTAGGTATAGTGGTGGGTGCAAAATAATGGCCAAATTTCCAACATAATGACCGGCTTACCATTTCTAATTCTGCTAATGTTGAGCCTTCTTTCCCCAAAAAATGCTGGACATTTTTTTTCTCCTTCTAAAAGAGTGTCTGGCACCATACCATGGTTTATTTTCTGGTGCTTTTCTGGATTTGTGTCTTGATTCAATACTACACAACCCCATTCAGACAATGGATGGGTTCACACATTGAGTTAAGCCATTATGTGGGTTTGGGCTTTTGACATTACAGGGGGAAAACCCAGCCAAAGTAAATAAGGAAAATCATATTTCTATATTTCTATATTAAAAATGATTCTTAATCTTGCTTACTGTTTTACGTTCCTTTTTGCATTTTGTGCTTTTCAGTGTATTGTGTGTGTGTGTGTGTGTGTGTGTGCTTTAAATTTTCATTGTAATTAGTTTATTCTTTGCTGCCAACTGTTTTGGGATTACATCTTCAGAGAGGAATAAAAATGCATACTGCATAATAAATACGTATGCTGGTCCTGTGGGTCTAATCCTTCACATCTATGATTGGTTAGGGAGGAGTGAGGAATGCTGAAGGACTTCACTTTTCCCCATTCACCCCTGGAATGAGAGTCTTCTGCCCAAAACTCTTCCATTCTGGCAGCTTTGTTCTTCTTCAGAAATGTGTCCCATTGTAATTACTTCAGTTAACGTTTGTGATTTTTCTTTAGGGAATCTGACTTATTGGATTTCCTTTTCTCATTTGTTCTAAAAGAAGCATTGCATTTTCTGCAGAGCTTGTAACTTAATCCATTAAGGAACAGATGCTGATTCCTTCTGTTCTATTAGCACAACTACCGTATATTCCGGTGTATAAGGCGACCCGGCATATAAGATGACCCCCGTATTCGGTGCCGAGTCGCATGCCTAGAAAGTCATCTTATACGCCGGAAACTATATAATTTCTGGCGTATAAGACGACTCGGCGTATAAGACAACCCCCGATTTTGGCGCTGATTTTACCGCTTGTGAAAGTCGTCTTTATACGCCGGAAAGTACGGTATATTAATGTGTGTATTTCCTCAGAAATTGAATGTAGGAAAAGTGGAAAAAGATGCTATTTTCTAAACAGTTTTTACATGTATGCAGGTAGATATGTAATATGAAATAGATGCTTTTCAAATTTGGCAACTTTTAACACGTATAGACTTCAACTCCCAGAATTCTTAAGTCAGTATGCTGGTTGGGGAATTCTGGGGATTGCAAGACCACACATTTTAAAGTTGCCAAGTTTGAGGGGGTGGGAACTGATACCTAATGATACCTGATATCTCACAAATCGGTAGTCTGCCTGGATTTTTTGAAACGTTATCCATCCAAACCATTTCTATAGTTCATGTTTTTTTAGGGGACTTACACTCAGCTTGTATGTGTTATCTTTTACACTGATAGATCTGGAATTGGAAAAAAATTGAGACGGCCTGTGAGTCAGATTGCATCTGAAGGCCACAGGTTCTCCATTTTATTTTAAAATGAAAATGGTAACAGCAGTACTGCATATAGAAAGATAGATCTGTCCCACTCTCACCTCAATCCTCCAGGGTGCCTTGTTGGACTGGGACTCTCTAGTACAACATTGGAGGGTATCAAGGATTTTAAGACCAGTGAGGAAAGGGGAAAACTTAGTGCCAAAAAGGAGTCTGCATGCTTCAAATGTTATTCTTGCTCTAAAATTCAGGAGCTTAGTCAATGTCATCAAGTTAAGTGAAGCCTCTTTAAGACATCTCTGTGTCAATGAAAGTATATTACCTGTCTGCCTTCTAGGATTTAAGCATGTCTCATCTGAGATTAACCCATATACCATAACTAATATTTGGTTATTTAGCAAAAATTGTCATTTTCTAGTAACTTAGGAAATCAGTGGGAAGTGTCAAGAGGTATTTAGAAATCTGAAATGAGATTTTTTTTCCAAAAGTAACCCTCCTTCATTTGAAATTAACTGTCAAACAGTTTGTATTCTACTCCTATATTGAGTGTGTGTCTTTATGCCTAGCTTTATTTATTATTCTAGTACTAAGGTGACCAACCGTCCTCCTTTAGGGAGGACAGTCCTCCTTTTGTAAGTTCTGTCCTCCCTCGAAAAGTGTCCTCCTACATGTCCTCCTTTTCGATATTTGAAGACTAATCTGCAGGGCTTTTTTTTCCCTCATAGAACACTCAGAACGGTGTTCCGGCACCTTTTTTAATGTTTTTTTTTTCAACTTTTGCATGAGCTGTGCTACTCCCACTATTGGCTTTCGAAAGCCAATAGGAATTGCTGTTGAGCGCGCCAAAACACCCGGCTGGCAAACTTTGCACATGCAAGTTGTCTGTATTATTGTTGCAATGAATAAAATGTTTATTTTATTTATGATTTATTTTCTTCAATTTATTTGTGTCCTCCTTTTCATTGTAAAAAGGTTGGTCACCTTACTAATACTTCCCAATGATTGAAATGATTTTTTTTTCAGTGAATGATTAACTCAGGGTGATTTGCTCCCTCTAAATTTCACATATAGAATATAAAGGGAAGAAAACTATAAGGATAGTTTGAAGGTCTAACAAGCTAGAGGAAAAGGAGTAGGAAAAAAGAAATGAAGTATTTTTTTAAGTTCATAAAAATAGAATGACACTAATTGGAAATTGCTGTTTCCAAAGAAAGACTGATTTTTTTGAAAAAACAAAATTGACTTAGTAGGCTTCATCAAGTATTTTAATTAATTTAGTGCAGACTATAGGGTTGAGGTTTATTTTTAATAGTATGCAAAATATCCCAGACTTCCCATGGGATGTATAATTCAATTACTTTATATAATGTTTTGTAATAAATCACCCTACATTTCCCAGCTGAAATTCTGAAAAAGAAAGCATGTTGTTTTCATATAGTACCTTTTGGATTCATTTGCATTTCAGTAAAAATAACTGCTTATTTTTCAGTAAAAATAACTCCTGTATCACAAGGAAATCTACGGTATTTATGGTTGCGCTGATTTACTTTAAAATATTCACTGTTTTTTTTCCTGAACTTAGAAAAAATGTGTCTATACTAATTTATAAAAAATATTTTACCTAAAGTACTTAGATTTATTATTTCAGAAGCTTGGCTGACAGACACTAATTTATTGCAAAAGAATGGGGCAAATCACAACCTTATTCAGTTTGTGATTCAATCTTGTATAACTTTGTGTTCCAGGTTAGTCTATGGTCATGATGAGGTATCACTAAGTATTTTAAGGTTTTTGGTGAAAATTCCATGTTATTACTATCATTTCTGTTGAAGTCAATGCTGAAATGTCTTAGAGGAGAAAGGGGGAAAGTGATAACAGATGCTGTGAATCAAAGCTTACAGTAGGTGGGGAAGAAAAAGTACCAGAGGAGAAGACTCATTTCTTTTAAAAGTGAGAAGGAGCCTGTTCACTAAGCTGAAAACATGAGCCTGAAGATGACGAATGGGACTTCGTCGAAACGTCGCCAAGACACTTCCAATTTTACGCGGGAGAAAACCCGAACAACCAAAGACCTACATACAAACCCCCGCGAAAACCTCAGAAAACATATATATATATATATATATATATATATATATATATATATATATATATATATATATATATATATATATATATATATATATATCAGCTATGCAAGTAAAAATATGACTCTTGGGTATGTTCATATTAGAATCAATAAATAGTTGAACACCAAGAGAATAAAATTATACAAAAGTTAAAAATGTTAAAACTTTTATTTACTAAACCTAGCTTTCGTCAAGAGCTCTTGACATCATCAGGGTGTAAATGGCAGTCGTTGGGAGGGCTTATATGCAGCCTCCAATCATTTGCGCTCGGCTCTTGGATCGTGTCATAGGTCCCAGCTGTGTGCGTTGTAATCCAAGTGTGTGTCCTGCATTAGGGTGTAGTTGTTTCTCACCCTTTCTACGTGTGCTGTTACGTGTGTCTTTCTCGCTAGTTCTAAAATTAGCTGGGGTGTTTCCCCTTTCCTTGCAGTTAGTGCATGTTTCACTAGTTTCCCGTTTGTGATTCTGTCTGTCATGGGCAGTAGTTGCTGTTTTCTGCTTCCTTCTAGTTCCTCCAACCATCCCCTCGGAGCCACATTCCAATCCTCCTTTTCTCTCAGATCGTAGCCCCCGTGTGCCATCCCATCCTGCACCACTCTCCCTCCTATTCCTTTCCATCACTCCCTTAGATCTATCATCACTCTCCTCCCTATATTCTTGGGAGGAGTCGTTCTGGAGTGTGTGCCTGTCAGTAAGGCATTGCCTAGCTCGTAACCGGTCAATCCATTGCTCACTCCATTTGGGGCTTCTGTCCTCATCCCTCATCGGAGAATCTCCTAGGCACGCTCCGTTCGTAGTCTTCTGTCCTCCCAAGGGATCAATCACCACAGAGCTATTCCCCTCCCTCTCACAAACCAGCCCAACTAGCGTAACGAGGGTGTCTGTTTCACTCCCCGGGGGGTAAATCATTCCCCCCGGCATGTGTGATTGTAGTCCGAGTGCTCTATCGTATGCTGTATTTCCTATTCCTCCCCCCACAGTTGTTATCTCCGTTCGTATTTCTCCTATTGAACTGATTGGGAGGGCCTCGCTCTCTCTTTCCTGCTGCAATTCAGTTGTCAAAGCACCTCCACTCGCTCCGTTCATCGGGAAGTTGTTCCATAATTGACAGTCAGGTTTCTGGTGGCTGTTTGTCATTTGTGGGGGATTTTTCAAAGTTCTACTGTCTTGGTCCGAAGCCAAGGGAATGTCCATTTGGTCGTGTTGTGTGTGGGGGGATGTCCTATTCTTCTCCCACACATGTGGTCGATACCTAGGTCTTCTCCAGCAGTTCAAGCGACGGTTCATGTGCCATGTTTATAAGGTCCATTGTGCCGGGCACATGTCTATATGGCGATTAATGGAATTTTCCCCCGAAAACCAGGCCTCCTTTAATAGGCGGCCCCCCTTTGTGGCATCAAAGGCCAAGATTTGTGTGTGGTCAAAATCAAAGTTATGGCCACTTTCGGCCATATGTGACCAGATCTGCGAGTATTGCTCGCCCCTCTTGATTGCCAACTTATGTTCATGTAGGCGAGTCTTCAGCCTTTTTGATGTTTCCCCTACATAATTACTGTGGCAACCCATGGAATCAATTTTATAAACCACTGCAGACCTTTCTGCGGTGGGAAGGGGATCTTTGGGGCGCATGATCTTTGATCACAGAGTCTGGTCAGGTTTATGTGCCACTCTTATGCCACTCTTCCAGCGTGATAGCAGAGGCAGTTCTCCAGCAACTGGAACGTGAGGCTATGTCCCAGTACCAGCCCAAATTTTGGACTCGGTACGTTGACGACACGTTTGTTGTCGTCAAACGATGCCAAAAAGCCAACTTTATGGGAATACTCAATTCGGTTTATCCGGATATTAGGTTTACGGTGGAGGAGGAGAGCCGGGGCTCGATAGCCTTCTTAGATGTACTTGTCCAACAAACACCAGAGGGCTTAGTACATACGAAGGTCTATCGCAAGCCCACCCACACGGACCGAATCCTCCACTATAACAGCAACCACCCAGTATCCCATAAAGTTGGCTGTATTAAAACGCTGTTCAAGCATGTGCATTCACATTGCAGCATGGTGGAAGCAAAGGAGGAAGAGAGGAGACATTTGTACCGGATTTGCCAACTCAATGGATATCCGCTACGATTCATAAAACGTCACAGCAGGATACCCAGGTATGACCACCAAGAAACTCCCCCCCAAGGACAATTAAAACGCATTTCCCTACCGTATATTCATAACGTGTCCGAAGCCACAGCCAGACTGCTGGCCCCCCATGGCATAAGAGTGGCACATAAACCTGACCAGACTCTGCGATCAAAGATCATGCGCCCCAAAGATCCCCTTCCCACCGCAGAAAGGTCTGCGGTGGTTTATAAAATTGATTGCATGGGTTGCCACAGTAATTATGTAGGGGAAACATCAAAAAGGCTGAAGACCCGCCTACATGAACATAAGTTGGCAATCAAGAGGGGCGAGCAATACTCGCAGATCTGGTCACATATGGCCGAAAGTGGCCATAACTTTGATTTTGACCACACACAAATCTTGGCCTGTGATGCCACAAAGGGGGGCCGCCTATTAAAGGAGGCCTGGTTTTCAGGGGGAAATTCCATTAATCGCCATATAGACATGTGCCCGGTACAACAGACCTTACAAACATGGCACATGAACTGTCGCTTGAACTGCTGGAGAAGACCTAGGTATTGACCACATGTGTGGGAGAAGAATAGGACATCCCCCCACACACAACACGACCAAATGGACATTCCCTTGGCTTCGGACCAAGACGGTAGAACTTTGAAAAATCCCCCACAAATGACAAACAGCCACCAGAAACCTGACTGTCAATTATGGAACAACTTCCCGATGAACGGAGCGAGTGGAGGTGCTTTGACAACTGAATTGCAGCAGGAAAGAGAGAGCGAGGCCCTCCCAATCGGTTCAATAGGAGAAATACGAACGGAGATAACAACTGTGGGGGGAGGAATAGGAAATACAGCATACGATAGAGCGCTCGGACTACAATCGCACATGCCGGGGGGAATGATTTACCCCCCGGGGAGTGAAACAGACACCCTCGTTACGCTAGTTGGGCTGGTTTGTGAGAGGGAGGGGAATAGCTCTGTGGTGATTGATCCCTTGGGAGGACAGAAGACTACGAATGGAGCGTGCCTGGGAGATTCTCCGATGAGGGATGAGGACAGAAGCCCCAAATGGAGTGAGCAATGGATTGACCGGTTACGAGCTAGGCAATGCCTTACTGACAGGCACACACTCCAGAACGACTCCTCCCAAGAATATAGGGAGGAGAGTGATGATAGATCTAAGGGAGTGATGGAAAGGAATAGGAGGGAGAGTGGTGCAGGACGGGATGGCACACGGGGGCTACGATCTGAGAGAAAAGGAGGATTGGAACGTGGCTCGGAGGGGATGGTTGGAGGAACTAGAAGGAAGCAGAAAACAGCAACTACTGCCCATGACAGACAGAATCACAAACGGGAAACTAGTGAAACATGCACTAACTGCAAGGAAAGGGGAAATACCCCAGCTAATTTTAGAACTAGCGAGAAAGACACACGTAACAGCACACGTAGAAAGGGTGAGAAACAACTACACCCTAATGCAGGACACACACTTGGATTACAACGCACACAGCTGGGACCTATGACACGATCCAAGAGCCGAGCGCAAATGATTGGAGGCTGCATATAAGCCCTCCCAACGACTGCTGTTTACACCCTGATGATGTCAAGAGCTCTTGACGAAAGCTAGGTTTAGTAAATAAAAGTTTTAACATTTTTAACTTTTGTATAATTTTATTCTCTTGGTATTCAACTATTTATTGATTTTAATATATATATATATATATATATATATATATATATATATATATATATATATATATATGAGTAAAAATCCGACTCCTGGGTGCTCCAACACTAGAAGTTTTTAAGAAGAGATTGGACAATCATTTGTCTGAAATGGCATAGGGTTTCCTGCCTAAGCAGGGGGTTGGACTAGAAAACCTCCAAGGTCCCTTCCAACACTGCTATTCTGTTCTGTTCTGTTCTATTCTAATGAATAGGTTTGCTTAACAACTGCTGCAAAAATGTCAGAAAATTACTTCCAATTATGTGAGTGCCTCATCTTACAACCACAGTGACTAACAGTAATTCTGGGCTCAGTTATGATCATTAGATGGGAATTACCAGTAAATGTAATGCAGTTATATCATCAAACAAAAAATCCAAAACTGGATTAAACTCTCACTTTATTCCTAATTAATATAAGATTAATGGCGGTATAAATCACTGTCACCAATTGGCCTCTGTTACATTTCCTAAAGTGAAGAACTTTACAAAGTACTTCACATTTCCATCTAAAACCTTAACAGGGCCAAAATGAACTATATCGAATATTTTAAATTTTGGAGAATATTTTCATTTTTGATAATGATTTTTTATATTTTTAAAATGATTATTTTTAGATATTTGTTGTTTTATACAATTGAGGTGTGGCACCCAAAATCATTTATGAGATGGGCAGCTATGATTAATAAATCAATAAATAAAGTTGGGCAATTAATTTTCGCAAGGGGCCACATGAGAAACTGAGAGTTTGTGGAGGGCCAACACCACTACCCCCTAGCTTCTGATGCTGCCATCTTACCTACATTGCTGCTACCACCCTACCCTCCACCCCCAATGCTGCCAACACTCCTCCCCTTGCCACCAATGCTCCACCTCCTAACAAGGACCACCCATGGGCCAGACGTAGCCCAGGGGCCATAAAATGCCCAAGTCTGGTATAGATATATGAAAATGAAGAAAGTCTAAGCAGGTGAAGCTTAATATATAAGAAATAGATTATGTGTTAAAGAAATCTTACCTAGAACAGAACATTGTTCAATGTTGAGGAAAATTTCATTGTGCCTGAACATGCACAGATGTCTTAATGGAGAGAAGTACTTCTCATTATTCTCTAAAAACAAAACTTTCCACAGGTGTTGTAAATGCATTGTTAATGGTGGATTGCAAACTGCACACCAGAAACAATGCGTAAGCAGTATAAACAAAAACTGAATGCCTTTTATAGATGGCATTTTTCTCAATTGCAGATGTCATCCACACAAGTGCACCAAAGTTTTCACTGTTCTTAACTCTGTGTTGCATTCTATATCACCTCCCTTTTTTAAAAAAAAATAAAATGAATGTGTATATAGGTAAAATTGCATTAAGGAAAAAAAACCTATTTGAAGGAAATACCAGAATGCACAGAAATCCCAAAAATTGCTTGTAAAATGTACATATTAAGGAAAATATGTATAATAAAATAGAAATGGGCATAACAATTAGTGTGAATTTTCATGGATTTTTAAATTATCTGCAAAACTAAATATATTACACTTTTGATCCCAAATATTTGTTTCACTTCTAAAGTGATTACAAATACTGAAGCAGAGAGTAGACACCCCTGACCTGCATCTTAACTTATTGGAAAACTTGTGGAGAATGTTCTATTTACTGTAGTCCTTGTTGTACCACAAATATATACCCTCCACCCAAGTTTTACATTCTTATCCTGGACTGAATTTGTTTAAAACTTTTAACAAGAAAGGCTACTCCAAATTATTAAAGGCTCTTTTTGCATTTAGGAACATTACTGCCACATTCTTTTTCTTATTGTTGATGTATTATAATGCATTTATTATAAATCTGCGGTTGTGTTTTATCTTCCTTTTGGGAATGTAACTTGTTTGATCTACATGTATTATTTCAGAAACACAATTTTTTAGACATTCAGCTAATATTATAGTGAATATCTTATAGCCAATATTGAGTAGAAAAATTGTTCTGTGTGACTGAAGTTTCTTTGGACCATTTCCTTCTTTGTAAATCAAAGTTATGTATGCTTCTTCTACATTTTTTTAAGTTGTTTGTGTCTCTTTAATTGAACTCATTGTTCTTAGCAATGTTTCCAATAGTTATTCCTCTAAATTTGTACACTATGAGGGTACCAGCCAATAGGATAAAAAAATGTCAAGGCATACAAGATTAAATGCTAGCAGTTGATGTAATATTAACTATTATGCAAACAAAAAGCTCAATAAGACAATTGATGAAAACAATAAAAAATGAATAATTGTATAGTAAAGTGAATGCAGAACTTCCAAGAGGAATCACAGTAGAACAATAGGGAGAGTAATAGAAAAAAATCAATAATGTTTATTTCAATCTCCAATTTAAGGGATAATTAGTATAAACTGCTTTACAGCTGTTTTGTAATGCCATAAACAATTACCAAGATAGACAAATCATATAACAATAAATATTGCAAATGCCACAACAGAGAAGGAACATTTTATCACAAGAGGAAATTACAAAACTCAAACCTACGTGGAAGAATAATCAATATATTCAAAAAATTCTAAAAACAAAATGTGACTTAAGACCACAAATATTTCTGTTAGGTGTAATTCCAGAAAATATAGAGGCAAAATATCAGAGTTTGCTAAGTTACATGGACAAATTTGGCCCAATGTTGGAAAATAAAAACCCTGCCAATGATGCAATGAATAGACTAAAATTTGAGAGTATTCAGTAATAGCAAAATCGGCTGTATACTGTATCTCCATAACCAAATTAAGCAGGAATGGCTTCTGTATATACTACATATCACACAGCATGTGAAACTTTGGAACATGTTTTGGAACATGTTTTCTAGGAAAAGAGTTATTAGACCAATTAAAAAATAGACAGAATGACTTAAACAGATATTATCAATAACTCTTGGTGTTCAGAATAAAAGTGCAAATATTTAGGTTAGTGGTGGGAAACAAAGGCAAGGGGAAAACATTACTTAAAAATCTTTCTATAGATTTTTTTTCTTGCTTTGTATTTACAACTTTCTAAAATCTTTGAAAAGCTTAAATAAATAAAACTATATAAATCAGCCTTGGTAAATTTATTTATCCTGACATGAATGTGAAAGTTGCTTGACCTTTTCTGCATTGTTAAAAATGGAAGTGGGTTAGATTTCTAGGGATTAATCTTCCATTCTTGTCATGTGTTACTATAAAAATCTATAACTTACATATACTTAAGTCTACACTTATTGACATGAGAACTGTGGCTTAATTCAAAGACATAGACTTAAATACAAAACAATTTACTCATGAAGAGTTGAGTTCTTGCTGCCAGATAGAATAGGGATCTGTTCCCACAAAGCCATATAATGCTTCAAAGCTCTGAGATCAATTTATTATCATTTATCTCATCAGGAATGTGAATCATCCCCTTGCCTTAATGGAGGCTCTTGTCAAGATCTGGTCAATGCATTCGAGTGCATTTGCTTGAGTGGATACAGAGGTGAATTTTGTGAGGTGGATATTGACATTTGCACTGAACTGCTGCTGAACTCATCCCTCTGCTTCAATGGAGGGAAATGCATTGACGGCCCTGGAAGAACTTTTTACTGCAGGTCAGTTGTCTGCTTATCTGTAACCGGTACAATCAATATTTGTTTGTTGCACAATCTTTTCTAAAACAAATTGAAATTCATGGGTTATAAAGGATTCATTATTTTCTGGAGCTTCTTGAATGGTACTCCTTGTGCTTGAACAATTCCTTCATTGCTGAGATAACTCTAAACTCTAAAGGGACTGGTGTTTCTAGGATGGTTATGAGTCATTCGTATACCATGATTAAGGCTCTGGGTATCCAGTGATTTAGTAGCAAGAACTGATACAATTAGCTCCTACCAAAGAGCTGAATGTACTTTTGTGGTTGCTAAGAGATGACAGTTACTTGGTACTCCATAATCAATCCATCAAAACCAGGAATTAAATAATTTAAGTGGTTGAAATCCAACTCCTGTCAACCCAGCCATCCTGGTCAATGGTAGTGAATAATCAATGCTATCTGAATGACGCATAATCAGATCAACTGTTTTCCTTGACTGTTGCTCTGAGAAAGTTGACAATCTCAGTTTCTATTTTGCCTTTCCACCAATGAATAATACTCTAAATGATTAACAAAATGGAAGACGTGACAGTGTCTTTAATTATATCTGAACTAGGAGAACATCATATATAAACAGTTCACTTTAATTGGCATGCAAAAAGTTGCATGCCAATTAAACTCATCCTAACTTTAGCTGACCAGTATTCTCCAAATGTTGACATGGGAGCAAGAAATCTAAGACTGCCTGCAGCTTCTGAATATAATGCTGAACAGAGTTTTCATATAAATTACTTTTATAGCTCAAGAAACTTTTGTAACATGGTACCATCCTAGCTCAGTTTTACATAAGAAACCATTCCCCTGATATTATTCTCACAGGAAACTTGTGTTAGGAAATAACTGTTCTCTTCAGTGTGGTAATTGCCATGTAATTGCCATGCTTTCCTCCTATTCAGACAAAACATAGGTGACAAGATGAGAAAATGACAAGGGCAGGAAGTCCTTGTCCGTGTGTATTTTATGTAGAAATCAGGATGCATTCAAATCGCTGAAAGCTTTATAATAGGAAAGGCACCGTCTATGGCACCTCTGAGAAGGTGGGTGTGGGTTGTAAAAATGTGACAGTTTTAATTAAACAAGAGTCACAATGCAGTTCATAAAATCAAATTCATAGAATTCATTTTATTTACTCTCGGAGGAGGATGTTCAAGATTGCTGTGTAAATGTGCAAAAACAACAATGGCAGATTGAAAAGCAACTCATCACTTGCAAAGTTTTGACATGATGGAGATAATGGGATTGATGTGTGTGAGTTTGTGTGTATATGTCTGTATTGGGTTGAAATGAAAATATGTATTTTCACAAAGCTTTCAACATTCTCTAGGCTGTTCTAGGAGGTATTTATCACATTCTCATTGCATAAAGATAATACTCTGAATTTTACTTTGACTTACTCATGTCTTAAATAAGCTTGATAAAACACCCCATAATCCTCTGGCAACAATTTTCTGTGCAAAATACCAATATATTTCAAAAGTATTATATTTCAAGTTTTCATTATCTATGTTGCACTTTGAAATAAAGCTGAAATTAATTAATAATTTTATTAAGTACAATTATTAAATACAAAGCCATCTCTTAGTGGATTATAATTCCATGTGGCAATAAATAGCATAATATATTTAATTATACCATTAGTCTGTAAATGAACTTAAAGCAAAATTCAGGAGAAACTACTTATCCTGCCTTGCATTTGTCTTTGTGAAGAATGACAATTCTGTGTTATTACACTGCTTCTTTTGTACCTCAGTTATCTTTTTCTTTAGCTTCATACGTTTCATTTACCCATTCTGCACTTTAATTTTCTTGGTTGCAGTGATCCAATTATGTAAATGACATCACAATATACCTTCCGATGCGACATTGCCAACACACCCTCTTAGCTGTTTAAGCAAATTAAACACTAAGAAGAGAAATCAAGAGAAGGAAACCAAGAATCAAAGAAAAAGAATATTTGATGCCATGTAATTTAGACTCAAAGACGTTGCTCAGTTCTAAGATATGTTTATATTATGTAGTAATTAGAAAAGTGTTTAATGCAATTGGTTTTAGAGATAGTACTAGAAGAATGACTTAATGCTTGAAAAATGTTCATCTTCTAATTCCAACGATATTTTCAGAAAACAAAAACACAGCTTATCACTATTGGTGAAAAATATCATGTCTGATAATATATATAATCATGCCATATAAAGAAGGCAATTGTGTATGAGGAGTCTTTAGTGCAAGTTCAGGTCACAAGGGTGTTCATTAATAGGCTCTAAAATGTAGCCAAAATTGTTTTGTGTGGAGAATTTGATACGGTAAGGTACATTTCTCGCCAGCCAAGGAATTGAGAGGAGTGGGAATTGGAGAAATTAAATATAAGAACAAATTATCACCATCTAAGGCTCTCCATCAGAGAGAAAGAGAGAGAGAGAAAGAGAGAAGAAGAAGGAGGAGGGAGGGAGGGCGAGAGGGAGGGAGGGGAGAGAGATGTATATTACATTTGGGCAAACCACAAATAAAATTACAAAAAATATATACATTTTCTGAAGAATTCTTAGGGAACCTAGGGTAGAAAACAACACTCAACAAACTTACCCAAAAAATGATTGTTTCTGTCTATTTATTGATTCAAAGGATCAATAAAGGATCCAAATGATTGTTTCTGTCTATTTATTGATTAAATCACTGGACCCTAAGCCTTGCGGGCAAAAGCCCAGATGAAAGGTTTAAAGACTACCTATATGTTACAAAGGTTTTAAATTTTAAAACATGTGCGGCACAGTTTAGAAGGCAATTACAAAGGCAGTTAGATCTCTATATTTTTAAACATTATAATACAGTTTGTTTATCTGACATTTGTTGTGTTGTGACATTTGTTGTGCTGTTGTGTAATAAAACTGCTCTAAGAGTTTCACTTGTGCTTAAGGTATCTGTTCCCCTTTGATAACCTGGCATTTCTCCTAGATTGAAAGGGCACTAAGTAAAGCTATCAATTATCACTTACTTTATTCTAAGCATTAGAGTAGAAACAAAAAGGTGCTAAGTAATTTATGTTCAAGTTTCCCCCCCCCCCTCAGGTTGTGTTTTGTTGCAAACAGATCTGCTTGAAAGATGAGAATTTTTTCCTACTTTGCACACATAAACTCTTTTCCTTGAAGCTACTACCATGGTGAACAAGAGATGCTAAGATAAAATTCAAAAGGCTATGTGCAAACATAGCAAGTAGCTTCTTAGAAATCCAGGTAATTCTGAATATAGAATCTGCTGTATTTATAGTTAGTTCTCATCTTACAACCACAAATGGGATGAAAATTTCCATTGCTTAGCCAAGTGTTAAGAAATTCACGTCCGATGTTATGACTTTGACTTATGATTCAGTTGTTAACTGAATCACTGCAGTTGTTAAGGGAATCATGTGGTCACTAAGCAAATCTGGCATTCCCCTCCCCCCAATTGATGTTGCTTGTTAGAAGGTGGCTCAGAAGGTCGCAAATGGTGATCACATGACCCTGGGATGCTGCCACTGTCATTAATTCAGTTGCCAAGTGCCTGAATGTTGATCACATGACCATGAGGATAATGTAATGGTCATAGGTTACTTTTTTCATTGCCATTGTAACTTTGAATATTTACTAAACGGATGGTTGTAAGCTGAGGACCACTTGTATTATAAAGACACTTCAATTCACTTATTATAGTCTGTGCCCTATGTTTATAGCACTTCAACTAAGGAATACTGCAATATGCTCTGTATGTGGCTGCCTTTGGAGACCACTCAGATGCTACTACTAGTCTATAGTTTTGTAGCACAAATAATTGTGGGTACATCTCAGTATACCTATGTTACACCAAATTACACACAGAGAGACAGACTGGTTATCAGTGAGCTTTTGAGTGATGTTAGAAGAAAAATGTTCTGCATTCAAATGCAAGCTGGATTACACATAAACATGCTAGGAAATTCCTTGAAGAGAAAGGAAGTTTTTATTTGACAGTTTAATGTGGAGCATAGAAATTGAAGGTAGACTAAGATGTTAGAAAGCTGAGAGTGATATTACTTATAGTAACAATGGGCTTTGATAAGAAGTATGTTAGATTGAGGTGTTCCTGCTTTTCAGATGTGTGAAATTCAAGAGTGGAAGGTCTGTTCCTAATCCTGTGGATATGGGTAAATCTCTTCATTAATGTCAAATTTATGAAGGATCTGGCATCAAGGTGTAGTCTTGTGACAAGAAATTTCTCTTATCATGAGTGATCTTTGTTATACTGTTTGTTTCTTTGCCAGTGTTGGCCGACTTCCTGACTTTCTTAATCAATTTGAGCCCAAGGGTCAATGCTGGCAGAGAAAGGTTAAGTGGTTTCCTTTTAACTTTATTTTGAGGTTTGCTAGCTGATCAGAGATAGCCAGGCTTGACGTGTAACCTGACCAAAATAGGAGGGGATGCCAGAGGGGTTTTATCTTCCAATGATGTAATTCCATGTGTTGGTTACCTTGTATAAATCCTTTATACCAGACTAAACGGCATCTGACCTGGCTAAGTGAGGAGCCATCTCTCTCCCAACATTTTCCTACCTCATAAGATCCATGAGAGCAGGTACCTCTATTAAGCAGATACCTCTTTGTTTTCTGTTAAGCAATGTCATCTGATGGGGCCTAGGAAACACACCTTCTCTGTTTTAGTGATTGGCCTTTGGAGGATCAGCCCCCTGAAAGTTCAGACAATTTCAACATATAAGCTTTAGACAGTGGTGGGATTCAGCCAGTTTGCACCACTTCAGCAGAACCGGTAGCTAATTTTTTGTTGACCATTCCAGAATGGACTTCCGGAAATGGCATTCACACAGAGAACCGGTTGTTCACATATTTGAACTCCACTATTGGCTTTAGAACTTTAAACTCCATCGCATCCAACTTGGTGTACAGAGTTTGTCTGGTATTCTGCTATTATATTTATTTGTCTCTTTTTAGTTATGGATCAGCTTTAATTGTACTCCACCCCAGAGTTAATGTTTGTTCAGAAGCTTCAGGCATCTCAATTATAAATGAACAAATGATTTAAATTTAAATTATAAGTAAATAAATTCTTTCTTTTTAGCCAAAGATATTCATGATAATATAAAATAATTAAACAAAAAAACTATTTTTTGGCCTAGCACAGTGATGGGCAAACATAGCATTGCAGAACTCTTTCAGATAAATACCATTGTGCCTTAATAATGGCCAACCTTCAAGCAATGGAAGTTGAAGGGATTATGTCAGCATCAAAAAGAAGACATGGTGCCAATAGAATATGGCTAAATAAGGAAGGAAATGAAGAGTCTTGGTCCTTCACAGCAGGATCTATTAAAATTAACTTGATGACTACTACATAGGAAACTGGAGTCTTTAACCTTTGAAAAAGAATACAGTTTTAAATGAGCTGGTTTTATGGAAAAGGACAAGAAATAATTAAATGGCTCTGTAAATGTATCATTTGCAGTTCTGCTAAAAATAGATGCAATCTATAACTCTGAGCCTCTCTTTCCCTCATTAATGGGTTATCTGTATCATGTCACACAGAATTTCGAAACTTTTTACTCAAGGAGGAGGAAAAGAAAGCCAGTGATAGAATTTTGATAGGGAGTTTTCTGGTAGGAAGTCAAAAATACCACAACTGAAGGAGGACCTAGGACAGTGAGGGAAAATTGTAAGAAGGTTGAGCAGTGGAAGCATTTGATCTAAAACTCTGACCAAAAGCCCTATGTGCCCACTCTAGAACATGAGACAGGAATGTGTTTGGATGATATTAGCCTAAGCAAGCCAGGTGGAGTTAATGCTTATTTCATTCCTATCCCATCCTATTACATTATGAGAGGAAGAGCTGGTAGGGTACATCTATGTTTCTGTCTGTCTGTCAGTCAGTCCATCCATCCATCCATCCATCCATCCATCCATCCTACATAAAACAAGCTTCACTGAGCTTATAGGCTGTTCCAATCATGCGTGATGATTTTACAGATCTGTTATGATGATGCTATTATTTGAATGAATTTAAAATGGGAAATGGCACATGCCCAATTGTTCTCTCTATCTTTCTTTTCTGTCTTTCTCATAAAGGACATATAGATGATGCTTTTTTTAAAAAAAATCTTTCCTATAATATATCATAAACATAGAAACAGCTGCAAATGAAAAATATGAAGCATTAGGAAGAAAAGAATATTGTTACTTGATTGAGGGAAATCTAGATGACCAAGTAGAGAAGGTTCCTTTCATGCCCATTAAGTCTATGGTCTAAAATCACTTGGTTGCACTTTTTTTTTTTTTTTTTTATTAAAAGTTTTATAAATTTTACAAAAAAAAACAAGAACAATACAGAACAAAAAACAACATATACAAAAGAAAAAAAAAATTAAACAATACATATAAAAAAAACCCCCCACCCCACACCCCTCCCAAAAACCCTCCCTTCCCCCCCCCTGAGCTTCCCAGAGCAGAATATAGGCTTAAGAAATAATAATAATAAAAAAAAAAAAAAAAATAAAAATTAAATTAAAAACTTTATATTTATATATATAAAAAAGATATCTATAATATATATAAAAATAAAACTTATGAAAAAGCTATATAATATTTTTGTATACCCAATCTAAATTGTATAAATTTTATCCATTTGTCCCAGATAGCAAAAAACTTCTCTTGCGTTTGTTGCTTTAAGAAAGCCGAAATCTTTGCCATTTCCGCCAGATAAGCTACTTTAAAAAACCATTCCTGCAATGTAGGCAAAGATTCCTTCTTCCAATATTGTCCAACTAACAGCCTCGCGGCTGTGATCAAATTTAACATCAATACAACCTCCTTTGTATCACAATCTGTAACAATACCTAACAAAAATAATTGCGGAGTAAATTTTACCCTCCTTCTAAAAATTCTCTGGATATTCCACCATATTTTGATCCAAAATGCTTTTATCTCTCTACATGACCACCAAATATGATAATAGGAAGCCTCCTTATAACCACATCTCCAACATTTAGGTTGCACGTCAGGGTACATGTAAGACATTTTTTGTGGATCAAGGTGCCATCTATAAAACATTTTATAAAAATTCTCCCTTAGATTCTGTGCTTGAGTAAATTTGACATTTCTCACCCAAATAGTTTCCCAGGTGTCCAATGAAACTGGCTCACCAAAGTTCTGCGCCCATCTAATCATACAATCTTTAATTAGTTCCGTTTCTGAGTCCAATTCAACTAAAACCCCATAAATTCTCTTAATGTGGGTTTGTCTTTGATCCTTCAGTTGCTTAATAAGATTTTCATCTTCTCTAAGAAAACCCACCTTACAATCCATCTTCCATCTATCTAGTAGTTGCCTATATTGGAACCAAGAATAAGTAAAATTTTCTTGTGCTAATTCTTCCCGTGATTTTAATTGCCAGTTTTGTCCATCCCATTTAAGTAACTGTCTGTAAGACACCATATCCATTTTAACCCCTCTTTTTATTCCTTCTATCGCATGCCAAGGTATAGCCCATAATGGTACTTTAAAATCACTTTTATAATATTTTCTCCAAATCCTAAGTAAAGAAATTCTTAAAATATGAGATTTAAAAGCCCAATCTATTTTTTTATTAAATATTAAATAGGCATGCCACCCATAAAGTAAATCCCATCCCTCTAGATAAAGTATCTCAGAATTTGTCAAATTTACCCAGTCACTAATTAATGTTAAAACCACCGCATCATAATATAATTTCAAATTTGGTACCTTGAGTCCGCCCCTCTCACGGAAGTCTTGCATAATTTTGAACTTAACCCTTGGTTTTTTCCCTGCCCAAATAAATTTATTGAGACCCTTCTGCCACTCATTTAAATTAATCTCATTTTTCAAAATTGGTAACATTTGAAACAAAAAAAGAAACTTGGGTAGAATATTCATTTTTATCACTGCAATTCTTCCCATGAGGGATAATTGCAGCTTTTCCCAATTCTTCAAGTCTTTCTGTACCCCGACCCACAACCTTTCATAATTATTTTTAAATAGTTTTGCATTAGAAACAGACAGCATCACCCCCAAATATTTTACCTTATTAACAATCTCAAAACCCGTCGAGTTAACCAAAATCTGCTTCTCCTGACTCGACAAATTTTTAGGTAAAATTTTAGTCTTATTTACATTAATCTTAAAACCCGAGACCAAACCATAATGGTGAATCAACTGTAATAAGTTTACTACAGAATAATCAGGTTGCGACAAAGTAACAACCAAGTCATCCGCAAAAGCTCTCAACTTATATTCTTTTTTATTAACATATATTCCTTTAATTTCCTGAGACTCTCGAATTTTAATCAATAATATTTCCAATGTTAAAACAAACAACAATGGCGATAAAGGACACCCCTGTCTAGTACCTTTCTCTATTGTGAAAACCTCCGACAAACCTCCATTAACAATAAGTTGTGCTGTTTGTTTTTGATATATTACCTTAAGGGCTTGTAATATGTTTTCACCAAAATTCATTTCTTCCATTACTCTTAGCATAAAATGCCAATTCAGTTGGTCAAATGCTTTTTCAGCATCTAAAAATATGAGCCCTGCAGGAACTTGGTTGTTCTTATCTAAGTATTCTAATAAGTTAATAATTTGTCTAACATTGTTTTTCATATACCTTCCTGTTATAAACCCTGATTGATCTTTATGCACAAGATGATGCACCACCCTCATAAGCCTATTTACCAAAATTTTTACAAATATCTTATAATCCACGTTTAAAAGAGATATAGGCCTATAGTTTTTTGGTAAAGTAAGATCTTGATCCTCCTTTGGAATCAATGATATAAAAGCACTACGCCATGAAGGAGGAATCTCTAAACCCTGTAAGATACCATTAAAAAGATCATTTAATGGTTGAATCATCTCCTCCATTAAAGCTTTATAATAAACAGCTGTTAACCCATCCGTACCCGGTGCTTTCCCTAATTTCAATTGTTGAATTGCTGAGGCGATTTCCTCCTTAGTAATTAAACCATTAATTTCATATTTCTGATCCTCAGTCAGTTTAGGAAAACTTGCCTCAGCTAAATATTTATTTATATCTAACAGTTGTACATTAGTAGATTTGTATAGGTTTTGATAATAATCCAAAAAAGATTTTTTAATTAATTCCTTCTGAGAAACTAGTTTACCCTTATAATTTATTTTCTCTATTATTCTCAGTCTCTGTTTCTTTCTTAATTGATAAGCCAACCATCTCCCCGGCTTATTAGCATTACAAAATGTATTTTGTTTCATAAATAATAAATTGGTTGCAGCTTGATCTGCTATCAACATATTAAATTGTGACCTTAATAACTTTACAGATTCTTTAGTACTTTCATCAGAAGGATTTAGAATCAAAGCCCTTTCTTTTAGTTTAATTTCATCTTCAAGTTCTCTACGTTTCTGAGTCTGATTTCGCTTATAAAAATTATTCATTTTTATCAAAACACCGCGCATAAATGCTTTACCTGCATCCCATACCATTGACATTGAAGTCCCCTTATACATATTCAAAGCAAAATAGTCCTTTAAACACTCCTTTAGTTTTTGAACATTCTTCTCTTGTCTAAACAAATTTTCATTAACTCTCCAGGATCTTCTTTCCTCTTTCTCTTGAATCAACTCCATCCAAACTGGACTATGATCCGTCAGTGATCTAGGAAAAATCTTTACATTCTTTACTTTATTATACAAATCCGTGGTAATCAAGAAAAAGTCAATTCTTGAAAAAGATTGGTGTCTGTCAGAAAAAAAAGTAAAGTCTCTCTCCTCTTGATTACGTTCCCGCCAATAGTCCCTTAATTCCCAGTCTTCTTTCATATCAAAAAAGGCTTTAGGTAGCCTTGCTTGTTTAAGAAAAGGAGAGGAACCTTTCTTATCCCTTTGTGTATCTAAGACACCATTCCAATCACCCATTAATACCACCGATCTATAATCAAGCAAAGTTATTTTTTGGTGTAACTGTTTATAAAATTGTTCCTGTTGTTGATTTGGAGCATAAAGTCCAACTATAAGTACTTTCTTACCATAAATACCAAGTTCAATCATCACATATCTCCCCTGGGGATCTGATTCTACCAGACAAGCTGGCAGGTTTTGTTTGACATATATAACAACTCCCCCTTTCTTCCCAGGTGCAGGAGATATAAAATGAGATCCCAAACGAGCATTAACTAAATATTTCTGATCTTTAAGTAGAATATGAGTTTCCTGTAAACAAATAACATCATTGGTATGTTGTTTCAAATAATAAAAGATTTTTTTCCGTTTCTGAGGAGAATTCAATCCATTAACATTCCAGGTCAAAAACTTTGCCATCTCCCTTGGCACGCAGCCTGGAGAAGACACCATCAAACTCTGACAGAGCTGCGTGTGTTGCATAACTCTTGGGTCTTGCTCCTCCCACCGGCGGTGATGCACTTCCAGGAGAATTCTCTTTGGGCTCTTTTTTACGTTGCTCTTTCTCTTTACGCTTATAAGCTGCACGAGTCATCCTCTGCTCTTTAGCCTCCGTTTGGCGTTGCTTTGCCACTTCTATCATCCCTGCGGAAACCAAATCTAGTGCCTCAGATTGCTGCTCAGGTTCCTTAGCACTCAAAGATTTCCGACCAGATGAAGTTGAGCCTGCACTCAGGACCGAAGTATAGAAATCTCTAGCTTTGTCAACTGTGTTCAATCTGTAACGTGTCCCAGCATGGCTCAAAACGATACCCATCGGAATTTCCCATCTGAATGGCATCGATCTAGCTTTAAGCTCATTGGTTAAAAAAGCAAAGTCTTTCCTACTTCTTAAAATTTTAGATGGGATTTCCTTTAGAATGATGACATCTTGGGCGGCAATCTGAAATCTTTTGTTGTAAAAAGCTTGTATAATCTCATTCCGCAGGGACTTCTTTGTAAAGTAAATCACCACATCTCTGGGCAAATTCTTCTGCTTAGCAATCCAGGAGTTGAGTCTATAAATTTTTTCTACTTCTCTCTGTAATTCTCCTTTATCCATATCCAAAGCCAGCGCCAGATCACTAAGAACCACCTCCATCAAATCTTGATTCATATCTTCCTTGAGGCCTCTAATCCTCAGAGCATACTCCATTTGTCTGTATTGAAACATCAAAATATCTTCTTGTGAGGAGTCCACCTTCCTTTCCACGTCTTGAATTTTGTCATCTAAAGAGTCAACTTTGTCTTCCACTTCCTCAAGCCTTGCATCGAGCTTAACCACCACAGTAGCCAAACCTGAAACAGCTGCCAGTATATCTTGTCGTAATTCATTATTATTTTCTTGCAATTTAGACTTTATCCCCGTTATCTCTTCTTTGAGATCAGATTTAATTTCTGATTTAATCTGTGAAACAAATTGAGTCATTTCCTCTCTCATTTGAACTACAATCTCTCCCATTATGCCTCTAACCTCTTGCACTGAAAGTCCAGGTAGAGGAGGGGAGGGTGGTGGCTGAGCCGGTGGTGCATGTTTAGATTGTTGTTGTAGCTGTGCAGTGGAAGTTATAGGAGAAGAAATAACCTTGGGTACTGAGGAAGGCTGCTGCCTCTTTGAAGCCATTTTAAAAAGCACAATTGTCACTTCCCTTTCCCCTCCAGCCAAAAAGGGAGGAGGAAAAAAAGAAAAAAAGAATTTTTAAAAAGAGACAAACTATAATCATTAAAAGTCCAGAATAAATCCCAAGAATAAGTAGTAAAAGAGCAAACAATTCAAAAAAAAAAATTCTAAGCCAAAAGCAAAAGCAAAAGCAAAAAACAATCCTTAAAAAGGGAAAGTAAAACAAAAGAGAAAGGAAAAAAAAACTCTGACACTTTCAAAACGCCATCTTAAGTCCTTTCACTAGTATAACAAAGAAAAGGAGGAAAAATAGTAAAAATCAAAAGATAAAAAAATAAACACCTAAAATATAAGAAAAAGTCCTTTAAACTGCTCCGTCCGTTTAAAAATTACTCACCAAAATGCTGTAAACACGGAGATAGAAGCGGCGGTTTCTTTTGCTTCCAAGGAAGCAAAAACAGCTGGGAGGCGGAGATCAGCAAGAGCTCCGAGGGAACACTCCTTTCACCCCCTCTAGAAATAAATCCAGAGGGGGTTCAGGGGTTCTACCTCTACTCTTGCGTTCTCTATCCCTTCCCTTTGCCCGGGAAGGGATTTCCGAGCCGCGGGCCAGCTGATGCGCGCTGCGCTCCGCGGCTCTGACACTTCCCCAGCTGGACGGCTAAAAGCTAGCCGCCATCGCCGTCGCCTCCCACCGGAAGCTCTCACTTGGTTGCACTTTTGAAATAAAACAAACTGCATTCCCTCAGTACTTTGGAAAAGGAGGGAGATGGCAGAAACCCCCACAGCATGAAGTGGAAACAGTATGAAGTCTTTAACTGTTTTTAGTGGGGGGGGGGTTCAAATTTGGCGAAAGGGGTGAGGAAGGGATCCTCTGCTCCCGCATCAACCTCAGTTAGTCCAGCGCCTCAAAAATCGATTACAACTTTTCTACAGCCCGACACGCAGCAGAAGGATACGCTAGCCATTCTCCAGGCAATTATGGATTTTTAAATGGAAATGAAGAAGGATCTCGATGACTTGAAAAATGATTTGCTTAAGATGGATCAAAAAATCAAAGCTTTTCAACAGGCAATGTCAGATACTCAGCAACGAATGCAAAATATTGAAGACAAGTCAGTAGTAGTAGACCAGAAATTAGAGGCTCTCCAAGATGAAAATCAGAGATTAGCGCAATCTAATGCAGAGCTGGAAGAAAATGTGGCAAGGATGGAATTTGAACGCGCATCATACTTTCTAAGATTCCAAAATGTGATAGAAGAGAGTGATGAGAACCTGTTATTATTGATGACTGAGTTATTGGCAGACTTGCTTGGAATGGAAATGGATCAAGTCTATAGAGTGAATTCAAATTATGCAAGAAGAAATAGAGTGCCCAGGGAAGTTCGTATTAGATTCAGCAAAAGAGCACTTTGGGATGAGATCTTGAGACTAGTGAGGGACCAACCCCTGAAATATAAAGATAAAGATTTGGTAGTTCTCAAACAGATCCCAAGAAGAATTAGAGAAGCTCGAAGATAATACCAATTCTTAACGAGGAAATTGATCAGTAAAGGAGTGAATTTCAGATGGTTAGTCCCAGAAGGACTGTTAATTTTTTGGGACACAAAAAGATACAGATTGAACACCCCACAACAAACAGAGGATTTCTTTAATAATCATAGAGACTTCTTGGAGAGAGGTGAGGCGGAACCTAAGAAACCAGAGGAAACAACTGCAGGAACATCGAAACAAACGGAGGAAGATGCACCTAAAAAGACTCAACCAGAGGAAGATGTGAGGCCTAAAGGTCAGAGACAGATAAGCTCTCCTAGAAAATTGAGACCGCAATACAATTGAAATTATGGAGGAAATTGGAATTCTTTCAATAAATATAAATGGTCTTAACTCCCCATCAAAAAGGGGTAAAATATTTCATAGACTACAAAAATTAAAAATGGATATAATTTGTCTCCGGGAGACCCACATTAAGTTACAACATTCTAGAATACTTGAACAATTAAAACTTGGCAAACTTTATTTTTCCTTGGCATCACAAAAGAAAAGAGGAGTAGCACTTTATATAAAAGAAAAGATGAATTCAAAACAAATTTATACTGATGAAGAGGGAAGAATACTGATAGTGGAGATTACATGGAATCAAAAACAAATATTGATGGTGGCAATATATCTCCCAATGAGAAACAAGATCAATTCTTTCAGCAGTTATATGATAAACTTGTGGACTTAAACTACCATAGCTTGTGTATTCTTAGAGACTTTAATGCAATTGTTGATCCAGTACAGGACTATAAAAGTTACAAACGGGAAAAAAGGAAGTAATGTTTTATCTAAGTCCTTTCTAAGAATGAAAGATGAACTTTGTATACAGGACATTTGGAGAGAGATGTACCCGGAAAAAGCACAATATACCTTTTACTCTAACAGACATAAATCGTGGTCAAGAATTGACATGATATGGACTTCTTTGGACTGAAAGACCATGATACAAGAAATTGAAATAGAATCTAACATTTGGGCAGACCATAATTCAATGAAAATGACCTGGAAAGGACTTAAAAAAAGAATATTGAATAAATCAATATTGAAAGAAGTTTTTACAATTTGCAATAAAAGAAATGGAATTCTTCTTTAAAGTTAATAAAAAAGAAGAAACCTGTATTCAAATTGTATGGGACATGGCAAAAGCTTATTTTAGAGGTTTGGCCATAACTTATCTTGCTAAAAAGAACAAGGAAAAGAAACTTGTTCAACATAGATTGAAAGAACAAATTAGTATGTTGGAATCTGAATTACAATTAGACTCTCAAAAGAAAAAGTTGAAAATACAAATGGAACTATTAAAACATAAGTTAAACTTACTTGAGACAAATATAATGGCACAACAGTTTAAAAGGTCCAAACAGAATTTTTTTGAAAATGCCAATAAACCTGAGAGATGGTTGGCATATAGACTAAAAAAAGAAAGAGAAAAAAGATTAATAAGTAAGCTACGGGATACGGATGGTGACCTACAATGTCATAATGACTTAATGAAAAAAATTACGAAGGAATATTATGAGACACTATATAAGGTGGAGACGGTTTCTAAAGATGTAATTCAGGCTTATTTAAAAGAAACAAATCTCCCAAAAGTTCCTGAGAATATGCGTCAGAGGCTAAACGAGAATGTTTCAATGATGGAGATTACAGAGGCAATAAAAAAGCAAAAGAAAGATAAAACACCAGGACCTGATGGTCTTCCTGTTGAATTTTATGTAGCGTTACAAGATACTATAACTTCAACTCTGAAAGACTTATATAATGAAGTTTTTACACATACCGAAATACCGGACTCATGGACTGAAGCTAATATTACTTTGATACCTAAAGAAGATATTGATCATACACTAATTAAAAATTACAGACCAATATCGCTATTAAATGTAGATTACAAAATCTTTGCTGCAATAATGGCAGAAAGAATGAAAAAAAAATTTGAATGAATTTATACACCCAGACCAAAATGGTTTCCTACCAAAAAGAGAGATAAAGAATAACTTGAGGATTATTTTAAACGTTCTGGAATACTAGGAAATCCATCCAGGGAACCAGATGGCAGTTATATTTCTTGACACACAAAAAGCCTTTGAAAATTTAAATTGGCAATTTATGTTTCAACAGCTTCAAGAAATGGACTTTGGTGAAAATTTTAATAAAGCAATTCAAGCAATTTATAAGAAACAAACAGCAAGAATACTTTTAAATGAAGATTATACAGATAGATTTGAGATTAAAAAAGGCACTAGACAGAGATGCCCGTTGTCTCCTCTGTTGTTTATCCTTACATTAGAGGTTTTGGCAAGAAATATCAGACAAGACACAGAAATTAAAGGCCTGGAGATTAAAGATCAGAAATATAAACTACAGACCTTTGCGGATGACTTCATTCTGGAGGAGCCATTGCAAACAGCTAATAAACTGATGCAGAAAATTGAGAAATTTGGAGCAGTGGCTGGTCTGAAAATAAACAGGGAAAAGACTAAAGTAATAACAAAAAATCTAACAGATAAACAAAAAACTCAACTTACTAAAATGACAAATCTTCAAATAGTTAAAAAAGTTAAATATTTGGGTATTTATTTAACGGCGAAATATACTACACTAAAAGAAGATAATTATGAGAGATTAATGAAACAAATAAAAATGGACTTGGAAAGATAGGAAAATCTTCAATTATCACTTTTAGGAAGAATAGCGACGGTTAAGATGAACATTTTACCAAAGCTAATTTTCTTATTTCAAACAGTGCCTGTTAAACTTACTAAGAATTTTTTTGATGATTTAAATGCAATGATTTTAAGATTTATATGGCAAAAAAGAAGGCGAGAATCAAATGTAAACTGTTACAAGAATCTAAGGATAGAGGGTGCTTTGGGCTTCCAGATTGGAAACTTTACTATCAAGCAACTATTTTGCTTTGGCTTAAAGAATGGATTGTATTGAGAAATAATAGATTACTTTATTTAGAGGGACATGACCTTCAGCTAGGTTGGCATGCTTTTATATGGTATGAGAAATCTAAAGCACATAAGTACTTTCAGAATCATGCAATAGAAATATACTACGTTCAGAATGGGAGAAAATTAAACATAAAATATATATGAAAATACCTGAGTGGCCTTCAACAATGGAAGCATTTGCTTATCCAAATCTGATTAATTATGACAAACTGGTTAGTTATAAAGATATTTTAGATAAAGAGGGAAAACTTAAGGACAGGCAAACTTTACAATTACAAGGTATTGATTTGACATGGTGGTCCTATTTGCAAATTCAAACAAGATATGAAAAAGATATAAAATTGACAGATTTTTACAAAGAACAGATCCCATTGGATAAAATTTTGTTAAAAACAGATGAGAATTTGATTAGAAAACTCTATAAATTTCTTCTAAACTGGAAGATGGAAGAAGAACAAGTGAAAAAAACAATGATAGTATGGACAAAGAACTTTGGATATGCTGTAGATTTGGAAGACTGGCAAAAACTTTAGGATAAAAACATTAAGCTTACAAAAGCGGTAGCATATAAAGAAAACTTATATAAGATGTTTTTATATAAGATGTTCTAACTGGCATATGACACCAGTTTGCTTAGCGAAAATGTTTAAAAATGTTTCGAATATTTGCTGGAAATGTAAACAACAGCCAGGCCCTTATTACCATGCCTGGTGGACATGTGCCCTATCGCTAAGAAATATTGGTCTAAGATTCATAGATGGTTGGAAAAGATGATGAAACCACAAATAGAATTTAAACCAGAATTGTTTTTGTTAGGAATATTAAGACCTAATTATGGTAAAGAGAATGACTACTTGATATTGCATGTTTTAACTGCTGCAAGGATACTATTTGCCCAATTTTGGAAAAATGAGAATCTACCATCTGACCAGATTATTATTACCAAAATTTTAGAGTGTGCAGAAATGGATAGACTAACATTAGAAATGAAAGAAAAAGATGATTCAATTTATTTTAGAACTTGGAAAAATTTTTATCAATGGTTAGAGACACGTTAGAACGTGAAGGATTTAATATTTTAGAATAGATGACTGATTTTTAATCGAGTTCTAACTAACATTTTGATGATACGATTACTTTTCCTGACTTACTGATTTTCATTTGTTACTTTTGATTGTTAGGATTTATTTTTTTATTTTATTTTTATTTTTATTTTTTTGTGATTTTATTAGTAATGTTCAATTAAAAGATCAACGTATTTGTTTACTAATTATTTTTAATATGTTACAGTTTAAGCTTTGTTTAAAATGGTTGAATATGATACTTACTCATTATTATGAACTGGACGGTTGCTTGTTTGTTGAAATATGTGATTGTACCTATCCTTATTTTACCCTAATCCCTTATTTCCTTCCCCTCCCCCTTTCCTTTTTACCCTTCCCTTTACCATACCTGTATTTTTCCTATTTTTCCATACCTATATAAATTTAATAAAATTTTGTTAATAAAAAAAGAATATGGCTAAATAAGGAAGGTCCTTCACAGCAGGATCTATTAAAATTAACTTGATGACTACTACATAGGAACCTGGAGTCTTTAACCTTTGAAAAAGAATACAGTTTTAAATGAGCTGGTTTTATGGAAAAGGATAAGAAATAATTAAATGGCTCTGTAAATGTATCATTTGCAGTTCTGCTAAAAATAGATGCTATCTATAACTCTGAGCCTCTCTTTCCCTCATTAATGGGTTATCTGTATCATGTCACACAGAATTTCAAAACTTTTTACTCATGGAGGAGAAAAAGAAAGCCAGTGATAGAATTTTGACAAGGAGTTTTCTGGTAGGAAGTCAAAAATACCACAACTGAAGGAGGACCTAGGACAGTGAGGGAAAATTGTAAGAAGGTTGAGCAGTGGAGGCATTTGATCTAAAACTCTGACCAAAAGCCCTATGTGCCCATTGTAGAACATGAGACAGGAATGTGCTTGGATGATATTAGCCTAAGCAAGCCAGGTGGAATTAATGCTTATTTCATTTCTATCCCATCCTATTACATTATGAGAGGAAGAGCTGGTAGGGTACATCTATGTTTCCGTCTGTCAGTCAGTCCATCCATCCATCCATCCATCCATCCACCCATCTATCCATCCTACATAAAACAAACTTCACTGGGCTTATAGGCTGTTCCAATCATGCGTGATCATCTTACAGATCTGTTATGATGATGCTATTATTTGAATGAATTTAAAATGGGAAATGGCACATGCCCAATTGTTCTCTCTATCTTTCTTTTCTGTCTTTCTCATAAAGGACATATAGATGATGCTTTTTTTTAAAAAAAACCCTTTCCTATAATATATCATAAACATAGAAACAGCTGCAAATGAAAAATATGAAGCATTAGGAAGAAAAGAATATTGTTACTTGATTGAGGGAAATCTAGATGACCAAGTAGAAAAGGATCCTTTCATGCCCATTAAGTCTATGGTCTAAAATCACTTGGTTGCACTTTTGAAATAAAACAAACTTCATTCCCTCAGTACTTTGGAAAAGGAGGGAGATGGCAGAAACCCCCACAGCATGAAGTGGAAACAGTATGAAGTCTTTAACTGTTTTTAGTGGGGGATTTTCCTCAAATTGTTTTGGCTGAGTTACAAAAGGGCTAAAGCCACAAAAGACATCTCCAGAGCACACAATAAGTGCAAAGCTCAGTCCCAAATTTATATGGATAAGTCCCCTGATATTTACAACTTAAAAAAAGAAATAAAAAGCAGGTGATAGAAAACTTCTTCCTTAACCTGCTGTCAGCTTTAGTAGAAAAGGTGGAAGTAAGTGAACCATTGGGTTGACCTGTTGTAAGAAAGCTAAAAGCAATTCATTGTTTCATTAGCTAATCTTTTGAAATGAAACCCCTTCAAAAGATCAAGCTGGAAATAAAATATTCAGAAATTCAATTCAGGAATTTGGGAATTTAGTTCAACAAGAAGTAGAAACATTTCACGCTGTAAATTGAGAGTTACAGACTTCTCCAATATGGCCAGTAGTTTCTCACATATTTGCCAATAACTTCATTATTCACTAACTGTTCTAAATCAGTTTATCCATCTTCAAATCTTAATGGTTGATCTTGTTTTCACAGATTAATTTGTTTAGATATTTAGCAAGCAACACAATGAGATGATAGATAGATAGATAGATAGATAGATAGATAGATAGATAGATAGATAGATAGATAGATAGATAGATAGATAGACAGATAGACAGACAGACAGAGAGTCAGACAGACAGATGGATAGATTTAAAAAATCCTTAGGTTTGGAGTTTTCTCAGTAGATCATCATGCATTTTAATATTCTATAGATTTTTTTAGGGTTATATCAAAAGCAATGTTTTTAATTCATCCAAGTATCATCTGTAAAAAGAGAAATGAGACCCATTACTGTGCTTGACACTTATCGGAACCATTCTTGCCATCTTACTCTTTAAAGAAGCAAAAGGCATAAGGTTTTCTATATAAAAAAATTAAAATTTTACATTTGATATTTGAGAGCATTTATCTAGGGCTATAAAACACTTATCATTGCAGTGGAGACAAATCCCTGCCCTTGCATCTCTCTGGCAAAGAATATGGCGGTTAGCCCTGAGATTCAGGAAGAAATTACATGAGGATGCTAAAGAAAATTGCAGTCCTGAATCTTATTCTTTACCTTCCTTCCAATGGAGGCTGAAACATCTTGCTGTAATAGGCATTGAACCTCATTGAATATTCTGGAAGAGGGAAGACTGAGAAGCACAGAGTGGTTGGCCTGTGCAATCAGTCCTGATTTGATTTGTATTCAAGACTTAATACTAAAGAGAGCATACTTCAAATAGACTTTTTAATTCAAGATTCGAGGGCAAACTGATTCAATTCAAACCCCTTCAAGATTTGAAATTTAATTTTAAAAAAGGTTATCCATAGGTGATAATGGAAAAACATAGAATGCCAGCAGCTTTTTCATTTTTTGATAGCATGAAAATAACAGGGTTAATAGACCCCTTAGAGGACACTGATCCTGACAAATTTCAGTTGGATATCTTCAAGGATTTCAAATGATTTGGTTTTTTTTAAAAAAAATATTCCACTGGACGTCTTTTAAGCAGATATAGCAGGAATGAGTAAAGGTCAGCAGAACAATTTATACATTTTCCAAAAGAGACACTTAATTTTGCTGAATCTAGGCCCCAGATTTCCTGTGCTAACTTATATACATGCAAACCCATCATCCTATTCTTTTGTAGGGTAACAAATGTTATGAAGGTTAAAGGAAAGGAGAAAGAAGTAATGAACAAAACAAAATAAAGGCAAGAAATAAGAGGCAAAAAAAACCCCAAGAAATCTAACCCACATCTAATCTACCCCACATTTAACAGTATATCTTTGTGTATATTTCTAAACTTGGAATGTATCCTTAATTCCATTATATTTATACAGTACTTCATACATTGCCTTTTGTTCTTTAAATTTCTCAATCCTCTTCCTCCTATTTCCCCACAACCACAATCTTGTGAGGTCAGTTGGGCTGAGAGAGAGTGAGTGGCCCAAAGTCACACAGCTGACTTTCATGGCTAAGGCAGGACTTAAACTCAGAGTCTCCTGCTATCTAGACTGGTGCCTTAACCACTAGACCAAGGGTGTCAAACTGCCGTCCTGCAGGCTGGATGCGTCATGCTGAAACCGCGCCCACCCCAGCTCCGACAATGGGGAAAAAGTCATGATACGTCCCAACACATCATGTGACGTTGCAAGTTTGATACCCCTGCACTAGACCAAACCAGCTCTCTATATGACCAGACTACTTCAATGTATTGTATTTCCTTCATGCTGGTAACTCACTTTAAATTTGATTCATGTTCATTCAGCATCATTCATTTTTGATCTATCTTTTCATGTTTTACTGTACACTCTTTTTAAGTACCCCATTCTCATTGTGTTCAGCCTGCTTTTATGCTTCTCACTCTCGCAATTCTCATTTCCATATAACAAAATGACAGAAATATGTTCTTATTAACCAGGCACTATTGCTTCTTTGGATAAAAATGCCTTCTTCATGACAGATCATATTATCAACCATGAGATGGTGAACATCTTAAAATTCTGCCATCCATCCATGAAAATTGTGATTTTCAGTAAATATTCTACCAAGTTATATAAATTCATCCATTGGTCTAGGGCTTGTTTGTTGTTTGTTTTGCTTTTTTTTTTGGTCTAACTCATGATTATTCATTCTATTTCCACTTTCAGAGGCAACTTCTCTAATCTTTAATACATTAATTTTCAGATCCAATATTCTTGTGGTATCATATAATTAGCTAACACTTGCTACAAATCTTCAGCTTCTCCAACAATATGACATAGTCTTCATGCAAAATTACACATAAATGGGTGTCCTCAAACAACAAATCTTCAACTTTATCATAAACATTCCTTTTTCATGTATCCATAAATATATTAAGTAGATTTGTCCTAACAGTTTTGTATTCTGTGATCACTGGATTATTATTATTGTTGTTGTTGTTTGTTGTTGTTATAACTCGTTAAAAAGTTTGGATCTTGGAAAGAATCATCTCAACATTGATAGGATTCAATTGAATCAGAATTTGGAATTTCTTCCCCACTTAGAAGAGAAGTTGCAGTAAAGTAGCACAAAAAAAGTATTAGCTTCCTCCCCTTTAATTTTTTTTTTTAAAAATAACCAAGCTTTGGCTCAGTGCTTATAAGTGCTAGTGGGGCACCCACTGAGAAATGTAAACCTGTTGAAGCCATGAAGAATTTAAAAATAAAGTAAAGAGCTGTGCAAGGCTGGTACTGAACACATATTCAGAGTACTAGACTGAAGCTCAGCTCTGGTAGCAGCATCAGCAGAGAAATGTTATTATTCCTTTAGTACAAAGAAATCAAAGTTGAAGCTTGTGGCCGGTCCCAGTAAAAGAGTTGAAAATGTTAATGAAGCCAAAAAGTGTATTAGCTTTGCTACTCCAAAAACTCTGGTAGGCAGAGAGTTTATTGTCAATCAAAGGTAATTGCAGCTCCAGAGAGCAGATAAGAAAATACCGTATATAATATGAAGTTCAATATTGCATGCATGATAAAAAGACCTGCAGTTTACTTTGCTGTTTTAGTTTAAAGTGATCAATTTTATTGACTGATTACTCATGTCAATGTTGTTGTTGTTGTTAATTGCGAAGTCATGTCCGACCCATCGCAACCCCATGGACAACGTTCCTCCAGGTCTTCCTGTCCTCTACCATCTTCTGGAGTCCATTTAAGTTCACACCTACTGTTTAAGTGACTCCATCCAGCCATCTCATTCTCTGTCGTCCCGTTCTTCTATTGCCCTCAATCTTTCCCAGCATTAGGCACTTCTCCAGTGAGTCCTTCCTTCTCATTAGGTGGCCAAAGTATTTGAGTTTCATCTTCAGAATCTGGCCTTCTAAAGAGCAGGCGGGGTTAATCTCTTCTAGGACTGACCGGTTTGGACGCCTTGCAGTCCAAGGGACTTGCAGGAGTCTTCTCCAGCACCATAGTTCAAAGGCCTCAATTCTTTTGCGCTCAGCCTTTCTTATGGTCCAACTTTCACAGCCATACATTGCAACTGGGAAAACCATGGCCTGGACTATACGCACTTTTGTTGGCAGGGTGATGTCTCTGCTTTTTAGTATGCTGTCTAGATTTGCCATAGCTTTCCTCCCCAGGAGCAAGCGTCTTTTAATTTCTTGGCTGCAGTCCCCATCTGAGTGATCTTGGAGCCCAGAAAAATAAAATCTGTCACTACCTCCATTTCTTCCCCATCTATTTGCCAGGAATTGAGAGGGCCGGATGCCATGATTTTGGTTTTCTTAATGTTGAGTTTCAAGCCAACTTTTGCACTCTCCTTCTTCACCCGCATCAAGAGGCTCTTTAGTTCCTCTTCACTTTCTGCCTTTAGAGTGGTATCATCTGCATATCTTAGGTTGTTGATGTTTCTCCCTGCAATCTTAATTCCAACTTTTGATTCATCTAGCCCTGCCTTTCTCATGATGTGCTCTGCATATAAGTTAAATAGGCAGGGCGACAGTATACAGCCTTGCCGGACTCCTTTTCCAATTTTGAACCAATCAGTGGTTCCGTGTCCAGTTCTCACTGTTGCTTCTTGACCCGCATATAGTTTCTCAAGAGACAAATGAGATGGTCTGGTACTCCCATCTCTTTAAGAACTTGCCACAATTTGTTGTGACCCACACAATCAAAGGCTTTTGCATAGTCAATGAAGCAGAAGTAGATGTTTTTCTGGAACTCCCTAGCTTTCTCCATGATCCAGCGTATGTTGGCAATTTGATCTCTAGTTCCTCTGCCTCTTCGAAATCCTGCCTGTACTTCTGGTAGTTCTCGATCCACATACTGCTGGAGTCTAGCTTGTAGGATTTTAAGCATAACTTTACTAGCATGTGAAATGAGTGCAATGGTGCGATAGTTTGAACATTCTTTGGCATTGCCTTTCTTTGGAATTGGAATGTAAACTGACCTTTTCCAATCCTGTGGCCACTGTTGAGTTTTCCAAATTTGCTGGCAGATTGAGTGTAGCACTTTTACTGCATCGTCTTTTAAGATTTTGAATAGCTCAGCTGGAATACTGTCACCTCCACTAGCTTTGTTGTTGCTCAGATTTTCTAAGGCCCATTTCACTTCACATTCTAGGATGTCTGGTTCGAGGTCAGTGACCATCTCATTGTGGTTATCTGGGATGTTAAGCTCATTCTTGTATAGTTCTTCTGTGTAGTTTTGCCATCTCTTCTTAATCTCTTCTGCCTCTGTTAGGTCTCTGCCATTTTGGTCCTTTATCATGCCCATCTTTGCATGAAACGTTCCCTTCATATCTCCAATTTTCTTGAAGAGATCTCTGGTCCTCCCTATTCTGTTGTTTTCTTCTATTTCTTTGCACTGTTCATTTAAGAAGGCATTCTTATCTCTTCTAGCTACTCTCTGGAATTCTGCATTCAATTGGGTGTATCTTTCTCTTTCTCCTTTGCCTTTCACTTCCCTTTCACTTCCCTCAGCTATTTGCAAAGCTTCCTCAGACAGCCATTTTGCTTTCTTGCATTTCTTTTTCTTTGGGATGGTTTTAGTTGGTACCTCTTGTACAATGTTGCGAACTTCCATCCATAGTTCTTCAGGTACTCTGTCTATCAGATCTAATTCCTTAAATCTATTTGTCACCTCTACTGTATATTCATCAGGAATATGATTTAGTTCATACCTGAGTGGCCTAGTGCTTTTCCCTACTTTTTTCAATTTAAGCCTAAATTTTGCAACAAGAAGCTCATGATCTGAGCCACAGTTCATGTCAATGTTAGAAAGTACATTGTGCTGCTCAACTTCTCCCTTTCCAGTACGCTTCATACATAGAAGGTGATTCCAGAGTCATAGAAAAGCCCATCACATTTGCAAAGACTTTGAAAGGCTTACGAAGCACTTCAGGAACATTCGGTTTGATTTGCTGCCTTGAAGCAGATACTCATCTTTGTTTGTTAAGATAGTCCTCACTTAATGACCATAATTGAGCCTGGAATTTTACAGTTAGCTGTTGTGATCATTAAGTAGGTTGCCAAGTGCCCAAAATGCAATTATGTGCCCAGAGAGAGGGGGCTGTGGCAGTCATAACTTTGAGGATTGGTAGTAAATATATTGGGGTGAGGGTCGGTCATAATTTTCAACAATCATTAAGTTGCCAGTCTTTAAGCAAGGGCTACCTGCAGTCACTTTTGATGCTTTAGAGCTTGCACAACTTTAGAAGCTGGTAATTTAGATAGTTTAATTCCACATCTCGAAAATATTTAGTCCCATCTTGATTCAGCTACAGAAAGAAACATTGTTATCACAACTACAAAAACTGCAACCAACTTGTGCTGGCTCTGATGACAGATATATCTGTGTATATTCTGAATTAAAAGAATTCAGTGCTTTTTTATGCTAAGACTCAAGTAAGAATAATAAGAATAATGGCTAGCATTGATATGCACATCTTGACCACCTATCATTTAATGAAGCTGTCCTATTCACCAAGTCCTTGTTTTGTTGTTTTTATTGAAATGCTACTTTTCACCACTCAGTCCTGTCCAACTTGGAGACTTTATAGGCAAGTGTTCTCCATGCTTTTCTATCAAGCATAGCTTCTTTCAGTTGTTGGGTGTTCAGCTTTGTATCAGCTTTGAGGTTATCTTTGCTTGCCCCTTCTTGTTCCACTAATCCTTCCTATAGTTATAAGTCAACACGAAATGCTACTACTTCTAATAATAATAATAATACTTTATTCCTCTGTTTGCCAATTTGGGATTTTCATTAGTACCATACATTCCCAAGCTATTTGGATCTGGTACCTAGTTCAAAAAAGAAAACTGGGGCCATTTACTTAGAAGCTTAGTCCTGGTGAAGTGAGATCTCTTCTGACCCATCCAGATTCCAGATAATATTAGGGCACATCTTTACTTTCTTATCTCCCTGCCCAGGTAGACATTTTTGAGCTGAAGCTGTCTCTGGAATGTAAAAAGAAGGATAGAAGAATAGCGATTCTGGGACAGGATGTAGCAAGTGGGGGTTATTTGTCTGCCACAGACATCCCTGCTACAACTTGCATCCAGAATGCCATTGCATTGCATTATATTGTATTTCATCTAGGTAATTTTAAAATGAGATTTATTGTCCAATTCCATTGCTGTTCATTGGATCCATGAAACTAGTGCACCTATAGTAAATTGGCGATTCAACATACAGGAGATAGAACCAGAAATCGGTCTCTTCTAAAAGAACAGTGCAGATCACAACAGTGTGGGGTTTTTAAAATCATAAAAATTGCTCTGCAGCTTGAACTTCCACACGTATTCACATTCTTACAAATCCTATTCATTGTATTCAGCGCCTCAGTGTGACATAATCTTTACTCTGATAGAATTTAACCAAGGTTTCCTGTAATGCATATATTCATGTAGCTGAAACATAAAACATCCTTTCTCTCAGTGGCATTAGCTAGGGCAGTTCATTCTTGAAGAAGACTTCATGCTGAAAGACTGAACTACAGCTATAGAGGGTAATGGAAAAGGTCATTTTCCAGTCTGAGATTTGTGATCTACTGCACTGTGTATTAATACATTTACCTTGGAACTAATCCCATTGGAATAACTCTTTTTCACTGCTAATAATACAGTAGGGAGCACAACTAAGCACATTGGTCTGCTCTGCATAGGGCATTTGTAACTTCCATTTTCTTGTTAAACAGAAATCAATTTGCATCTAGATATATTGCACTAAATGGTCAAATTCCAAAGCATAGTTTGCATATTTAAGTCTTTTTGCAGTCAACAGGGCAAACAATATTCAACTGTAGCCAAGGTTTATATTATAATTCTCTGTCTGTCGCCCTGTAACAGATACATCGATTTAAAAGTTCATCCTTTCTTTATTATTCGTGAAGTCTAGTTCCAATTGTGCAGTGCAGTGAGTTTTACCACCTCTTACAGCTGTAAGATATGTTGGTGAATATCAAAGTGATGCTGGTATGATTTTCTCACTTTTTTGTTGCGCTTTGGGCTATTTTCAGTTATAGGTGGTGGTGATTATGTCTCCATCAATAAGTGTGTATGAATGTAGATTGCCCTAGTTGAATTTATAGTTGGTGCAGAGCTTTTGGTAATAGTATCAGAGGTAGCAAATGGTTGTCTTCACCCAGCCTCTGATATTTCATTGCAACAAATACTTCTTTACTTTTCTATTCAATTGTGGTGGTTTAAATGTGCATAAGATGATACTTCTATACGGTACATGAATGAAATTGCAGCCATTTGAAGGGTAATCATTATATAATGCTTCCTTCCACTAGGCTAACTATAGAAACCTGTTCTCAAACTTATTGACATAGGCTAGCTTATTCACTGCAAAGCTCAGGGCATACACAGATGCCAAAACATCTCATACAACAAGAACATATAAACAATACTATATAGCCTATGATTATAATATGCAAGCTATTTGTTAATAGATGCATCTTGAAAAGGCTAGACTTTAGGAATAATAAAGGAAAGAATGAACTTTTAAATCAATGTATGTGTGTATGTGTGTAAGAGAGAGAGAGAGAGAGAGAGAATCATAATATAAACCTTGGCTACAGTTGTTTGCCCTTTTTGCAGTTGTTGACTGCAAAAAGATTTAAAAATGCAAACTATGCTTTTGATTTTGACCATTTAGTGCAGTATATCTAGATGCAAATTGATTTCTGCTTAACAAGAAATGGAAGTTACAAATGCCCTATATGGTACAGATCAATGTGCTTAGTTGTGGCCCCTACTATATTATCAGCAGTACAAAAGAGTTATTCCAGCAGTTCAGCAGTTCGATTCTCACCAGCTCAACATTGATTCAGTCTTCCATCCTTCCGAGGTTGATAAAATGAGGACCCAGATTGTTGGGGGAAATATGCTGACTCTGTAAACTGCTTAGAGGTGGCTGTAAAACACTGTGAAGTGGTTTATAAAGTGCTCTTGCCAGGGCTTTTTTTTCCTCATAGAATGCCCAGAACGGAATTCCGGCACCTTTTTTGGATGGAACCTTGTAGGGTAGGCAAGGCAGGTTGTATGACATGTGTGAGTTCCGGCACCTTTTTTTTTTTTTTTTAGAAAAAAAAACACTGGCTATTGCTATATCTGAAGATATGCCCACTTCTTCCTGTTCTGGCATTGCTGACAAGGAGCATTGGCTTACCTGAACGCCTCTTCTCAGCATGATGATGGAGAATCCACCAATGGGTTAACTCTGTCCTCCTGCCCAATCAGACTAAGTCAATCAAAGTTGTCACACCCGTCCTGGTCTGGGACCTCCCAGTTTCGATGACGGTGGAGCCAATAATGACAGTCCGACGTGATGACTCGCAAGAGAAGAAAAAGAGCCACCCCCTGACACAGGACCTAACTGACCTATAGAGGAGTGGGCGTGGATTCTCCATCATCATGCTGAGAAGAGGCGTTCAGATAAGCCAATGCTCCTTCTCCAGCATGATGGATGGAGAATCCACCAATGGATTCTCCTATGGGAGGGAGTCAGTTGGGACCTGTGTCCCTGGTCCTGGCACTACCTGTTGCAGTACTCTTCGACCAAAGGAAGCCTCTGCAGAGGCAAACTTGTCCAATTGTTAATGTTGCACAAAGGGAGAAGGCAAAGACCATGTCGCCGCCCTACAAATGTCTTCTATAGATGCTTGTGTTGCCCACACAGCAGAGGTGGCAGCACTGCGAGTGAATGTTCCATCACATGACTTGGAACCAACATGGAGAGCGACACATACGCTCCTGCTATGCATGCCCTGATCCATCTGCCTATGGTAGAGGCAGATATCTTCTGCCCCATAGAAGATGGTTGGGATGAGATGAAGAGGGCTTCTGACCTATGAAAGGCCACCGTGCGCTTGATATAACAGCGCAAGGCCCTGCGGACATCCAGTATGTGCCATTGCTGTTCCAGGTCATGTGACGGACAGGGGCAAAAGTCTGGGAGAATAACCTCCTGTGCTCTATGAAACACGGTGTTGACCTTAGGGATAAAGGAGGGATCTAACCTGAGAACCATCCTGTCTTTGTGAAAGACGCACAAATCCTTCCTGACAGATAAAGCCGCCAGCTCCGAGATGCGTCTGGCGGAGGTAATGGCTATCAGGAAGGCAATCTTGAGCGACAAAGATTGCAAAGAACAGGTTCTAATGGGTTCAAAGGGTGACGCAGTAAGGGCCTGGAGAACCCAGAGGGATATCTGTGAACCACGAGCGGTCTACTATTCATGACTCCTTTAAGAAATGGGGTGCTGAGACAATATTCTGGTGGACAATGGGGTGCTGAGACAATATTCTGATTTGTCCCAGGAGAACACCATGGAGAGAGCTGCTACCTGTCTGCGAATAGTGTTGGGTGTCAATCCCTTATAGATGCCCTCTAATAAACAGTCCAAGACCTTTGGGATGGTCACTTCCGAGAGACTCAAGTGGTTCTTGTCACACCAGTGGCACAAATTCTGCCAAGTGTGATCATAAATGCGATTAGTCGCTGGTCTCCTGGATGCCTGAATCATGTCAATCACGCCTGACGAGTATGACTCCTGTGTCAGGGTGCGGCGTTCACGTGCCAGGAGGCCAATTGGAGCCATTGGGGCTCTGGATGTTGTAGAGCCCCCTGCGTTAAAACTATGCAGCTGTCGGGAATCTGCCACGGAGGAGTTGTGGAAAGGTTCACGAGGTCTGCAAACCACGATCGTCTTGGCCAGTGAGGTGCAATGAATATTAACTCCACCTGCTCCTGTAGTATCCTCCTGATAACTGCCGGAATCACAGGGAGAGGAGGAAAGGCTGCCACTCCGAATGGTCCACTGTTGACCTGCTGAGGAAGTCCGCCTGCCAATTTGCCTCTCCCAAAATGTGCTCGGCTCTGATGGAAAGAAGGTTGACCTCTGCCCATGAACCCAGTGACCGAGCCTCCATCATGAGGGACCTGGAACGAGTGCCCCCTTGCTGGTTCACGTGAGCCTTTGCAGCCACTTTGTCTGTGAGGACTAGCACAAGTTTCCCCTCCAATCTCGATGCGGAAGTGGCGGAGAGTCAGATGGATTGCCCTGAGCTCCAATCAATTGATGTTGTGCTTCAGGTCCATTGACCCTGAGCCATCTGAGATTGGAGGTGCGCTCCCCAGCCAAATAGACTGGCGTCTGTGGTCAGAATAATTCGGTGAGGCTCCTTGAAGAGTCTCGGCTTATGGCCGAGGATGTCCACCAATCGAGAGATCGGAGGACCTGATGTGGAACTGTTACTCATTGGTTGGAGGAGCTAGTGCCCAGTCTCTGAAACGGAAGCAAGAACCATTGAAGAGTTCAGGAGTGTAGTCTGGCCCAAGGCACTATTGCTATGCAAGATATTAATTTTCCCAGCAGCTGGGAGTGTCACTACATGCTCCCTGCGGACCCTGAGGACCAGATCTTGGATATTGTTTTGATGGTCCTTTGACAGGTAAACATGGCAAGAGTCTGTGTCTATTACCGCACCCAGGTATAGAAGGTGGGTTGAGGGGACTGTCTGACTTTTCTGAAAGTTTATCGAGAACCTGTGGTCCTGAAGAGTCCTGATTGTTAGGGCTAGATCTGACTGAGCAGTCGGGATGGAGGAAGATTGAATCAGGATGTCGTCCAGGTAACACTGGACGCGTACCAGTACCAATCTCAAATGTGCCGCTAGAACAGCCAGGATCTTGGTGAAGACCCTGGGGGCCAACGAGAGGCCGAACAGCAGCGCCCTATACTAGAAGTGACTGTTGGCATAACAAAACCTCAGAAATTGTTGATGGTCTGGGAGAATGGGGATGTGGAGATACACCTCTGTAAGGTTGATGGATGTCATGAAATCCTCTTGTCTGACACTGCCCAGAATGAAATGTAGCATCTGCATCTTGAACTTCCGATACTCGAAGTGGTAGTTCAGACCCTTGAGGCTGAGGTTTGCCCTCCATCCCCCTGAGGATTTTGGGACCACGAAAAGGATGGAGTAATATCCCCTTCCTATCTGGTCCTCCGGAACCTCCTCTATGGCCCTGATGTTTAATAAATGTCAAATGGTGTCTGTCATGAGACCCCTCTTTGTTGGGTTCCTTAACAGTGGACAAGAAACAAAATGATCTATAGGTCTGGTTACAAACTCCAGGTACAGACTTTCGCTTATGGTGCTTAGTACCCAAGAGTCTGTTGTTGTGTGTTCCCATTGGCAGATAAATAGAGCAAGTCTGCCACCAATGGGAGAGGTTTCCCCCAAGTCACTTGGAGTGACAAAAGGGACGGCCTCCTCTGCCTCGAAAGGATCTTTTACTCTGGGTTTGTTGTTGGGATCGGTCCCTATAACTCACCCTGTCGAATGAACGGTCTGTTTTAGGAACAAAGGGCCAGGATGTTTGTCCAGCCTCTGTAGATGACCCTGTCCGAAAGGACTGACGGCAAGCATAGGGAATGAACCACCTATTTGATCTCCTAATCAGATGAGAGATCACCTTCTGTTTTTGTTTATGCTCCACTAGATAGGGCATTAGGGCCTCTCCATAGTCGACCTCCCTTAAATGGAGCCATGGCCACATGCCATTTGTGTTTACTCTCAGCCCTCCAGTTCTTGAGCCAAAGCAGTCATTGCATGATGATGCTTGAGGCCATCGCTTGGGCTGAATGCCTGGCAGTATACAAGGATATGTCCGCCATGTACTCTGAGGTTGCCACCAGTTTGGTCAGATCTTGGTGGACCCTCACCTCCTCTAGGGGAATCCTTGCCTAAAGCTGTCTGAGCCATATGAGGGAAATTCTTGCAAAGAATGAAATGGAGGTTGCCGCCTTCGCTGTCCATGCTGATGCCTGGTGTGCTTTACACAAGGAGAGCTCAGATTTTTTGTCCTCTGCCTTTAGGGCATCAGAAACATCTCCTGGCAAATTGGAAGATAAGAATAGCGGGGCTAGGGAGTCTAGGCACCTCCAATAGGTCTGTTAAGATTGGAACCATATCCACTAACTTGCGCTCTGCTCCCCCCGGGAGGATTGTGTGCCCAGGGATTCCCACTGACCTTGAATATTTTTGAAGAATAAAGGGGGACAGGGGATCTGTTGACGCCTGACAACCGGTTCCAAAAATAACGGATTCAGGTCCTGAGTAGAGGAAGGTTCTGGGGTGGGGATAGGGTCTAGGCCGATCTTATCCACTGCACATGCCCTGTGGAGATGCGAAGAGTGTGGAGTTAAAGAGCTCTACCATAGGGTGAGGCTCTTGTGAAGGCTCCTCACAATCCGAGCACTGATCTCCAGTGTAGTCATAATCCGAAGAGCTTGGAGTGTCACTTCCCGGAGAATGAGGAGGTGAGATCGCATCTGGACATTCAAGCACCGTATGCCGTGTTGAGACAGTTGGAACTGATGAAGGTCCTGGATTGGATGAAGACTGTTGATGTCCATAGGAAGTCATTGCTTGAAGAACTGCCTGCAATATCATGGCCTGCAGCTGATCAGCAAATGAAGGCTCCTGTGAAGGGCGAAGCCCTGCTGCTGTCAGGGTAAATGTTGCTACCAGTTCAGTGGAGGGGCCCTGTGTTCCAAGTTCCTCCCCAAAAAGGGGTGGGCCTTCCTGACCAAGGGTCTGTGTAGAGACCTGCTCGGGCTCCCGCTCCGGGGACCACACCTATGTTGAAGCCAAAAATTGTGAGTCAATGGTGAGAGCCGCAAGAGGGGGAAGTGGCGATCTGCCCACTCCCCCTGCCGCCAGTCATTGTGCCCGGGAGAACTGCTTCTCCAAGGCTTGATGTGAGCAACTGGCCTGCTTCTCAGCAGTTTTGCTTGTTCCTTTGCCAGACTTAGACTTTGATTTGGCTTTTACATTAGCCGCGGCTTCCTGGCAAGGGGACCTGCATTTAGATTGTGTGTTCAAAATGGAAGCCTGAGACACAGTGTTGTCTGCCATGATGAATCGATAAGGTTCCAGTGGGGCACTGAAAACAATCTCGGTCTGCAAGAGATATGTCAATACCCCACCGTGGTGGGACTGACGTGCATGTGGATCAATGTGGTCCGGCCTGCTGACAAACCGGAGTCACTTTGAGCACATTGGAGCGCCCATCACAAAATGAAGAGTAAGCACAGTCCTATGACCAGTTGAAATTAAGGTAAAGTGACTAGATCTCACATGTCTCACATAGTGGTGATGGTCAGGTCCTGGTGAGTAACCACTAGATGCAGAGTGACAGAATGGCTAAGGCGAAGGAGATCAAAGTGACAAAGGAACTGCTATACTGAGCTGTATGTGGAAGGTTTAGAGTCCAAATTGCTGTAAGGCTGACAAATAATTAGGCCTTGCCTCGATTAGTACCCAAGATGGAATTCCTCTAATTCGAGGCTTGAACAAATCTTTGATGCCTGACTGGGCCGGGCAATCCTTGACTAGAGGTGGTTAGTGAGGCCTAGTGCCTGTCGCATGACAACCCAAAATGGCAGCCACGACGAGTGAGTGAGGGAAGGTGACAAACTGCCCTGTGATGCTGTCCAAAATTGCGCCGGCTACTAGCTGGGTGAAGAAACTATAAGTAGAATTGTGATGCAGCCCTTTGGCAATTGGACACTAGGCGCGCCGATGACAGATCTGCTGAGTGCTCCGGACATTCCTAATTAAGGCTCCCCCTCTGTCTAATGGAGACCTGCCTCACGACGCCCGAAAATAGCGGCCGAGGGAGAGCTAGTTAGTCGGTTGGATGGCAAGGTGCGAATCTGAGGCAGCAGCATCTGTCAAAAGCTACAGAGAAATGTGCTTTGAGCAGCCTCTCTCTCCCTCTCGGATAAACAGGAGAAAAGGAAACTCTTTTGCAAAAAAGTCCTCGCGGTCCGTGCTAAACAGCTGAGAGTCGCAGCAGGTGCATGGCTTCCCAGCAGCAGTGGGAGAGGCAGCTGCAACTGGCAAAGGAAGCTTTGGTAAGTCTTCCTAAACGGCCAGGGCAGCAGCAGCGCGAACGTGGAGGATTGCGCTGATTCTAGGTTTCCCAGCTGTGGCTAACTGTACTGAGTCAAAGAAGCTTCACCAAAAGTTTGACAGTTGAGGGGCCCCAAAATGGTGGCCACACTCAAACTGAGAAACTGACAGTAGGAGAGGCTCCAGATGACAGATTCCTGAAGCCCCTCATAACAGGGATGATGAGAGGCTGTGTAGCCTCTAACCTTCTTATACAGAGAATCCACTAATGAGTTAGAGAAAGGGAAAGTTTTCATCTATGTCAAACCTGCCAGAAGAAAGAATTTAGGAGTCAAAATTGTCATGTCCTTCTGGGCGAACAGACTAAGTCGAAACTGGGAGGTCCCAGGCCAGGACGGGTGTGACAACTTTGACTGACTTAGTCTGATTGGGCAGGAGGACAGAGTTAACCCATTGGTGGATTCTCCATCCATCATGCTGGAGAATTGACTATTAAGATTTGCTTTACTCATGCACACCATGCAGGTTGCTTTGCAGTTTAGCTAAGTTTTCAGCTGCAGTTTTCTGCCTATAGCTATTTGCTTTATCTATTGTGCTTTGTCACCTGTTTTTATCAATTGCAAGATTTACTGCATTCCCAATTCTCAAAAGCCCCTCGATCAATTGAACCAACCTACTGCAACTTAAAAGTGAACAAGCTGAAATATGTAATGCATAGGTGCAAGTAGTCAGTTGAATGAGTGCTAGCAAGACAACTTAACATTTTATAAGAATCTGCAGTGACTCAGTGCAATAGGTAGATTTTCCTACAAGAAAGAAGAAAGAGAAGTTACCAGTTGATTAGACCAATTTATTTTGGAAGACGGCAGTGAAAAATATCTCCTGACAGTGTATATTCTGGTTTTGAATTAACACAACATGGAAAGTAGCATCATTTTTCAGCTGAATAAGACTGCTACATATTTTACATGAATGTAAGAGACTAGAGCTGAAAGATAAGATCAGAACAATTTTATTGTGGCCTTTAGCCAGCAAAATTCAATGAGAAGCTCCAATATTGTTTTCATGCTGTTAGTGATTGTGAGGGTGGGTGATGGATGGTGGTGGAAATGGATGCATTTTCTAAAACAGACAAAAGAGAATCCAGAATATTGAGCCCCAAGATAAAAATGGCATCTTGTTCTACTTACACTAAATGCACATACCAAAAATAACCAATCCAAGCTTATTATTTTAGGATGTGTACAAAGGAAGAAGCTGTATCGGTAACCCGTTGAAGAGAAAAGTTCTTTCCTTAAAAAATATATATATCCTACAATCCTAAATATTTCTTCTATGAGCCAAGAGGATCTCTGATACTACATAACACTAAGGATTAGTAGATGTTGATTTTAAATTGTAATTTTAAGGAGACATTAGCAAATCACCTTTACTATTTTGAATAAAAGATATGGCATGTAGATAAGCAGGAACATTGACTGAATGACAAGTACAATCAATTTTTCATCAGTACTAATGGCAGTATCTGTGATATCCATATATACTGGAGGTCTCATAATTTAGCTTTTCAATTTTAGAAGGGAAATTGTAACTCTTTCATACATGTTTATTATAAATGTACAATGCTTGTACTTCATGACAAGCCAACATATTGTTGAAAGGAAAATCATCAGGTCCAGTTTCAAGCTGGGAGTAAACAAAATGGAAGCTGTTTGGAAAGAAGGTTCTTGTTTATTTAGTTGCCAGAAACTTCAGTGACACAGCATGTTTCTGGGTTGGCTGACAAAATGGAATTGGGAATGGGTGGATTTTTATACCTTCTTGGGCTTTGTATTTGAAATGCCTGTTCCTGTCTGAGTACTTTGAGCTGAGCTTGAGTGTGCCCTTTTGATATTCTAATGGTGGTGGATTAATCCTATTATGTCCTAATGGTCATGTCCTGTTCTTAGATTTTGAGTAAATTTTTAATCACACAGCTGTCTAGAAAAACAACTGTTTTAATTAAGAGAAAGACAGAGGACCAACCACTTCCTCTGTCTAATCCAAAGTCTGAAGGAAAAGCAATCATTTTAAAAGGAACTATCTAAATGGACTGAAAAATATCCTTCACAATGGTCATGCCTCTTTGATGCTTTAATCAGAAGATGTTGCAGTGACATTTGTTGGCAAGTTGCTCATCTGTATTTAATATTGATATAATGATGTCGCTAGTTATATTTAGGAGCAAGAGACTATCACTGAAGCGAAATATGGACAGGGCCTGTTCAGGGGCTTTGCTTTCTTTCTGAATTAGCTTCATTTGCTTTCACTTACTATCATCAGGTAGTCACCCTGGCGATAACAACAATACTACACACACACACACACACACACACACACACACACACACACACACACATACATACATACATACAGTGGTGAATATTTCCTCATTCATATTTGCAAATGTAATGTGATCTTCATAAAAATAAAAAGAATGGCAACAAATTAAGATTTTTAGAAGGAAATTATTCAGCAGTTCTTCACCATTAGATGATCAAACCTCCTGTGGAGATCCAGCACTAATGGCAATGTTGTTATCTCATTTTCTATTAAATAAGAATTAGTAATTAATAATTATTTCCATCAAGAAAAATAATGTACTTGCAGCTATTTGCTAGAAGTCCTCAGTTCCAGGCAAAGTGGTTCTATATAGAGTACAGTCATTGAGTTTTTTGTTACTTTATGAATCTCTTAAACTAGGATTTCCAATCAAATTGAGACTTTTAATTGTAAAAGAATACTTCTGCCAACACTTTAAAAATTGTTTATTTTTCACAAATCTCACATACTGTCTTTGGGGCTATTTTCATTTATTTGAATGTGGTTTTTGTAGGTTACAAATTCATAGCCAGTAGGAAAAAGGAGGAAAAAAGATATTTATCCAGTTATTTCTTGGTGTCTGTGCAATACCTCAAATGACCATTTATATTCTAGTCACCATTATGGCTAGAATATAATATGTTTCTATAGTTTTAAAATTGAATGTAATATTGTTAAGGTTTATTTCTTTCAAAATAAATGGCCAAAGTATGATAAAGGAGCCAAACATAAAATTTAGAAGCATTTATATAAATTGGAGATGTGGAAAATCTGAATGCCACAGCCATTACCAAAAGTTTGATTACAAAAAATGTGTTCAGTATAAGCAAGATTAATTGAAGTAAAGATGAGGGTAGTAGAAGAAAACAGATGAATGAACTCACATCTACATTCTTACCCACCTTTTATATGCAGATATCTACAAATGGTGTTTTAGGTATTATCTAACTGTATGGGTTTGTGGCTGATAGAAACAATTTAGAAGAAATCTAAGCATCAAAATAAATACCTTTTATATGCCATTACTTAATTTCATTATCATCATTCTAGCCGTTGTCTCTCCACTGCAGGATGAGGGCCTCTTCCGCATGTTTCCAATTTTAATTTATTTTTATTTAATTTATTTCATTTAATTTATTTAACCATCTAACTCACATATAGGTAATTCTGGGTGCTTACAACATAAAAAAATTCACCACATAATAAAAACCCATAAGAAAAAGCACCCCATATATCACTTCTACCTGTACTTGCCCTTATTTCTCCATAGACACACAAAGAGAGAATCTTGCACTGGGCTGCCAATTAAGATGTAGAATTCTTTCTAATATTATAGCTATGTCTGACACAACTTACAGCCATAAAGGCAGTCTATGAAAAATATTTGATGTGAAGATATGGAAATAATCAATAGCAGGGATTACCCTCATCTCTTTGGATAAAATGCTGATCTTATTCTTTAGCTCATCAAGCAATCTGATGATTCTCTCTGGAAGCTTGTTTTGTGCTTGGATAGTGGATTTACTTCACCATTTATTTGGAATCAGACTCAAGAAGTATTGTTTGAGCCATTCATCTGCTAGCATTTTAGAAGCAAAATTTAAAAAGCAAACAACTCAAGTAATTGCCTGCGACATGTGATTTATTTTTTTATTTATTTGCTTCTGGCTCTCATTCACTATTGCAGTTTTTCTTTTCCTTGCTCTTTAAAATGAGATGAACTCAAACAAGTAAAATGAATGTGTCTTTCTTTTCAATAATTTAATTCTATAGAATGAATGCCAACATAGTTCCATAGTTTATCATGTAGTCTGCATTGCTAAGTCCTAACAATGTTTGGAACTGTCTGGAAAAAAAAGGAATTATAAAAAATAGGGGGGAAAACTGCTAATGATCATGCTGATTAACACATACTTTAAATTTAATATAATGGTTTAGGTTTGTAGGAAGTAGTTTAAGCAGATAATTTGGGTAGAATGTATAGCTGAGCCATACCAAAGAACTTGCCTACAATTCAATATACCTCTTTTTTAATTAATTGGGAAATGTTCCTGATTTCTGGCACCTGTTCCAGATTGATATGCAAGTTATCTCTCTTATGCTACCCAGAAAAAGTGATAGCCCAATAATGGAAGATACTGTAAACATTTATCAGGGGGAAAGAACCATCTATTACCATCTTAGTGATAATCATTTAACCTTAATTGTTAACCTTGAATATATACAAAATATTGTCAACTTAGCATCATTCTGTTCCCTTTCAGAAGTACATAGAATAGTTCCCTAGTCCATGGCTTCTACTGAATTTTAAATGTGCTTTAGGGGCTGAAGCTTGATCATGCTGACCTTTACTTGAGATGGCTATTTGTTTGCAATACTGGCGAATATCTGTAGCTCAGGTGTAGGATGAAAGTGAATGTTCGTTACAGTTGTGTACAGCTGTATATAGCTGTATACAGAAGGATAAAAGAAACAATATAATCTAGCCTTCCGGCTTGATGTTGCGGCAACTCAGGGAGATGGGGCTTATATTTATATATACATATATACATATATACATATATACATATACATATACATATACATATACATATACATATACATATACATATATATATATGATTCATAGACACTGACATGGAAGGTTAGCAGGCAAAGGAAGAAAGCCAGAGTAAGGCTGAAGAAAATAATGGTGTTGAATTATTAGAGGGGATATTATATTACCAATTAGATGGTTGAATATGGTGGAAAATAGATAACTTTTAGAAAATAAAGTAACATTATAATTAAATAGATAAGATGTGTAACTAGAATATTAGACTTCGGTATGAAAAGGGAAAAAGGGAGAAGTTGAGATAAGGGAAGCTTTTGGTCACCTATATATAAAATACTTGGAAATCATAAATAATAGTGTTTTCTTGAATATTGATGGGAAATTAAAGTTTGGGAAAGAAAAAAAGCAGGATATTGTTTATACAAGGTCATTAAGTGCAAACGCAATCAAGATATGTATAGGCTAAAAATTATCGATAAATGTAACAAAGATGTTTCTACTTAGTTGAAAATAAGAATTGTGTTTGCCCAATATAAGATAACAGATATTATTGGAAAGAGAGAGGAAGTATTTGATGTTCTAATATTAGACTTAAACTAAAAGTTTATGTATATTACTGAATTATTGGTTAACCCAGACAATACCTGTAATGGTTTTGATTTATTAGGGGATACTGTACTATCACTTAGATGATTGAACATGGTTGAGATAAGGAAAACTTTTGGTCACCTAAACATAAAATACTTGGAAATTATAAATAATAGTGTTATTTTGAATATTGATGAGAAATTAAAGCCTGAAAAAAAAGCAAGGACATTGATTGTATACAAGTAATAAGTGCAAACGCAATTAAGATATGTATAAACTAAAAATTATTGATAACTGTAACAAAGATGTTTTTATTTAATAACAATAAGAATTGTACTAGCCTAATAAGAGATAATAGATATTAATGGAAAAAGAGAGGAAATATCTGATGTTGTAACATGAGATTTATACTAAAGATTTATGTACACTATTGAACTATTGATTAACCCAGTCATCACATTGCTTTTTAAATATCCAATTGTAAAATGAGAAAATCAATAAAATATATATAAAAAACAATGTAATCTACAAAATCAACTGTAACGATTTTAACCAATTCTATGTGGGAGAAACATCATGTCAATTAAAAACCAGAATCCATGAACAATGGCTGGCAGTCAAATGCCATGATCCCAAATCCTTAATCTCTACCTACACTGACACCAAACAGCACCAGTTTGATTGGAGCAACACAATAATCATTGGCCATGTTACCACCCACCACACTCGTGAGTTCATCGAAGTCTGACACTCCACAAGCTATTCCAACACAAGCACATTGACCTACAATCAGCCTATGAACCCCTGAGTATCCAAATCAACCGCACAGCCAACCAGAAATAGCACCGTCCTTCAACCAACTCACGCAAGCCCCCTCCCACCAGCAGTTCACCTCCCAATGACCCTGACCTGATGTAACCTCCCCATCATAAGACTCTCACTTGACATACTCACACCTGCAGCCCTTATAAACAGAAGAACCCTGACATCCCCTAAACTCTGTTGAAGATGTTACCTAGCCTGCTAATGAAACATTCAAAAGCCAACCCACAAGCTTGGAGAATGAACCTTCATCCTCATTGCTATTTGTATGTTTACCAGATAAATATGTTCTGCTGAATATACCTGGCAATAGGAGAATTTGCCTTGCACTCATTTATGAATAAATTTCATGGCTTCTGAGACCTGTATTTGTAGCACATTTTAATGAAAATGCATTGTGTTAAATGGAAACAGAATATATTTATGCAAGCTGACATTGCCTCCTAATGTTCTATGTGAGAAATTGGCATTTCTGTTTTGTCATATCATATTTTTATCTGACTTGTCTAATCAGAGTTTTGATTATTTCTGCATATCAGGTGTAACTGTATAGCAATACAAATTGTCTATTTGTAGTACATTCCACTAATATCAATGGGATTTATTCCCAGGTATGTCCACAAGTGCCATCCCAGAGTAGAATCTTAAACATGGATTGCATAAATAGAAGTGCTTTATGTCTGAATTTCATTTTAAATTGCTGCTCCTATTTCTTCAGTTGCAAGTTCTATGGTGTCTTCTTTTGCTATCCCATTATGCACTTTAACAATATATAATATAATTGAAAAGGAGGGTTTAAAAAAACTATTAGGAAAGTTCTCCCCATAAACACAATATAGAAGTGTCTAAGGATTGAATCTCTTGGAACATGTTTTTTGCATTTAGTTGTTAAGAAATGAATATCTGGTACCTTTTGTGCAATTCCGTTTGTGTATACACAATGTCTCGCTAAGTCTGCCTCTTCCATCCTACAGTAGCTGTTTTTTATGCCTTTTTCTTAAAATTTTGGAATCCATTGGTTAGTTTTGATTTTTTTTTTCCTTGGGAATAACAACAAAAATCTACATTTTATTATTGCTCTGCTCTGGTAGTAAAGAATTATAAATGCAGTCTTAGGTTGCATCAACAGAGGGATAGCATGAAGACAATGAGAAGTGATAGTACCCCTTTACACCACACTAATGAAACCACACTTGGAATACTGTATACAGTTCTGCGCGCCACAATGCAAAAAAGATGTTGAAACCCTGGAAAGTGTGCAGAGAAGAGCAACACAGATCATAAATGGTCTGGAGGCTAAATTGTATAACAAACAGTTGAGGGAGCTTGGTATATCTAGCCTGTCAAAGAGAAGGATTAAGGAGGGAACATGATAGCTATCTTCCAGTACTTAAGGGGATGTCACAAAGAAGAGAGGATCAACTTATTCTCCAAAGCACTTGAGGGTAGGATAAGAAGTCATGGGTGGAAGCTTGTTAAAAAGAGATCCAGCCTAGAAGTAAGGAGAGATTTTCTGACAGTGGGAGCAATTAATCAATGAAATAGCTTGCCTGGGGTTGTGGGTGCTTGATCATTGGAGATTTTCAGAAATACACTGGACAACCATTTGATTGGGATAGTACAAGGCTCCTGCCTTGAGCAGTGAATTGGACTAGAAGACATCTGAGGTCCTTTCCAACCATATAATTCTGTGATTGTATGATTCTATGATTCTGTGAGTATAAAATATGATGATATTCAGATTATAATTACCCATGTATATATGGGGATAACTAGTTAACAATGTCATGTATGAAAAATGAGGGGCAGAGAAGGGAAGGGAAGGGCACTAATAAGGCAAGTACTATAAGGCATGCTATCCATACAAATTTGTTTTCAGGCTTGGAGCAGTGTGAGGAGTGCATTGTGAGACTATTTGAACACTAAAACCTGCACATATGACTGCTATTAAGATAAGGATATATTTGGCAACTGGTAGCTCTCTGTATCTTATTTCTTTAGATTCTGTCAATTGGTTCAAGACAGATACACATGTACACATAAATAGGAATTCTTTTGATCACACAAATTGATAACTCAATACCTTGCTTGTTCTTTAGCCAACATTTGATTGTTTGTACTTTCCTTGCTCAGGTCCCATTCAAGGAAATAACAATATGCCAGCACTGACCCTCTAGGATCACTTTCACTCACATTTGTTTGATTGATAGTACTTGAATTCTCTCCTCCTTTTCCTGCCTGGTTCTGCAAAAAGGCTCTTAGGTCCAGCCAGATGGATCCTAGTGTTACATGGGTTGAGGTTCCCATCCTGGCCAGTGGCTACAATCATAAAACAGGATGGGGAGCCCTGTGGGCCCCAAGGCAACAAGACACTTTACCTTATTATCTGCATGTCTCTGAAACCAATAACAATGAATCAGAAAAAACATGGTATCCAAATTTCTGAGGAATTAAGAAATATCCAAAGATTAAGAATCCAAAAAATTCTCCCCAAATAAGTCTTCTGTAGGGAAATTAAAGTCAGTTCACATTCAACCCAGTCTTGAAGTTGGACTGAAATGGATCTAGGTCATCCACTTTTTCCCCCAGATATTCCTGGATATGAACCACCATGATACTCTTCAAAGCACTGCTCAAAAGAGGAATATTAAATATTAATGTGACTCTTAAAATATTAAGGTGAATATACGTTGCTGATTTTTTTCATCCTGCATGAGGACATTAATAACACTTGGCCTCACTGAGTCACTCCCGATTCTCTAGTTGTTAGTTTCCAGGGTGGACAAAGATCAAGAATGCAGATAGTCTGTGAAATCTCTCCAAAGACGATTTAGGCTGCATTAACTGACACTGATCCCATGATGTAAGTAGATTAGACAGAGTGCCATACAGCCCTGGCATTCTATTAGTGATGACATTAATATGAGCAATTATCCTTAAAGTGGATAAAAAGTTTGCCTTAGAAACTTACCACAGCCACTCTCGGGGAATTCCATCACTTGTCCACTTAAGTCTCATTTTTAAGAACATATTTTTTCTGGATTGTTAAAATATGAAACAGGAACAGAAGTATTCTATGAAATCTGCCAGTGATAAGCATAGTCATATAACTACTTAAGTTTTACAATATTTTGCCGTGCTGGAGTAGCAGACTTGCCTGTGTGATGTCCCCAGTGCAAAAGCACTTTCATTCAGCTTCCCAAACAACCAGTCAGTGGAGCAGACAATGATGCCCTGTTTTACCTCCTATAATGCTTTAAGTATTGTGCCACTGAGGTTATCCCAGTCCTTTCAAAATCAGAAATACTATATAAAAGCAGGAGACAAGTGAAGAAAGCAGCCTTATGAAGTATCTTGAAATTTAAAAACTTGATTAGAAATGATCAAAGATCGGCACGGAACACAGATAATGGATGTGATAGCCATATAATTTTAAAACCATTAGTAATTCTTAAGAGAGTCATTCATTCATTGGGTTGCAGCTTCTCATTTAACCATAGCTTTGCAGTCCTTTAAATGTTAAAAAAAGATACAGAAATTGAATATAATTGCACTTGAAGTGGTGATCACTAATTTACTTAGAAAGCAATATTTGGGAAAGCTGTAGAAAAACAATTAAATGATATATCCTTCCATTCCCAGTGGCAGTATATTTCAGGGAACAATAGCAGAATAGCCAAAGTGCTTGAAGAATGGTTTCACTAATGTCTATTCTCTGCTTTCTGAATTGACAGACATATTTTTTTAGGTAATAGGACTCTAAGCAGTAATTAAACTTACATTAATTCTATTTTGAGATTTACAATGGATTCTAAACAATATGTTGAGAAACAAAGAAGTACAATCAATAACCTAATGAAAAAGTCAGTCTGTCTTAAAATATTTTAAAGTGTTATTTAAATTGAATTGTTGATGAGCACATCAGACTTTTTAAAATCATGAATATAAGTTTGTGTAGGTATAAAAGTATCCCAGTGCTGGAATGGGACACTCCCCTGGTACAATATGTACTGGGAATTAGAAAATCAAGGAATACTTAACAGATCATTGGAAAAATAATGTTGTTTAGGAAATATCCTCTAAAATATACTATAAACTGTTCTACAGAACGTTCATACTGTTTGCAAGTATAATCTGTGAATTCATTTCACAAGGAAAAATTATGTTGCTGTGATTCAACACATTAAAAATTAATATGGTTAATTGCAGTCTTATTCTTCTAGCCAGTTCTGTTTTGGGGTTCACAATCATCTGGTTTTGTTTCCAAAGTGTTGTACAACAATCTTTCATTGTTCCATTGTGGTTTAAAATAAGAAATCCATTTATCAATTTATCAAATGAAAAAGCCCAGTTGCATCCAGTTTAATTCGTTTTCCCCCCAGGTTATCAAAATTTGTTTGTGCTTTGACTAAAACAATGTTGTACACTTAAATGCAGCAAGACAAGATTCCTTTTATGTAAAAGCAATAATTATTATATAATTATTCTTTATTATTATTGACAAGCTATTGAAAAAAGTTTGTTCTGGTTGTCCATATAACTGTCTTTTTATGGGGTGTTTCATCAATGAGCAGGAAAAGGTTCTTCAAAAATCCTACACTCCTATCCAACAAATCTATAAGAAAATCATGTAATACAGGTAAGTCCTCAAGTTACGAATGTAATGGAGCGTGCCAATTACATTCGTAACCTGAGGATTCATAGGAATGAATCGCAGAACTTGACCTCAATAACTCCCTCCTTTCGCCCATGCATTTGCTAATCGAATGCGTGGGTCGTTAAGTGTACATGAGGTATCTCACGGTGGGGAAGGTCATGGGGATGGAACAGGTCGTCTGCTTAAGACCACCCAAGGCCTCCCCTGAGGTCCCCACAATTTCTTCCCACCACCATTGTGTCGCGCCAGATTACTTATCTTGTGAAGATCTGTCTCCTCTCCAGACTCTCAGTTTCTTTGCCTGGTCCCAGCGAGATGAGAGAGCAGAGGAAGAGCAGGACGAGTGCACCTTCTCAGTTTCTCTGACTCACCGAGGCTGCCTGCCACTTCTGGAGCTGTGGGCAGCCTCAGTGAGTCTCCTCCAAAGGCTTCCAGGCTCAGCATGGAAAAGCATCTGCACACTGAAGGGAGGTTTAGAGCAATGAAATCACATTGCTTCAAGCCTCCCGTTGACATGCACTTTTCGTGCATAGACTGGAAGTTTCTGGGTGCCCTGATATTGAAGGGCTTCAGCACCCATTCTCTGCAAAAGTGGATGGGTGCCTAAAGTTGCATGAGATCATGGCCTCCAGAAGCTTTCAGCCTCTGGCTGTAAAGTGTTTATGTGCCTATGGGGAACCACTTCAAAGAGCCCTATAGGGCTTGAGAGGACTTTGCTGATGAGAACGGAGGTCCACACTCCCTTCTGGGCCTCTTTTCTTATCAACAAAGGCCTTCTCAAACATTTCACCAATGAAAATGGAGCCCCAGAGGGACTCACAGATTCCTCTAGGCCTCCTTTCTTTTCAGCAAAGACCTCTTCAAACACTTTGCCTATGAAAAGGGAGCCCCAGAGGGGAGTATGCATCCCTCTAGGCCACAGGTCGGCAACCTGCGGCTCCGGAACCGCATGCGGCTCTTTAAGCCTTCCCCGGTGGCTCCCAGCCTCCTCTGCCTGTGCAGAGAGAGACAGAGACAGAGAGAGGCAATTGCACTTCCCTGCTTCCTTCTCTCTCTCTCTCTCTCTCTCTCTCTCTCTCTCTCTCTCTCTCTCTGTGTGTGTGTGTGTGTGTGTGTGTGTGTAAAAGATTGCACTCACAGTGTTCTCCGAGGAGCTGAAAAGCTTTCTGGATGGAGCTCCTCCCTTTGCTGCATCTCTGCAGGAAGCAGGAAGGGCAGGAGAGAGCTAGCTAGCCCAGCTAGGCTGACTCAGGAATTCTGGGAGTTGAAGTCCATGAGTCATAAAAGAGACGAGGTTGCTTACCCTGAGCTTGTTGGACAACAGCTTGAAGCTTGCCAGGTGAGCAGCAGATAGGAGAGAGAGAGAGAATGAGAGAGAGAGGGGGAGGGAGAGAGAGAGAGGAAAGAGAGAGAGAGAAAGAAAGAGAGTGGGGGAAGAGGAGTGGCAGGCAGACTAAGGGCAGATAGAGAGGGAGGGAGAGAGAGAGAGACAGACAGAGCGAGAGAGAGAGAGACCCTTTTGACATCTAAAATGAAGATAACACTACATATATCCTTTTTTTACCTGTATGTGTATATATATATATATGTGTGTGTGTGTGTGTGTGTGTGTGTGTATACATACATATACACACACACACACACACACATATACACACACACAAACACACACACACCTATAATAAAGGTAAAAAAGGATATATGCAGTGTTATCTTCATTTTAGATATCAAAACGATTTTGCGGCTCCCGGTGTTTTGTTTTTGGTGGGAAATGGGTCCAAGTGGCTCTTTGAGTGTTTTGGGTTGCCTACCCCTGCTCTAGGCAGAGGCCTTTTCCAACAAGAAAGGAGGCCCAGAGGGAAGCACGCACCCATCTTGGCCTCCCTTCTTGGTGGCAAAGTGTTTTTGCAAATATAGCAAAAGGCTTTGCAAATGGAGGGAAGGCTTTGGTGCTTTAGGCCTTCCCTCTGTTTGCAAAGGCTTTTGCTGCAGATCTTGTCCAGGCCTCCATTTGCAGAGTACCGTGAGATCAGGCAAGATCAGCAGTGCGAAATCTCATGCTACTGATCTCGCATGATCTTATGGTATTTTAGGCCTCCATTCTCTGCAAACGCACCGAAGGCCTGAAGCACTGAACAGGCCAAGAAATGGAAGGCTTCCTTTGCAAAGTATCCACAGGTCTACTGCCTGTAGAGAGACTTGGGGGGGGGCGAACATTGTAGAGCCTCTGCGGTCGTTCGTAAGTGTGAATGACTGCCATGGTGCTGCAACATTTGTAATTTCAGTACTGTGTCCTAAGAACTTGAGGGGTTAGGTCATAAGTTTGAAAGGTTGCTAAGTGAACTGTTGTAACTTGGGGATTACATGTAGTCTTTTCAGGGTGCATGAAAGAGGATAGCTGTTCAGAAAACATTGCAAATAGAAGACATCTGAATATTTCTGATAGGCTGACTTTGTAAAACGCTTAGAGAGATCAGTAAAGCATTGGGAAGTGGTATATTAGTCTAAGCGCTATTACTATTGCTAAAAATGAAAATATTCAGTTGTTGAGATTTCTGTAACTGTTTTCCTTTGAATGATTTTTATTTATTTATTAAATTTATATGCTGCCCCATCTTGCTGTACTTTTAGTCAAAGAAGCCTCTAAGATACACACACACACACACACACAAACAAACACAACACACAATTGCTTTTTTGCTGTATTTATCAATGCAATGTATAAACATAAAAGGTATTAGGATACAAATAAACTGAGCTTTTGGCATTGATCACTATAATTTTCCAAAAGTAAAATGGAGATCTGAGCAACTAGAGCAACCATAAGAGTGTAGAATAGAGAAAAATATTCATCCTTACACCATTAACACCATTTCTTCTTGGTTGATAAATAAGGTGTATCAAAAGTAGAGCAATAACAGTATTTTATTTTTCTCTATAGAAAATCTTAGCATATTTAGAAATATTCAAAGGTCATGCATCATTGGGGTAAGAAATTATTTAGAAGACATTGGCAATCAATTCAAACATAAATTCTTCTTGGGGCCTGACTTGTATTATACTCTGAATATTCTTCACTGGAAGGAAATTCCTCACAAAATATTTATTATTACAAACTGACTTTTAGTTTATTTTGACCTGAGTTTGCATTCAGAAATTTTGTTGCTATAATTATCACCTGTTAATGCAACAAGAAGGAAGATTATTTGATCTTGTGAATTCACCCAGCAATGTTGTTGTCATTTTCTTATGCATTTATGGATATTTAGGTACATGACTACTAAAATAGGGGTTTTTTTTATATTCTATTAGTTATAAATGAAGCAACTCTCTGAGAACCATTTTAACCCCACATTCACACAACATCTGTGAATAGTTTCCATAGCATCGTAGCATTAATACTAATATGAAAATGATGCCTAGATAAATGTACAACATAAGAACTCTTTAGATATACCAGCCATGTTATGCCTTGTACAGGTGCACAATTAAATTGGTGCACAGCATTCCAAGTAATCCCAAAGGTGCTTTTTTCAGGGTCACCTGAGTAGTGCAAATGTGTGTGGAGCCTTCTTGGCTGCAGGATGTTTTCTGCCCTGTGTCCCTTTCCTCTTGAAAACTGGCACAGGCTGTTGGGGATTAGTCTGTGCTGTCTGAATCTCAAACTGAAGCACAAATGGTTCCTGTAGTCTACAATATTTCCTAGAAATCCATTCATAATCTCTCACCATTCGAAGGGTGTTCATCCCAAAGTGCATAGTTAAATGTCTATGGAGGTTCTCAGTCATCCAGGTCATGGTTGTCCCAACGGTGCTTTTTTCAGGAGGCAACTGGACATTGTTGTGTTTCTTTTGAAGACGTTTTGCTTCTCATCCAAGAAGCTTCTTCAGCTCTGCCTAGATGGTGGGGAGTGGAGGAATTTATATTGTTTGCAAATGATCATCTATCTGCAAGCACTATAAACACCATCTTCTAGTCAGAGCTGAAGAAGCTTCTTGGATGAGAAGCAAAACGTCTTCAAAAGAAACACAACTAAGTCCAGTTACCTCCTGAAAAAAGCACCTTTGGGACAACCATACATGGATGACTGAGAACCTCCATAGTCATTCCAAATAATATAAGCAATTCCTTTCAGGCATGTTTAGAATAGAACAGAACAGAACAGAACAGAATATTGCTGCCCACTTGCTGACATATGCTAATCAGTTTAGAAGAATAATACCTATAACATGGAAGCTACATTTGTTGCTGATAAGCTTCTAGATCCTGTTGAAGGTGTTGGTTGCTATCCAGGAAGCCTTATATGTCTATAATCCTTGCTACCTTCAGAACCATTTGCTCTGGGTACAATATATCCACATAGCATAGACCACCCAGTAATGTGCATTATAGGTACTCATCTCCTCAAAGATCAATAGGAATCTGAAGGATGTCCTTTTTGGTAGCAGCCTTCTCATTATGGGAGAGTTTGTTCCCCAAATTGAGGATGGCCCCACTCTGTCACCGTTTAATTTTTATAATAATATGGTCAAATATTTTCAATTAAAAAGATAAAAACTAATTTAAATGAAAAAGTATAGAAAAAGTAGAAAGTGCAGGAAAAAATAGAAAATAAAAAATAAGGTTAAAAATGTATAAAAAATTAATTTCCTTTTCATCATATATGTATTATCCTGTCTTAAAACACAACAAATGATCCCTTCTTCCCATCTTCTCCTTCTTCTTTATTTCCTCTTTTACCATTTTGGATGTGGAGGAAAATAGGAGGAAGAAGGGGTATAAGATATATTTGCCACCTTGAATTATTTATTAAAAAAAATAATAAAAGGAGGATAAAATGTCCATTAGCATCCAACCCAGCAGCTTTAAGTAATTTTATTCATCAACCTGCAAATTCAGCTAGGTTGACTGCAAAGACATGGTCCCATAAAACTTTTCTTAAATGAGTTAGGGCTAATCTGAATATGGATTTAGTGAAGATGCAGAAAGTGCTGAGAAGAACTGATACAGTTTTTCCTCTTATCATTACTAGGTGAACCCAAACTTGAACTCCTACTACTTGTATCTACATTTCTAATTTTCTTCCATTCTTTTTAGTACCTTCTTTTCCCTTGGCTCCTTAGTAAGTGGAGCTTTAATTGTAAATCTGCTTAAAATTTAATTCTTCAGAATCTAGGGCAATTTAATCAAGTTGCTTTGAATTTTGTTTATGAAATAAATTTTAACCATTTTTTCTTTCTTTTTTTCAAATGAATACCATATGCATTAGTGGTAATCCTGTCAAATTAAACTAGTCTGTTAAAACCATCATGTATGTTGATATTTGTAGAATATGCAAAGCTGTTGAAAGAAAAGTATATTGTGTTCAGAATGATGTCCTTCACAAGGTTAATAATTTTAAAACAACTTGCTTGTGATTAAAGTTATATGAAGTAGGTAGGGCTAGTTAGATGAAGTAGGTATGGCAGTATTTATGAAAGACTACGTCTAAAAATCAAATACAAATGGTGGTATGCCATTGGCATGGGATGCTATGTCACTAAAGGATTTCAACAGCTGGAATTCAATTAGTAAGATGGGGAAATGCACCAGTCCTTCTGTGGGATTAGTATTTCTGTTTCATTCATTTGTGTTTAACTTTGTTTCATGGCAACATGGGACAAAAATGTTCGCATCTTGTTAGTGTCATTTTTGTAGAGACTAAGGATTATGGGTCCTCTGTGACTTGGATATTGATCCTAAGCATGCTTATTTATTGTTTGGAAGCAAGTTACAGTGAAATGAACAATGCTTCCTTCCAAATAAGTGTGTCCAAGATCAGAATGTAGAGAAAACCTTTTTCCAAACTGAGCAGATAATCAACAAAACTTGACCCCCTGAGTTTCAGAATGTATGGCTATTGATAAAATGATTTGAAAGTTGAATTTTGAAAATAGAATTTGTCCACATTCTAGGAATATACACCTGCTGTATATGCTCTCCCTTCCTTGTATCCGTTTCCCACAATCAAAATATTAGAGAGTGGGTGGAATAGCTAGAAATCCCTGATTTTTACTCCAGAAATTTTGGGGGTTTATTGTTGGGGTTTTTTTTCTGTTGTGGGTTATTTTTTTTAAAAAGCTATCTAAGATCCTAAAAGTTGATAAATAACTAAGGCATATTTTCTGTGTGCTGCTATGTTCAGAATCTCTTTATAAGTACAGTTACAAATTATTTATCTAAGCTTCTTATATCTGCTTGGGAATGCAGAGGGGAAAGAAACAGAGAATAGCATATGTGTGTTTTATTGCTATGTCTGACTTGAAGATTCTTCTCCATATACTTTTCTTTCTCAAAAAAAGTATTTACTTATTCAGTTGGCAGCCAGAAAAATGTCTTCAACTCTCAAATTTCCAGAAAGATCATTCAGTGTCTTACAAACAAAAGTAGATAATTCAGCTCCAAATGTACACCAAAACAAGAATGCTTATTTTAGAACCCTCAGAAGCCTTTGATGTCAGTATTTTGTTCTCTGGAATCGTACCAAAATTTAAGAGCATAGCACTAGTTCTATTAGGACACAGTTGTTCCCTTTTCTACTGCTTAGAAAATGATTAGTCCTTCCAAACACTTCTGCTTGTCCCTTAACAAGCTCTGACATAATCACTGGACAAGATGAAAACTCTAACTTCTTCTGTCACAGCTACTTACCTTCTGTCTGCTGCAAAATGCTCTATGTGAGGCTTCTTGGTAGTTCATTCAATTGCTTCAAACTAGGTAAGGATCTCAAATGCTTTACCATATAACATCACAGCTTCAAGAGCTGCACTGGTTATCTGTCTGCTTTTAGGCACAATTCAAGGTGCTGTTTATTTTTTATTGTCATGTGGCCTAGGACTTTTTGGATTGTATTATTTATTTATTTTTAATGTATTTCATTTTAATCGGACTACTTGATTGGGTATATATGCCACAGATGTGATTATGATTGGAGAAGCTTGTAAGGCCAGCATATTACACTGACAACTAATATAAGACATTGCATTGATGTCAAAAGTATGTGCTATCAAGGTCATGGTTTTTCTTCTGCTAATATGTCTCCATGGTCCTAGGTCATCAGAAAGACTGAATATCTTGGATAGCAAGAAGAAAACATTGGGTACTAGAAAAAGTAAAATCAGACTGATAACTGAGATCACTAATGCAAAAACAATTTAGGCTTATAATATGAAGGCAAGAGTTCTTGGAAATGCTTGGAAAAATCAAAGACAATGGAAAAAGAGCCCAACAAAACAGTGAAAACATCTGTATATGCATCTGCCCAGCTATCTATCTATCTATCTATAGTATTTATCAAAAGAAAGTATATACTGTCTGTATAGATACGAATGTGCGTGTATTTATTCCATTGTGAGATTTGTTGAGGGTTTGGATGTGTTCAGAGATAATGTGCTACCCACTCTTTATATAGAGAGCTAATAAAACATGATAGTTGAGTTCAATATTTTTTTTTAAAAAAAACTGTTTCCTGGATTGTTTTATGTCATAGTGTTCAATGGAATGATGTCATTCCATGCAACTGAAGTGACTCTTGACACCTTCATCATATATTCCTTAGGCTTTATACCAAAAATGAATAGAAGAAACAGATTACAAACACTAGAAAAAGTGATAGAAGGAGTTATCAAGTGTACCTATCATTTGTGAAGCAGTCAAACCTTTTGAATTTCCATAGGCAAATTATTCTAATCAATCTCTGAAGCAAATAATCATCGTATTGAGTAGCAATGCCAATCTTCTATGACTAGCATGACAATCTTAAATTACTGCTAATTGATCCATTCTACTCGAAAGTGAAATTTATCCCAGCACAATTTCTAACTAACTCATTCTAAGCCTCAATATCAACTTCTCACCATTTTCATTCTGCGTATTTGCCTTAAAATCATGATGGTATATGTTGAGTCCTTGGTGAAAAGCAGACACGAGAAGCAGTTGTAGTTCTCAGTTTTCTTTATTCTGTGTTCAGCTCACAAGTAGATGGCTTCAACAGCTCCCAAAACCTCCCAGCTTCTTATATAGGCATTTCCCGGGTCAATGCGATACTTTTCCCGCGCCAGCACCCGCGCATGCGCACGGCGCTGGCGACAGCCTGTCTGGTCCCGGGCAGCTTTACACCTGCCCGGGACTGCCTGCAAACGCCCCGAGCCGTTTGCAAGGCTCGGGACATAACACCCCTTTCCCCCGGGCTAAAACTACTACCAACATGTAATCATTTATTTATGCAGTGTTCTGCTTCCCAGTGCTCCTATCGTTACCTGGCTTTTGTTTAGCCAGCAATGTTATGTAATCTTCTAAGTATTTAGGAGATTTCCTTGCTCTCTGTGACCTTCTCAGTTCTGGGTTTCTGACAGGTGTTCCCTGACTGAGGGGTGACAAGAGCCTGTTCCCCTTATCATGCCTTGGTGCCTTCCAAGGACTTTGCCCCAATGCCTGGCCTGCTTGCTTGCCCACTGGGCTCGTCAGGCCAGGGCTCCTGTCACTTTGTGACCTGGTTGACCCGCCTAGCTGTAGGCCCTCGGGCCCCTTGAAGTGATAGCCACTGCTGGGCGTCTCTATAGAACCTCCTAGGTCCGTCCAAGACCTGTCAGGAGGCTGTCCAATCCCTAAGCCCCGTTCTGTGTCTGGGCTCGTGTGGATCTCTGTACCTTCCCAAAACTCAGTTACTCCCTGATTTGGGCTAGAGGTGTTGCGGTCGGGACTTGGGTCCTCGACCACCTCCCTGTAAGTTTGACCCCCTGTAAGATTAGGGGTAAGGTCAGGCCAACTCTGGGGATTGTGTGCCAGCTCTCTTGCGGGGAATGATTTGTTGGGATGCTCCCGGGTATCCTACGTGACTGGAGTGCTGTGTGATGTGTGTGGAAAGTGAGTATGCCCACGGGGTGACTCCCTGGCTGGAGTAGGCGTGAGTGCCTGTTGTGTTGGTAAGCTCCATGAATTCCTTTTCAGAGGACTTGCGGAAGCTTGAAATGGGCCGTCAGTGGCTCCATCAGTGGAGATGGGCAGCACTCGTGCCCTTCCCTTTGCTCCAAAGGGTCCCCCTCCCCCCTGGAAAAGACCCAGGAGTCTCAGCTGGAAGATGCCGCCTAGGGCGGAGTTGGTCGATGTGCCTGCGCAGGACACGACCGTTGTCCAGAGCTACCTCGTAGGATAGAGGACCCGTGACCCTGGAGACAGAAGCGGGGACCCATGTATGACCAGGCCCGTAATTGCGAGTCCAGACCGGGGCACCCTCAAGTAGTTGTCTAGGTGCCCTAGGATGTGAGGTAGATGAAGGCAATCTGTCCGGATGCAACCGGTCAAGTTTAGTAGTAAGTTGACGCCCCCAACGAAATTCAGCTGGGCTTCTCCCTGTAGAAGTGGATGGTGTGGTGCGATAAGAAAGGAGAAAGTCAGCCAACCTGTGATGCCAGTCCCCGTAGATGAGTCTTTTCAAGGCGTCCTTTGTGATGCGCACCATATGTTCAGCCATACCGTTGGTGGACGGGTGGAAGGGTGCAGACGTGGCATGACGAATCATGTTAGCCTTTAAGAAAGCTTGGAATTCGGAGGAAGTGAATTGAGGGCCGTTGTCAGACACAATGACATCTGGGAGCCCGTGTGCAGCAAAAATCCCCCTCAGTATCTGAATAGTCTTTGCAGTGGTGGTGGATGAGACAGGTACAACCTCAAGCCATTTTGAATGGCTGTCAACAAGGACCAAGAAGAACTGGCCCTGAAAGGGCCCAGCGTAGTCAATGTGCACCCTAGACCATGGGGACTGTGTTTCCTCCCATCTATGCACGGGAGCTTGGGGCATCTCTGGGCGAGATCGTTGGCACAGGTGGCATGCATGCACCTTAGCCTCAATATCTTTATCTAAACCAGGCCACCACAAGTGGCTGCGCGCAAGAGCCTTCATACGAACAATGCCAGGATGACCCTCGTGGAGGGATTCTAAGACCCTAGTCCTCATTGAGGTGGGAATGACAACTCTGTTTCCCCAAAGCAGACAACCCTGAGAAAGGGACAGCTCGTTCCTTTTGGACCAGAAACTCTGAAACTCAGGACTAGGGCAGTGCTCAGGCCAACCAGACAAAACCCAGGAACGGACACGTGAAAGTGTGTGATCTGTACCTGTTTCAGCGGCAACATCCCTGGCACTAAGAGGGAGCTCAGGCAAGGCTTGGATTGATAGAATGTTGACAGCTGGCGCAGGGTCAGCTTCTACTACTGGCAGAGGCAATCTACTGAGGCCATCAGCATGGCCATTTCTTTCCCAGGCTTGTGGAGTAAAGAAAAATCATATGCAGACCAAAAAATAGACCACCTAAGCATTCTAGGGGAAATGATTTGGGGAGTCTGCTTACGTGTGGTAAACAGTCCCAGCAGAGGCTTATGGTCAGTGAAGACCGTGAAATGCCTGCCATATAGAAAATCATGGAATTTTTTAATTCCAGCAACAACAGCCAGAGCCTCCCTGTCTATCTGAGCGTAGTTGCGCTCAGCAGAAGACAATGTTCTGGAGTAATATGCAACAGGAACCTGAGTTCCATCAGACCTGAGGTGGCTCAGGACACTCCTACCCCGTAAGGGGACGCATGACAAGCGATGCACACAGGAAGGGACTCGTTGAAATGTGCAAGTACACTGTTAGATGTGAGTAAGGCCTTGACTTTGTTAAAACAAGCCTCATGCGTTTGTGACCACTGCCACACTGCTTGCTTGTCTAGTAGCCTGTGAAGAGGCTCAGCCACACTGGCTTTATGTGGAAGGAAGGAATTGTAGAAATTCAGGAGGCCCAGGAAGGCCTGAAGTTCGGCCTTAGACTTTGGCCTAGGTGCTTCTAAAATAGCAGTTAGTTTGGATTCAGCAGGGTGAATCCCAGCAGCATCAATTTTGAACCCCAGAAATTCAGTAGAAGGCACCCCAATCTTGCATTTGTCTTTTTTGAGCTTGAGGCCTGTTTTCCTGAATCTTAACAGAACAGCCCTTAGCCTTTCAGCTAGAATGTGTGTGGAGTCTCCTGCAATCAAGACATCATCAAAGTAGGGGCAAACCCCTGGTATACCCCGTAGTGTGTTTTCCATTACGCTTTGGAAAATCCCAGGAGCGACATTCACTCCAAACTGTAGCCTTTTTACCTTGAAGGCCCCTCTGTGGGTCACAATAGTCTGAGCTATAGCAGCATCATCATCAACAGGCAGCTGTTGATATGCTTGAGCTAGGTCAAGCTTTGCAAAAACACGCCCCCCCTTGAGGGAGGCCAGGATATGACTGACCACAGGAACAGGATAGGCATGTTGCTGCAATGCCTTATTGAGTGTGCATTTGTAATCAGCACAAATGCGAATGTCCCCATTTGCCTTTAGAGGCGTGACAATGGGGGTCTCCCAGGACTGGAATCAACAGGTTCTAGAATTCCCTGTTGGATCAGTTTGTCTAACTCAGTGTCAATTTTACTCTTTAAAGCAAAAGGGACCCTTCTTGCTTTAATTCTAATGGGAGTGACAGTGGGGTCTAGCTTTAAGGACACAGGGGTCCTTTGAATGTGCCCAGCTGGGGGCTGAAAACATCTGCAAATTCTTTGCAGACTTCCTGTAGGTCGAGTGTTTGTAAGCTGTTGAGTCCTGTGACGTGTATCCCCAGGGCCTCAAACCAATCGAGTCCTATGAGACTCGTTCGTTCACCCCCTACTACTAATAAGTCTAGTGGACCTTCAAAACTCTTGTATTGCACGTTAAGGGTGGCCTCCCCCTTAACACACACTCTTGAATTTTGAAAATCTGTTAACACAATGTCAGAAGGCCTTAACTTGGCCTGAGTTCCACTACCGGAACAAATCTTCCTAAATGTATGCAAGGAGATGATTGAAAGGGCAGACCCTGTGTCTAGTTCCATAGTTAATGGAACCCCTTGTAGCTTCACCTTGAGTGACAGCTTTTTCTTAATGGGCTTGTGTGTGCCTGTCCTGAGGATGCTTCTTCGCGAAGCGCAAAACCCTACCCTATTCTGGCTGGGGACCCTGGTACCTTTCAGGCGCAGTTCTTCCTGAGGTTGTACCTTTCGTCGGCCCAGACACACAGCTGCAATGTGTCCTTGTTTGCCGCATGCCCGGCAGGTAGCGGAGCGGAACTTGCAGTCGGTTCTCCTGTGGCGACCTCCACAGCCGATGCACTTGAGTGGAGCTGAAGAGCTTCCCTTCTGATTTCCTTCCTTCGTGGGGTGGAGACGGTCGACTTCCTCGTCTGGATCCTCCTCGGAGTTTCCTTGGACGTCTTCCTGGTGCACGGATGCAACTTCTGGACTGTTTCTGATCGGCCGCATGTTTTTGACGGCGCCGCCTGCTGCTTCTTCTGCGGTGACCTCTCTTAAGGCATCTTGGAAGGACAGTTCTTCTTTGGCGAAAAGCCTCTGTTGTAGATCTCGATGCCTTAAGCCGCACACGAATCGGTCCCTCAGTCGTTCTTCGAGGTCCTTGAACTCGCAGTGCTTGGCGGCCTTCCTCAATGCGGCGATGTATTCTTTGGCCAACTCTCCGGATCGTTGATCCCTCTGCTCGAAGGTGTGGCGCCATGCGATGACGGACATCTTAGGCTGGAAGTGCTCCTTCAGTAGCTTCTTTAGATCTGCATAGCTAACAGACTCTACTGGAACAGGTGCTGCAAGGTTTTCTGCGATTTTGAAGGCGTCTTGACCACAAACACAAAGCAGGGTGGCAGCCTTCAAGCTCTCTTCCCTCACTTGGTTTGCCTTGAAGTAGTTCTCCACCCTGGCTACGTAGGACTCCCACCGCTCTGGATGTGAGACGTCGAACTCCGAAAGCCTTCCAACCTTTGCCATCTTCAGGAGACAGGTCTATCAGCCAGCCTACCCCCGAATGCGCACTGGATTGGCGAGTAGCTGCCGAGTCAACGCCGTTCCGCCGCTCAGGACTCACTTGGGTAAGCTTACACTTCTTCCTTTCCAGGTGATGTAAGGCAATCCCACCTTCGTCGCCAGTGTTGAGTCCTTGGCGAAAAGCAGACACGAGAAGCAGTTGTAGTTCTCAGTTTTCTTTATTCTGTGTTCAGCTCACAAGTAGATGGCTTCAGCAGCTCCCAAAATCTCCCAGCTTCTTATATAGGCATTTCCCGGGTCAATGCGATACTTTTCCTGCGCCAGCACCCGCGCATGCGCACGGCGCTGGCGACAGCCTGTCTGGTCCCGGGCAGCTTTGCACCTGCCCGGGACTGCCTGCAAACGCCCCGAGCCGTTTGCAAGGCTCGGGACATAACAGTATAAAACTCAATATTGGAATATAAAATTATTTACAGTGTTTAGGGGAAATGATTGCAAGGATTTTTATCCTTTGCCATAAATCTAAATCTAAAGTTAATCTATTAAAAGTGAATGAATGGGAAATCAGAGCAGATAGAAAAACTAACAATAAGGAAAGTTTACTGAGTCTCCTGTCCTAAATCTACCAAGGGAAACGTCTTATTGCGTACACAGAACTAATTTCTCTATAAATATGTATAGAAATGTACAGAAAAGAGTGTAAAAATCTCATTGATCAGAGGCAAAGTATTATAGATATACCTATAGGACAACTAAAGTAAAACAGTATTTTTTTATTTAAACTTTGTTTCTGAAAGTCTCATGTTCTGTGCATAATGGTATGTAGCTTTAATAGATAAGCATCTTAGCTGGTTCACAGTGGTGCACATTTTTTATTAAATATGGCATCAGTTCCCAAGAATCACTGTGCGTCACTTTGGAGAAATGTATTATATCAGATTCTTGTGCATGAAGTTAATTTCTGCTCCCAAGTCACACACTCTTTTTAGTCAGAGGTTTTCTATCTTGCAGAAGACAGAATCTAAATATTGTTACAAGCTCTACTTTTTTAGTACAGACTCGAATATTGACTTTAATCAAACAAAAGAATCATTTTTGTTTTCAGGTACATATACTTTTTATTGTGAAGGAATGAACGAAATAACCAATCTCTCTCTATATGCATTTATATTGTTACTGAGCAGTTCAATATCACTGCCATTTCGGTATACTTTCGTATTTTAACTCTGAAAATCTTCAGGTTTCATCCAGGGAAGCTATCTCCAGAAAGGGTAGGCAATAAAGTAGTGGTATTTCCTGTCTTTATTGCATATATTAATTAGGGTTATTACTTTTCTGCAGTGGATGGGAAATCTCCAAACAAACATTCAGATAAAATTTCCCTGACAATGTTGTTGTTTGGATTTTTTTTTTCATTTCATAGAAAAGTTTCACATTCTTCAAGCATTCCCCATTATTTGGGGGAAATCCTGGAACAGCGTTTGATCCCAGGACACTGAAGATTATTCAGAATAGTAGTTAGACCAGTAGCACACTTGCAGCATTAGTAAACAAGAAAATTCACAGGGCAGAGAAGGAATCTATGTTCCGGCCATAGCTAAGAGATTGTTGGAGGATTTGTTCTCCTCCTAGGAGGATTTCAGTGGAATGATCTTCCAAATTTGCTTTCCATAAGTAAAAAAGAAAATTCTGAATGGATGCTTGAACATAAATGTTGCTTCTTCTGCGTAATCCTTACCTAATCAAATCAATCCAGCATTGTCTACCCCCATTCTTTGAAGCAGGGAACCCAAAGCACTGCTTCTGCTAATGAACACTTTATTAAAAGCATTAGCATCAGTCATCCAGGTCATGGTTGTCTCAAAGGTGCTTTTTTTTTTTTCTTCAAAAGGCAACTGAAAAAAAGACATTTCTTCCTCAAGAAAAAAACATAATCCAGTTGCCTTTTGAAGAAGAAAAAACCTTTGAGAATTTTTTAAGGTTAAAAACCTTCCAAAATTTGCAATTAAAATTTTTTTGCTTGCTCTTGTATTCTTCATTTTGCTTTTAGTTCTCCTGGGGAGCAAGCTTTCTTTCAGACTTTTTTTTTTAAAAAAGTCCTGACATTTATTGTTTTAGAAAGCGAGTTTGATGTAGTAGGTCAAAACATCAGGCTAGAAACTAGAAGACCATGTATTCTAGTCCTTCCTTAAGCACAAAGCTAGTTGGGTGAACTTGGTCCAGTCACTTTCTCTCAGCCCTAGGAAGGAAGGAAGGACAAACCACTTCTGAAAAACCTTGCCAAAATGGCCGGGGCTAATCCAAACAGTTGCCAGAAGTCAATATTGACTCAAAAGTATGATAGCTGAATAAATGAATTACTGTTTTATTGTTTTTACAGCAGCCGAAAGTAGAAAGGCTTTACTCTCTCTATATATATTGGCTATTATTGTTAGGTGAATCACTGCAGCTGTTAAATGAATCTTGTGGTCATTAAATGAATCCAGCTTCCCCAATTGTCCTTGTTTGTTGGAAACCAGCTGCGAAGATCACAAATGGTGATCATATGATCCTGGACACTGCAATCATTGTAAATACATGGCAACTGCCCTGTGCCTAAATTTTGATCAGGTGACTGTTCGGATGCAGCAATGGGCATAAGTACGAGGACTGGTTGTAAATCACTTTTTTCAGTGCCATTGTGACTTTGGTTGCTAAATGAAAGGTTGTAAGTTGAGGACAGCTTGTGTTGAATGTAATATACTTTTTACATAAAATATTGAAACCTTTTAAAGATATTTGATATAATATATCAGTTTATTCAGATCAACCTGGACAACTTTCTCAGCAGAAGGTTGCCGAGACAACAGAGAATTTCAATTTGAAGAATATTGTTTCAAATGCATTAGGAGAGAATGAAGGAATTTATCTGTAAGTCTCATTTTGCTTGTCACTTGCAATCATTATGTTCCTGCAGAAATAAAGTCCATTAACTCTGCATGCTTCATGTAGTGAAAAGAATAATGAAGCTGTATTTTATCACAAATGTTCCAAGTATGTTCTGTTATTGTAGAGAAGAAGAAGAAAAATACAGGTTCAAGTTTGCTTATGATATATAGTTCAATTCATTCCACTTTGTTGTTTACAGGAAAGGAGGTGAAATGCAGTTTACTTTTCATAAGTCCTTATTTACTTTCTTTTTAAAAATGCATAAATGACTTTATTGAGAATTGTGCAACTAAGAGGCAGACGGAACAACATGCCCAGAAGTTCTTTAAACATGTCTCTCTTCCGTACACACGAAACATCCCAACGTGCATATACAATTAGCATACTCTTGGTGTTGACTGTCTCCTGAAATGAATGTAAATTTCAATCCGTTTGCTCTTTAGGGGAAAAAAACTGATTTGTCATTTTACTTATTTACATGTAATTTAACAGAGTGTGCCCTCTATTGCATACATATATTTGACAAAATTCCATCAGCTTCTTTGAGTCTCCAAGGTAATATACTTTGGGGTTGCAAAATACTAACAATTCATGAAAATGAAATATATTCAGTTCCATTCTTTTGGCTGTGTTATTAGATTTATGTTTTGGAAATCTTCAGAGAACATTTTTTTGTTGTTGTCAAAATGCCTTTTGACTATCTAACACATTGCCCAAACATCTATCCCAATGACAGTATTAATATGTCCTGCTTCTCTCAGACCGCATTGTTTTCTTTAAAAAGAGTGACTTTTCTCCTTAAGGGTCACATCTCACAATAAATCAAATGCTCAAGAGAAGGGGTGGTTGTTTTATCCTGATTACACTTCACATCTTTTTTTACTGATGAAATCATTATAACCAGAGTGACAGGTGTCCTTATCTTAAATGATGTGTTTCTTTTCACTTCAAGCAGGCTATGTATTCTTACTAAGATTCAGCAAAGTTTAAAATGCAATGCAAAATTGTATTTCATCTTACATTACATGTAAAAGTAGTGATATTGATACAGTAGTTAACTAACTTCAGGACATAATGTTAGCTCATCACAATCCATGTAGTATAGTATTATCAATGTAGAAGAAGAGCAGGCAGAGCTGAGGGGTGGAGTTAAGCACATCATCAGATTAGAGTTATTATGCAGCCACAAGTGATGCACATTTTGAATTCCATTGACTCTTATCTAGTGCCAATTTATTGCTGACCATTAGTTGACTAGATTCTGGTATATAGGCTTAAGCAAAAATTATTCTGAACTGCAACTTAACTTATGGTCCTTATCCTTTACATTTGACATTGTATAATGCTTTTCTCTAATTTGAGGTCATCTTCCAGAATTCCTCCAAAGCCCGGATATTACTGAGAATTCAAGGATGGAGGGGCAAGTATGAGATGAGCTATGTACAATCTAAGGAATAGGCAATGTTTTTGGCATCCAGAAGTCACTTATCTGCTTTTACTTTCCTACCAAACCTATTCAAAGGTCATAACATTGCTTTTGGTTAGTTGGTTGCTTGGTTGGTTGGTTTTGGGAGTTGGGAGGCTAATATTTTAATAGATTAATATTTTCTACTATTACTGTTACATAGTTTATAAATGAGAAAACAGCTGCATTATAACCATGGGACAATTACACACTTATTTTACATTCATAGCTGCATGTGGCCTATGAAACATGGGTTCTACCTGTTCTAATTCTCCCTGAATTCTAGTTAGAGGTGTCTTCCATTTCTATCTTAAGAGGACAAAGATTTAATTGGTAAACTTCTGCATGCTAAATGGATGTGGTGTCTCTGAGCTACATCCTAGATTGAGTTTTATTTTAACCACTATTGTTACTTAATATTTCATACGGTCCAAGATATAAGTTACATCAGATGTATTTAATGGTTGACAAGAAAATAGTTAAGGCCATTAGTTTAACATGTGTTTCACCAAAATAAGGGGTTTGCTCCCAAAGATGGCTGTTGAACAGTAGGGAGAATTTTCTCCTGCTGATGATCTGCCAATTTTACTGTCAAAATTGGTTTTTTGGCAGCCCCATTCCCTGGATTTCAATGGGAGCACTTAAAAACAACTAAGGATGGTTTTTGGACAATCATGGACCCACCTGAGATAAGAAAACTTGAAGATTACAGTTCCTAGTAGGAGCAGTGGAAAACTAGGTCATCCATCCTTTTCCTTTTGGCAGACTGTTCTCTTAAACATGCATGGATTTCAACTACATTTTTTAAAGCTTCTATTTTGCTTTGCTTCATATCTAAAGTTGACTGGCTGGTTGAATGCTGATTTATTTTAACCCCCTGCTGGATTTTATCTGATTCTTTCTTGTACTTTTCCTTTGATTTTTTTCACTTTTTAAAAATAAACTGTCTTCCATAAGGAAAACGCAGCATACTTTAGAGTAGTGAAAATATCTAGACATGATTTATATCTATATTGGGCATAATTATATATATATTTTAAAATAGGCTTGTGTGTGTCTCTTTTTTGTTCCAAAAAGTTCTTGAAATAACAAGTAGATACAAAAGTAGTATTACTTCTTATATGTTTTATAGTTGCATATGGACAATCTGAAGGCATAACCTTTAAATGTAAATTTATTTTACAGAGGTAATTTAATTATTCTTTTTTAATCTTTGAGGGTTCAGAACTATCCTTAATAAAATTTCTATTTTATTAGAATAAGCTTTATTAAGCTTCTACAGAGAAACTATCTTACACTGTGAGCTGAGATACGCAATGAAACATTAGGACAGGTTTTTGATATCTTTTACTGTTGAAGTGCTGATCTTTTGCCAGTAGTGCTCAAAGGAACAATTGAAACTTGTTATTAAAGATAAGGAATTTGAATCATACCCCTGTTGTACTTTAATTCATTTTTTTAAAGATCAGTTCAGAGAAAAGCTCAGCCATTCAACTGTAGTTCAATATACTCATTTTTAAATCCTTATTTGCAATTCCCTAATCAAAGGTTGAATGGATGGTTTGCCTCCTTTTGAAGTATCTGGTTTTAAATGTTGGCTGGTTCAGTCACAGATCTCAAACAAACTACCCCTTCATACTTTTATCTCAATTGAATCAGACTAAAATAGGAAGATGACATTCAGACTTGTGCATCTGCATTCAACAATTGACTTAGCCCAGTGCTTGACTGACAGAGACTCTTCCTTTTTCTATGCTGACACCAAAAAATGATATTAATGTGTTTTCCACAAATTTATGAATCTTCATGACATGCTTTACGATTTTGACATAAAGTTATATTTATCTTAGGATAAAAAAGCATGAAATTCACAGTACTCTGATATACCCAGCACCTGGGACTAAGAGCTATCTTAAAAATCTTACAGCTACCCTGCAATAAAATGGGCGGCCAATAAATTTAATAAATAAATAATCATCTTACTGTTGGAGATGATGATGAGAGGAGGAGTCTAACGTTAGAATGTTACTCTTTCTGCTCACTTATAAAGGAAATGGCTTGAACTTCTCTTGTGAAGGGTCTTCATGTTTCATTTCACTGAGTAGGATAATTACTTTAAAGGTCATCTGATCTTCAGCAAACTTTCTTGGAGGTAAACTCATTTGAATATTAAAATGTATCCAGGTTTGAAATACAGACAGAAAAACGTAAGGAACAGGATATTTGTGTACTCACTCAGCATTTCTTAATGATATTTTTAAAAAGACATTAGTTGTTCACTGGCTTTTGCACTTCTGAAATGTTCCAAAGTAATTCATAGTAAGCTGTTATGTTAAAATGTCTTTTTTAACATACCATCACATGTTCAGGTGGTCCTTTTTTAATAGAAAATGAGAAAATGGAATAGTATGGAACTACTTGTAATACTTAAAACCATGACTTCAAATAAAAATAGCCATGATCCACTCATTTGTCAATATAACAAGGTGTTCCTGAAAGCTATTGAATTATATATACATACATACATACATACATACATACATGCATACATACATACATACATATATAATTCAATGCTTTAATTTAGTATTTCCTTATACCTTAGATTATATTATTGCCACGATGGGGCAACCCTCCTATTGTTTTGTCTGACCTTATTGTATTAAGCTGTCGTAAAGTTATTGTGATTGCATTAGCTTTTGCCTTGCAGTTTGTATCACTCTATTTTGCATTTGGTCAAAACAAGATACTGGAATGGCCAAAATACAGTAAATAGGAGGTTCACTTGATGGACAACAGTAATAAAGAGATCTATTATAATAATAGGAGAAATGGTTCTGGGGCTTTAGGGGCAGAGAGTTGACTCTTATCACAATGAACAAAGGATGAGAAAGGTGACAAGAATTTGACTTAATCTTTAAATTGTTGAAGACTGCATTTCTTACTATGAGGGTTGTTATTATTTTATTTTACATTAATTGTTTGTAAATTCATGTACCTATTTTTGCTTGCTTGTTATGGAAAATTGATTTTTTTCAAGAAACCTTTAAATTATTTTTAGAAACCTTGGTTTGTTTACAATGTTCAAGATCATTTTTGGTCAAGCTGCTCAGCAACACATAATCAAATGACATGAAAAGGAAAACTCTGCAAGGGGTTTAGAGATTTTCCTTTGCCTCTACTGTATATCATACTTTTTGACAGTAATTGGATTGGAAGGTATCTAAAGTTAGGGAATGGTGAACATTAAGTGTCTTGACAATACATTTCACTTAGATTTGCATTCATACAGCCCCATGAGTTTAGGAAATGAATGGGCAATTTGCCTCCTGGAACAGATACAGAGCCCATCTTGAAAAACTAATTCAGTTTGTTGATCTTTAAAATTATATTTCTAATAAGAATTCCACTTGGAACGTTGTTGTTTTTTCAGTCCTAAGGGAACAGTGTGAGTAAAAGGTTGAATGAGAACTTAGTAGTTGCAATACCTGGCTAGTAAATTGCATGGGATTCATTGGTTTACACACACACACACACGGAAAGAGAGGGGGGGGGACCAAATGTATGCATGTATGCATATAAGATATACATACATACATACATACAACCTTTTCTCAAATTTTATTTTATTGAAGGATTGTGTTATTTAATTTGAGGTCCATTGATACTTCTACCATTGAGGTTAACACACCCACACATTGTCTAGAGTGGTGGGATTCAAATACCTGAACATACGGTTCTCTGCGTGGATGCAGGCCTGGGCCTCCGAGGCCTAGAATGGACTTCCAGAAGTGACATCTGTGCACTTCCTGTGGGCTGTTCTAGGCCTGGGAGGCCTCCTCCAGGCCTCTGAAGCCTACAACAGACTTCTGGAAGTGACATCCACACACTTCCGGTAGGCCATTCTAGGCCTGGGAGACCTCCTCCAGGCCTCCGAGGCCTAGAATAAACTTCCAGAAGCAGCATGGGTTCAGCCGGTTCTCTGAACTCAACAAAATTTAGCTACTGGTTATAGTGAACCGGTGCGAACTGGCTGAATCCCACCACTGCTCTGGTCTAGACAATATAGAAACCTCTAATTCTTTATTCCACTTATTTCTTGGCAGCTGCATTTCAAACTGATTTATTTTTAATTAATATCTATAAAAACTAATAGTTTTTATATTTACTTTTAAATGACTTAACGGGATGTGCTAGTGTCTCAAATGTCTCAGAAGCTGAAAATGCTGCTTGTCCAAATAATATTGTTAACAAATGTTATATCCAACAGAAGATATTTATCTCTTGAGATAGTGTATATTAAAACTTCATCTTCCTTATCAATTGGTCCAAAATCAATATCTCCACTTTCATCCAACGCATCCATAATTTTTAGTTGTACATATTACCATGGACAGAATCTAAACTATCCTATTTCAAGAACAGAGCATATTAGCTCTGGGTTTGCATGAGATGTCAGAACATCCTCTGCATTGATTAACATATCTAGGGGGAAAAATAACTTATAGTCAGTTCAATACATAAATGGAGCACCACTTTGTTCAATACATGATTAAATTATGGAATTTACTACCTCCAAATGGAGTAAACATCTTAATATACAATCCCAATTAAAATATGCATTTGGATGAAATACATGTCATTTAAATCACTTTCTGCTGGCTAATTCTAAACTATTCAAGCACCACAGAAAAAAACGTTTTGGCAGAAAAGCTAAAATGGGGATGAACAGGGACAGGAAAAGGAAAAAGGAGTCAAATGCGTCATAAGTCACAAGTCCCTGCACGCCCACAAGAGATCTAAGTCCATCCCACTTAGAATGCCTTAATTCCCATTCTTCATTTCCCTTGACCACTAGTAGCTCAGATTCTTGTAGAGAGCTTAAGTTTGCAATAAATCTTTATCCTTATCTGAACTGCTGAAACTCCTGTTTTCCCTCGAGCTTGACAAAACCCCTGTCACCACCCTTTTAGTCAGCAAAATATTTGGATTTGCCACAGTGTCCCATGACTTTGGCTGGCTGGTGCTGAAGGAAATGTCAGTAGGCAAAGCAATGGGCCCAAGTGCTGGCTCAAAGAAAGGTGACATATTGTCTCATGATGTCACCTTTCACCAATGCAAAAATTTGCATTTTTTAAAATGGCCTCTGTTTTCAGAAGGAGGGGCATCATTGGCCTCGTCTAAGCTTTGGCACCCTAGGCCAGTGATGGCGAACCTTTTAGAGACTGAGTGCCCAAAAGCCACCGCACCACCCAGCCCATCCGCCCACTCTGCTCCTGCTCCACCCCCGGTCCATCTCCTGCTTCGCCCCACCCGCTCGCAGGGCCCCCACCACCTCCATGGCCCACCGCAGATTGCCCAGGTGGCCCTGCAGCACCATGGTGGTCATGCCCTCCACTCGTGCTCAGCAGCAGCATCTGCACACATTGGGGTGTGAAGGTGGAATCTTGTCCCTGCTGCCTGGTTGCCATGCCCTTGGCTGTGCTGTTCCGCGTGGGCCGCACCCGGGGCAACTCTCTGGGGGGGGCTGCTGGTGAGGAGGGGGAGTGGGGGGAGGCAGAGCTGTGGTAATGGCGCGTGTGCCCATAGAGAGGGCTCTGAGTGACGCCTCTGGCACTCATGTCATAGGTTCGCTACCACTGCCCTAGGCCATTGCCTACTCAGACTTGGCCTAAGGCCAGCCCTGAGTAGCCCCAACTCACCTTCCCTGACATTGACCTGAGATACTGAAGAAGGCTTTGGGCTGGTTGTCTTTGGCAGATGTTGTGGAATTTAGCACCCAGAACTGTAGGAGAACAACCTTCTCCATTAAGTTCACTACAGAAAAATCCTCTCAGCTTTTGATCCAAAAGCTTGGATTATGTCTCAGTTTTTGGATTATGTCTCAGTTTCTGACATAATCCAAGCTCTTCAGGAGAGTCCAGAGAAACATTATTTATTTATTTATTTATTTGCTTGCTTGCTTATTTTATTTATATCATATTTAGGGATTTCTCATGTTTAGACTAACTCTGAGTGGTACTGTTGGTGTGTGAAGTACTTTTTTCAAAACTTCACAGAGCCTTAATCTCCACAGAGATTATTTTAGCATATTCCCAGTCAGGGAAAAAACAAACCAACTTGACTCTTCCTACTATTTCAAAAGGGACTAAGAAAGTTCTGCTGAAAATTCAGAGGTTCAAAATAATGTATTAAAAGCGTCTTATTCCCTCATTTCCAAGAATGTGGATCATCCAAAAGATTGAAAGACAAATTGGTTCCTCAATGGAATAATTTTATTTCAGTATTATTGATATTTGCAATAAGCAACACTGCACTATAACGTTTTTTAAATAAATGGCTTTGCTTTCTACTTTCATTTATTTATATACTGGAGATAATTACTGTCAGGCTAAGCCCATATGCTGAATTAAATCCAAATGAAATATTGACATGTGAAATTTTAAGGCAAAGCTGATGTACAAAAATGAAAATAAACATTCTTCTTCAAATTGCTAGTGGAGAGGAAGAAAGGAAAACAACAAAATAGGGCCTGCCACAAAGAAGAGAGAGTCAAGCTATTCTCCAAAGCACCTGAAGGCAAAACAAAAAGCAATGGATGGAAACTAACCAAAGAGAGAAGCAACCTAGAACTAAGTAGAAATTTTCTAACAGTTAGAACAATTAACCAGTGGAACAACCTGTCTCCAGAAGCGGTGAATGCTCCAACACTGGAAGTTTTTAAGAACAGAAAACCCTATACAGAAATGGTATAGGGTTTCCTACCTGAGCAGGGGTTGGACTGGATGACCTCCAAGGTCCCTTCCAACTTCTTCTTCTTCTTCTTCTTCTTCTTCTTCTTCTTCTTCTTCTTCTTCTTCTTATTATTATTATTATTATTATTATTATTATTATTATTATTATTATTAAATTAATTAATATGCTGGGAAATTACACTTGAGACCCTGTCATCAATGTGAAAAAATATAGAATATATTAAGAATGACGGCTTGTTATTTACAGTTTCTCCACAGTAATTTGTCATACTTGTCAATCAGCTGGATGGCAACACTGAATTCAATGGAATGTGGAACATGAATGCTTAAAATTATTTGATTTTTTTCCCCAGCTTCTAGCTTCACCTATTGAGGTGTTTTTTTAAAAGAAAAAACAAACAAATGTGTACATTATGAGTAGAAATGCTTTTTGTGTGAAATCAAAGATCTATCTGCTTTACCAGCTCATTTCTAATAGAAACCAGATTGATGAATGTGAAACTACCTTATGCCACACAGCTGAACATCCCAGAGAGTTCAGAATGGGTTAGGCAATCTCCTTTTATAGCTCATGGAAGCCATAACACCGCCCTTACTATTTTATACAGGAAAGGGGCTTTATTTTTGTATCCAGGACCTTACTCTTTCTTGAGCCTCTATCAGGCGCCCCCAGAAATTTTAAAATGGCAGTTTTCCAGGAAATTTATACTCATCAAGGGGCAAGAACTCAGGGGATGGGGAAGAAAAGGAAAAAGCCTCAAGGCTTTTCTGGATCTCATACCCTCTGAGATGCTTTCTGTATCAGGAGGGAAGGAGCTCTTCCTTTTAGGAGGCGTTATAACATAGCAAGCAAGGTTTCTAATTGCAAGGGCCAAATGAAACTGGCTTAGCTGGGTTATATAACTTCAAATTGCTGAAATGTTTTAATTAACAGCATTTAAGGCCTGTCTTATCTGTCTCCCCTTTCCTCTTAGGGAAAGGAGTGAAACGTTTGAGAAGTCTGTCAAAACTCCTGGAGTACCTTGACATGGAAACTCCCACAGAAGACTTTCTTTTTTGTCACTGCATCCAGAGTAAAAGTAAAACTGCTCTGCTGGAATATACAATAGAGCTAGATATAAATTCAGATACATAGACATGGCCATTGGCATAGCTAAAGCCATAGAAGCACAATAAATGCACGCATGTGATATATCTGTGGAAAAAGGAAGGACCTGTAACTCTAACTGCTTTCCTCATGTAGCCCTTAATATGCTTCTTAGTGTTGTCTTTGAGTTCAAAAGTATTCCCAACCTGTTATATGAGGGAAATATTGCCCATTGTTATGCACTGTGTCTAACAATAACTTTCTAGAAGCTTAAAGGGAAAAATGAATCACTTTGGAACCTTATTTAGACGGGCAAATCCTTTAGAACTTTCTGGGGGGAAAAAGCAAAGTGAACTTGCAGACACACACAGGTGAAAAACTAGCCAAGATTAGTTTCAAAGCATTGTGCAAATCTTACAGAAGGCACAGCTGATTTAAAGTTCAAAGAGAGGTCCTTTATTGATGTTTTTCAGCGTTGTGAAATACCTTTCTCTTTGTATAGACACATAGAATCTATCTATGCTGAAGAAATAAGATTAAAAATGGGACTTTAGCAAAGCAGGTGCTTTATCACTGTTATGATTATTCTTCAGTCAGTTTGGGTAGGCAGCATCAAAACTTCAATTTCCGTATCACAGGATGAAGCTGCTAAAATATCTGTTCTTCTGTTTTATAACCATTGCATGAAGATTGTAATGTCTTGTTATGAATTCCTTACCTTTCAAATATTTTTGTGTACGGCCCAGACTGTATGGCTTCTTGAGTACACTATTGGAACAAATTTCTTTCTACTGATGATGTATTCTTATCTCATCAATATCTAAATAGTGGCATACTTTCTTTTCTCATAGACTTCAGACATCCCAGCATATCCAATACAGCACACACTCTATTGTTTTCATATTTATGGCTTGATTATGTTTTATCAAGAAAGAGTTTAATGACCACACAGTGGTCTTCTGAAGGATCTGTTCCCAACCTGGTCTTTTAGGCCTTCCAGTAGTGCACTCACTGCTACTGTAACTGAGTCCATCCACTTTGTTGCTGGTCATTATCCTCCTATTTTTTTCCAGTAACATAAGTTTAATTAGAGAGGTAGGCCTTACATAATGTGTTCAGAGTATGATAATTTGAGCTTGACTATTTGTGCTTCAAGTGAAAACTCTGGATTGACTTGTTCCATAAGCAGTTTGTTTTCTTTGCTATCTATGGCATTCTCCGGAATCTTCTCCAAAACTCAACTTCAGAAGCATTATGTAATGGATAAAGAGGATGTTTTTGAAGGATAGAAAGAATCACTACGAAGGCAATGACCAGGGAAATGAAATCTGAGGCCAAGAAAGTAATTTGAGAAAATGACTCAGACAGCCCCTCCCCCATTATCATAAGTTTCTTCCTGAGATTTTTGTCTTATCTTAGGCTTCTCTTCTCTTCTCTTCTTGGCAATCTCCACATCCAATTTACTTTCTTCTGTTTTTTGGTCTTTAGCAATCTCTTTCACATTCATCCTTTGATTTCATTCCATATTTCCTGTGGTTCTCTATCAATAACCTTTAGAACTTCAGAGTGATTCCCCCCATTATCCAGTATGAAAATATCAGTAACATTCTACTGTCTATCCATTTGGGCTTCATGGTAAAATATAGGAGTAGCTCACTACTATCTTCTCCCATTCTCCTCCAACTTATTTATTTATCTATGATGACCACTATGTGTGCCTGTTGGCTTTAGTGGGCAACTGGGATAATCTTCCTACCATGGGTGATCCTAATGGAAGAATGATGCTTTCTGTGTTCTTCATTCTCCCTCTCAAGAATATATATCCCACCCCTGCCATGACCACAATAAATCAACAGAGCAGGACTTGAAGAAGTGAGTCACTGTCAAGGTACTGAATCCCAGCATCCCACATGACAAGTGGAATGCTTAACACTATACTAAAGTATATATTGGAATGAAATAAGAGGCATTGGGACTATGTTGTACCATGCTATGTTTTTTTGCTGGACAGATATGTATCTGATAGGATCAGTGTAAAACGGAAATCAAAATCAAGAGCCAAAGGTAGAAATGTAAGGAAACTTAAGACATGTAAAACTGTCAGTTAAAATTTCTACATATTCTGAAAAACTCAAGGTAGCACGTACAGTATACCTATCTGTCACAATAGCACATGGCAAAATTCAAAGGGAGAATAAGAAATAATCAGCCAAAGAAATTAAAGGTTTGAGAAAAAAGAAAAAGAAATAAAGCCACATTTACTTTATATAAAAAGTATTTGCTATTCCTCTGCATACCATTTTACCCTTGCAAATCATATTTGCTTCCACACTGTTTCAACAGTCAACATACTGTTTCATGCATTGCCTTTTATTCTTATACTTTCCACCCATTACTTTTCCTAAATATTATTTGCTTTTGCAATTCAAGTCTCATTCATTCTCTTTATATGTCCAAACCACCAAGCCACCTCAGTGTCTTTCTTTTCATATTTTATTTCCATCATTCACTTTTGAATTCACTCTACATTCATTCACCACCCATTCATTCTTGGTCTAGCTCAGTGGTTCTCAACCTGTGGGTCGGGACCCCATTTGGGGTCAAACGACCATTTCATGGGGGTCGCCAAACAAGGCTGTCTGCCATTTTTTCCCCCTTTTCTTGGCCACGCCCCTGGCACCCGGTGATGTATAAATGGTTGGGGGTCACCACAACATGGGGAACTGTATTATGGGGTCGCGGCATTAGAAAAGTTGAGAACCACTGGTCTAGCTCTTGTTTTACAGCATACTTTTCTCAAGTGTCCTATTCCCACTGCATTCAACTTACTTTTATGCTTTTTCCTCTCTCAACTCTCATTTCAATATAACCAAATGGACAGAAGCATGCTCTTAGAAGCCAGCCACTTTTGATTCTTTCAATTAAAGCTCCCTCTTTTCTTATGAATCACATGTATATCTACAACCAGAACATGTGCACCTTAAAATCTTACCATTCATTTCATCATGTTAGTAAACATGTTACTGAAGTGCATCAATTCATCTACTGGCTCTAATTTTTCACCATTTATGTATAATTTGGCTTTTTTTTTTCAATTTATTTTAGACTTTCTTCTCTCTCTCTCTCTTCTCTCTGTTCTCTCTGTTCTCTCTCTGCTCAGTGCCAAATCATTTACTCGGTGTTCAATTTATTTTCATACATTTTGTTTCCATCATATTTTGTGCTTTTCCCAGTCAACAACTAACATTTAAATCCATATTCATGTAATACAGCTTTCTTAATTTTATCCACGACAAACTTTAGACTCTGGAGCATTCTTGGAAAATTGGGGGGGAAATCTGTTTATTTCATTTAATTGGCAAAACCAATGGATTCATTTTTATTGTTACTTTTTGATAATGTTTGTAATTTCTTTTAGAGGACCTTGGAGATGGCCTTGAGGGAAATATTCATAAACTATCACAAATTATCACAAAAACAAAAAGGGTAAAACAGTCTTCTTATGAAGTCTGTTTCCTGATCTGGACAATCTTGAAGAGCTAAAATTCCTGAAGGACAAAAATAATAATTTCAATTGTAGAACACTGTTTTGCACTTTAGACATGATCGATATTAATCAGAAATGTATTTTCTATTTTCCTCCTGCTTTACATTTCCATTGCAAGCTAATTATACATATCTTGTAAATTAGACAACACCTGGATCCAGAATAGGTAATGGGAGGGGGGAGCTAAGGAAAGGGAAATGGAGTTGATAGAAATCACACTGTAAGACAGAGATGTCAAACTGCCGGCCTGCGGGCCGGTTTCATCATACCGGAATCGTGCCCACCCCATTGCCGGCAATGGCAAAAAAGCTCCAATACATTGCGCGACGTCACGTGACGTCGCAAGTTTGACATGTCTGCTGTAAGAGGTTGCTCTTGCAGTGTGTGGGTAATGGAATAAGTGTCACATATCTCTGAACCCAGCTCTCTAGGTGTAGTGATGTGTGGGAATGAGCTTGGCAGACCAGAAGGAGGGAGAGAGAGAGAAGCTGCTTTGGGAACAATCAGATAAAAAGGGCATAGTCCACAATTGCAGGAAAGTTATCTAATAACTTTATGCACATACTATGACATGCAGAAAGGTTATCCTTCTGCTAATATCATTTTAGAACAATATTTGCAAGGTGAAGCAAACATATGAATGCTCCAATGCCTGCATGGGACTATATTGGTCTTACTCAAATAACAGAAATAACCAGCCATTCTTTGTGCCAAGCAATTTACTAAACTTTGTCTACTGCAGCCTATAGTTTTGAAAGGTTACATTCATCATCTAGCAGACATGTTTTTAGTTCTCCCTTCATCACATTGGAGGCTTGGAAACTGTCACTTCCTTCCCCTTCCTCTTCCTCTTCCCTTTTATGTTATTTTCACCCACCCATATTTCAGTGCCTGTCTCAACCTTCAGGGTGACTATAAGAACAGAAAGCAAAATGGCCACAGTCCTTATAAAATTTCCTTTTTCAATGATCTTAGTTCAGTCACAGAAAGGGACTTTTAATCGTCTTATAAGTAGCCTACATGACAGATGGAAGTTATCTGATCAGGAGACTTAGTTTTGTCCCAAACTAGGCCAAATCTGTTTCCAAATCCAGCATTTAAGTCCCTTTGGAGTCCACATAATCAGAGTCATCCATAGGAACCTGAGGCTTTCTTCAAAATGACAAAAGCAATATCCACCTTTCAATTAAAATTCTGCCCTTTACAGGTGTCAATGTCACAAGGCACATCCAAGAGGACCGGAACTTGGGTTGTGACAGTACAACATTGCTTTTGTCATTTGCCCTCTCTCTCCTTGATTCCCCCTAGGAATGCTTCTGTATATGACACTTTTTTTTCAACATGTTGTATGTTTGTAAAATGAAATGTCCAGGCCAGAGTTTGAACAACGTGTATTTTCTACATTTTATTGCCGCAAAGCAACTTGGAAGGCTTTTGGCTTTAAAGGGCATTTAAGAAAATGTTTTAAAAATACAGCACATGAATTAAGAAGTGTGAAACATGTTGTCATGAAAAACAGGGCTGCCATTTCCTTCCACAACTCTGGCAACTCATGTTTGATTTAACCTTTCTGTTTTTCTTTCTACTTGCTGCTCCAACTGTTCTCCTTTTGCCAGCTGTAATAAAAAGTGCTAGCCAACTCTAATTCTGTTTCCTTTCTGTTCTGAATAGGATTAACAGAGGTATGCCTAAAATGTATTAGGAATCTGCTATTGTTTATTAATATCAGAAGAGAGATAAAATTGAAATTAGGAGAAGCATTTTTTTTTTTTACAAGCGGACAAGACTTCAAAATCTGTTGGTGTGCTGCTGCAGGCTACTTCTAGATTAAGCATGCAAATGTCCTTTTTAATCCAAAGGTCAAGTCTTGTTGCTTTTTTAAAAGGTGAAAAAATAATGACAGAAAGTTTCCTGCTTCCACTGAGAATAGGTTTTAAATGTTAACAGTGAGTTCTTAGCCTATTATGTAACTTTCCTAGAAGGATCTTTCTTGCAAAATACTAGCCTGAAAAGCTACTCAGGCAAAAACGACAATTATATATCCAGGTTTATCTGAATCTGGATGAGCATTAGATGGCAACAGTGTTTTCTTTACACTTGGTTTGTCAGATTTTTCCAGATTTTTGTGCCCCAAATCTGCAGGCACACTTTCCGTTTTACACAAGGATTTTGCTTTGATGAGAAAAATTATAGTAAGAATGCAAATTCCAGCAGTAAGTTATGGTCCCTTGGACATGGTTGTGTTTAATGTATTTGTTGATTCACAGCATTTATTTGTTAAAAGTTAGGGTCTGAAAATCTCAGCTGTTTAGAGAATAATACAAACATAAAATATAAGATAACATAAAATAGTTTTGACCCATAAGCTTTAATTTACAATCTGTTCGAGCCCCAACTAAACGTCCTTTTTCTTTCAAAGATTATGAAAGTCCTGTGCAACTTTCTTGTCCTCTTTATGCATTGAAAGATGAGTCAAACATCTACCACACAACAAGGTCAAGCTGCCATTTTTTTCAGTTTTTAACCCAGTTTTTTTTAAATAACATTATCAAGAACCTCATTCACATTGATTATATCATTACCAGTGTCTGACAAGTCAATGTTTTCACCTCAATATGGATATTATATGAAATAGTTGGCAATACTCTTAAGTTATTGGTATTGAGAGAGAAAGTCAGGCTGCTTGCTAAGTGCTTCTTCAAACAATGGAGTTAGTTATTGTACTAACACAACAATAGCCTGAGAATGATTATTTGTTCCATTATTCAATTTCATTAAAGAAAATGGAAACTTGCTAAGACAATAGGACATTAAAAGATTAATGTCATAGTTACAATAAGTCCTCAACTAATGACTACAATTGAGCCCAAAATTTATGTTGGTAAGTGAGAAATTTGTTAAGTGAGTTTTGCCCCATTTTTACTTTTCTTACCACATTTGTTAAGTGAATCAAACAATAGCAATGCAGCTCACCATCTCACGTCCCCCCGCAACTCAGACTAACCTGAGCACAACAAAGCCCCCACCCAAACAGAACACTCCCCCGAGCCAATCAGAGTACAGCTAACCCCCCATCCAATCAGAGCACAGCCAAGCTCCTAACCAATCAGAACATACCTCCACCCAATCAGAACACAGCCAAGCCCTCACCCAATCAGTTCATACCCCCACTGGCAGTTAAAAGGAAGAAACAGCTACGATCACACATTGCTCCTAGAAGCATGAAGCCGAAAACACCAGCCTGAAGATGACGAATGAGATTTCGTTGAAACGTCGCCAAGACATTTCCAATTTGACGTGGGAGAAAACCCGAATAACCAAAGATAGATAGATAGATAGATAGATAGATAGATAGATAGATAGATAGTGTGTGCTTTGGATAAACGAGGCCCTTCATGTCACCACAGAAATGTGCAGAATTCCTTGGTCCTGTTGTGCAATGTTTTGATTTCCCTCAGACGATTCTGTTGTCTTTCTTCCCCCAGAAATCAATTATGTTTGTTCCATGAATATCATGCCATTTACTGAACAAGTTTTTTGGAACTTTTGGAACAGGAAATGGTTTACAAACTATTTCCAACATATTCTACTCCTCAGGGGAACCATGACAAAATATCATAAATCATGTCCTTTTCTAGAAGAATCATTTTCAGGGAATGACAAATTGTTGTCAGGGCAACTGATCTCAGTACGTTTCTGAAGGGAAAAAAATAAATAATTTTCTGGGGTCTGCTCTGTTTCTGAGCCACTGAACTTTCCATGGAACTAATTCACTCAATTCTATTCCATTCAATCAATAGTTTTGTCTTTGTTATAACTACAATAGCAACTGCACTGACCATGTGGATTGTGACCGTATGCTGGATCTAGAAGAATATTCCCAGTCCCTATAGGTAGTCCTTAATTTACGATCATAACTGAGCCTGGAATTTTGGTCAAGTTATCATGTGACTGGATTTAATATTACAGGCTCAGTTTAATATTTTAATATTAAATATTTACAGTTTAATATTTAATATTACAGCCATTTTTATGAGGGTTGTTAAATAAGTCACTATGGTCATAAGTCTGAATCCACTGATTCAAAGGGCTTTTTTTCCAGAAAACAACAAAAAAGTTGCAAAATGCAATTATATGACCATGAGAATCTGTAACTCATAATAAATGCAGGTGCCAAGTGCCCAAAATGTGATTACATGAACAGGGGGAGTGGTGCAGCAGTTGTAACTTTGAAGATGGATTATAAGTATTTTTTTCAAATCTTTTGTAGTTGAATGGCCATGAAGTGACCAGTTGTAAATACTGCTTTTCCCCAGTATTCTAAGCTGAATTATTCTTAACTTTGGTTAGGTTTGTTAGGGTATTTATGTATGTGTCTTAATGCATGATATGAACCCAAACCATTTGCTTAATTACGGTTTGGGATATTGTGTAAAGATAGAAAATAGGAAACAGGTTATGGAAGCTTTTATAGTGTAAAGTGATTCTGTATAAATCAACATCTATCAATTTCACTAAAAAGTGAAGGGGAAAATAGAGAAAACCCTTCTGAAAGCACAGTCCCTAGTGAAACATATCTGAACTTCTAGGACACGGGTGTCAAACTCGCCACATCACGTGATGCTTCGCGACATATCACAACTCTTTTTGCATTGCCGGCAATGGGGTGGGCGCAGCTTCGGTATGATGAAACCGGCTCGCAGGCAGGCAGTTTGACACCCCTGTTCTAGAACAATCCTCTGTTAAAGCTACAGGTTTTGCTTCTATTATTCTACTGCAAAGCCAGTGCTCTTTCTGAAGAAGTCTTAAATGATCAGCTGTCCATATGCACTACATATCCTTTCTGTTAATGCTTCTCCACAAACCTGGAATCTCTTTTGTAGTTAGAAAACAAAAAACAATCAGGGTGCATTCCATTTCATGTGCGTTGTGAACCATTGCTACTAATAAGGAGGCTAACTGACTCTAGATTTGAGCGGTTCTTCATCCTAGCTGCGTTGCCTCAGGCTTCTCATGCATAAGTGAATATGGTAATTTTTAAACTCATATACTAGTGTCTGTACATTCTGACCCATAACCAGTTCAGTGTAGGTCTAAATAACAAGTTCTCATATTAAGAGAGGGTCAGGCCTATATATGAGCTAAAGTCCTATTGCTGAGGTTTCATGGAGGCTCAGATACTTCTGAAAATAAATGGACTTTTTTTGTAAATTTCTATAGATTTTTTAAAATCTGTGCACCACTTGCTTCTATGCTCACTAAAAATGACAAAACAAAGCAAGAGTTTCAGCAGCAAAAAAAGCAGATGTTGGTATTTATTCAGCTGGAACTTCTTTTCTAATGTTGATTAATGATTTGCATTGTTTGTCAAATGTTCTTTAAGGCACTGATGTGAGATGTACAGTGTTGGCCTAATAGCCAATATCAAGATTAATGACTTACAAATTATTATCTCTGATTATCTTTGCACTTATGTCAAATAAGATAGTGTCATTCGTGTGTGTGTGTGTGTGTGTGTGTGTGTGTTTGAATATTAGTAGCTGGGATTGGTAGCTGGGCTGTTGATTAGATATCTGGGCTTGGTAATTAGGTTGCAAATGTTGGGGGGGGGGAATCGTCAGTGCGATTTGAATTGTGTTTGTTTTGTTTGGAATGTTACTTCCGGTATTTCAGTTGAAGTAGCTCTTTCTCTCTCAGTGGTTAATAGGCAGGGTCGGTGTCAATGTGTTTATTCACTGATTGGTTGGTGGAGAACAGGCCTCGAGGAATTCTATTTCTCTCCTTGACTTTGCTTGGGTTATAATTGTGGTCCGGGTTATATCGAACTTGTGTCCTTTTGAGTCCTCGTGAACAGACATGAGGAGCACTGGGTCGTGTCTTTTGATAGCTAGGGAGTGCTCGTGCAGAATGGTAGATAGCTTACCAGAAACCAGAAACCAGCCTCAACTCTCAGACAGACTATCAAAACTAAAGAGCCAACAGAAACAAATCAAAGATCAGGCGTCATATACCAAGTCCAGTGCAACAACTGTGAAAAGAACTATATGGGCCACATAGAAAAAAAGCTCCTGAGACTAGAAAGAGTACAGAGAAGAGCAACAAAGATGATTAGGGGACTGGAGGCTAAAACATATAAAGAACGGTTGCTGGAATTGGGTATGTCTAGTTTAACAAAGAGAAGGACAAGGGGGGACATGATAGCAGTGTTCCAATATCTCAAGGGCTGCCACAAAGAAGAGGGAGTCAAGCTATTTTCCAAAGTGCCTGAAGGCAGGACAAGAAGAAACTAATCAAGGAGAGAAGCAACCTAGAACTAAGGAGAAACTTCCTGACAGTTAGAACAATTAATCAGTGGAACAACCTGCCTCCAGAAGTGGTGAATGCTCCAACACTGGAAGTTTTTAAGAAGAGATTGGACGGTCATCTGTCTGAAATAATAATAATAATAATAATAATAATAATCCCCCAGTGAGGCACTACCTTGACGTGGTTGTGGGGCTTGTGTACTCTGAGGAAGATGAGAGCTATGCCAGAGGTTCAACCATACTGGACAGGTCTCATCAGAGGAGTCAGACAAAGAGTGTCTCTCCCATAAAAAATATGGTGAGACGTAAATTTCAGAATGCCATACCGGCTCGGACGTCGCCCGGGTTAACAAGGTCCGCACTAGATATTGGAGTTCCTGGATATCTGGTGAAAAATGGGTTACAGGACTCAGGACTGTTGGCTGAGCAACCAGGGCCAGCAGCTGCAGAACTACTGGAAGAAAAGGTGTTTACCCGTCGCAGATACACAGTGATGGAAAACAAAGAAATAATGATCTGTTACTACAGATCAAGTCCAACAAGAAGAGGATATCTAAAACGAATGCACCAGTTCTGGAAAGAACAACATCCAGAATCAGAAATAACAGAACAGAGACTAGCAGATCAACGCCGATTTATAACACGAAATAAAGTATTCACAGAAACAGAATTGGACGAACTGCAAAGGTTTACCCAGGGCAAAGAAATCAAAGCCTTACCAGAAGTAATTCAGAATGTAGAGGCAAACCAGGGGGAGTTGGCAGTGAAGGAATCTAGCAGAGATATACAACTGTTCTCATTTGGAAACCAGGCACCTCTACCTCAGGAAGAACAAAACCCTCTAACTAAAGAAATAAAAGAATTGAAACAAAGAATAACTGAGCATCTAGAACAGCACAAAAACAACAGAATAAGGCTACCTGCATTGAAGCTTGTTCCAAAGAAACAGCTAGCACAAGCATTAAAAGATGCAAATACTGCAATATCAAGTATAAGCACCAATTCACTGCAAGAAACAAACCAACTAATGTACAGCACAGCTGCAGTTATAACAGAATACCTGGGATGCAAAATCAACAAAGAAGAAAAACAAACAAACAGTGCACCAGAAAAATGGAAGGTTAGACTAGAAAATAAGATCAGCAAGTTAAGATCACATGCAAGCAAGCTAGAACAGATGAAAGAAAAGAAGCTGAAGAACAAGAAGACCAAAGAATACCTAATCAAGAAATACCACTTAGAAACAAGGAAGATCAAGGAAGCACTGGAAATAATAAAGCAACAAATAACAGCTATAGCCAGGAAAATCAGTAGATATGAAGCTCGAATTGCAAACTATAGGCAGAACCTCCAATTTCAATCCAATCAGAAACGTTTCTACCAATCCATCAATGGAGAAACTGCAAGGAATCAGTCAGTACCTGACAAGGAAGAAACAGTGCAGTTCTGGAAGCAGATATGGGATAACCCAAAGAAATACAACAAGGATGCGGCTTGGTTAAAAGAGGTGGATGCAAATAAAACAGAAGTTGAAATGAAAGAACTAGTAATAACAACAAAAATGGTAGAAAAAAGAGCAAAGAAAATCAAAAATTGGTCAGCACCAGGTGAAGATGAACTGCATGGGTTTTGGTTGAAACATCTAACTGTTATACACCCACTCATTGCCAAGCAGTTCAACAATATACTACAAGGAGGAGAAATTGAAAAGTGGCTAACAACTGGGAAAACCTACCTAATAATGAAAAATCCAGCAAAAGGGGCAACACCAGGTAACTACAGGCCAATTACCTGCTTACCAACAACTTTCAAATTACTAACTGGTGTGGTAGCTGATGCAGTGCAACAGCATCTAGTTGAAAACAATCTCTTTCCACCTGAGCAGAAAGGAAACCGCCCCAACAGCAGAGGAACAAAAGATCAACTCCTCATAGACAAAATGATCTTGGAAAACTGCAAGAGAAGGAAGACCAACCTGAATGTGGCATGGATTGACTACAAAAAGGCATTTGACTCTCTGCCACATGATTGGATAATAAAGTGCCTAGAAATAACAGGAGTCAGTAGAAACATCAGAAAATTTGTGCAAAGATCGATGGCACAATGGAAGACACAGTTGCAGATCAATGGTGAGAGGCTGGGAGAGGTTAATATCAAGAGAGGAATATTTCAAGGAGATTCATTATCACCATTACTATTTGTTATTGCACTGTTTCCTCTGTCAACAATACTGAATAACTCAGGACATGGCTATCAAACATCAAAAACATCTGCCAGACTATCCCACCTCCTTTATATGGATGATCTGAAGCTGTATGGAAAAACATCATCTGAAATAGAATCGCTGCTCAACACTGTCCGTATATATAGCCAAGATATTGTAATGGAGTTTGGCTTGGACAAATGTGCCACACTTACTATCAAACAAGGAAAAATAATGAAAACTGAAGGAATCAAGATGCCCCACGAAAATAACATTAAGAGTCTGGATGAGGAAGAGTACTACAAATACTTGGGTATCCTTCAAGCTGACAACATCAAGCACACTGAAGTCAAGAAAAAGATTAGAGGTGAATACATCAAGAGAGTGAAGAAGATCTTAAAATCCAAACTCAATGGAGGAAATACCATAAAGGCAATCAACACCTGGGCAATCCCAGTCATTAGGTACACAGCTGGAATAGTGGACTGGACTCAAGCAGAACTAAAAGCAATGGATAGGCAGACCAGAAAAATAATGACAATGAATCATGCCCTTCATCCACGCAGTGACATTGATAGACTTTATCTACCAAGGCAAATAGGTGGGCGTGGAATGCTACAAGTACATCAGATGGTTGAAGAAGAAAAAATGGCTTTGGAAGAATATCTGAAGAACAATGATGAAGATGCACTGAAATTAGTATATCAGGAAGGCTTACTAACTACTGGAGAGACCAAACTGGCCTACAAGAAAGACCAAATGAAGAACAGAATAGAGGCATGGGAAGACAAAGCACTACATGGCCAATACATGAAAAAAATAGCTGGGAAAGCAGATAATAATAAAACCTGGCAATTGCTAAGAGCAGGAAAATTGAAGAAAGAGACCGAGGGACTAATTCTGGCTGCACAAGACCAAGCCTTAAGGACAAATGCATACAAAGTCAAAATTGAGAAGACAGCAACAGACAGTAAGTGCCGCCTATGCAAAGAAGCTGAAGAAACAGTGGACCACCTGGTAAGCGGTTGCAAGAAGATTGCACAAACTGATTACAAGCAGCGGCATGACAAAGTAGCAACAATGGTGCATTGGAAGATCTGCAAAAAATATCATTTGCCTGTAAGCAAAAACTGGTGGGATCATAAAATAGAGAAAGTCATAGAAAATGATAAAATTAAACTGCTCTGGGACTTCAGAATTCAAACAGACAAGCACCTGCAACATAACACCCCAGACTTAACAATTGTCGATAAGAAAGACAAAAAAGTCTGGATAGTGGACGTGGCAGTGCCTGGAGACAGCAGAATAGAAGAGAAAGAACTGGAGAAGATAACAAAATACAAAGACCTACAAATAGAAATAGAAAGACTGTGGCAAAAGCAAGCAAGGGTAGTACCAATAGTCATAGGCTCCTTGGGTGCAATCCCAAAACAACTGGAGCACCACTTGAACACCATTGGCATTGACAAATTCGCTATTAGTCAATTGCAAAAGGCAGCCTTATTAGGAACTGCTTCCATCCTGCGACGATATCTGTAATACCATCAAACATCCACATCTGCCTATCCCAGGTCCTGGGTAAGGACTCGATAGGTAGACAAAATGCCAAATCCAGTCTGAACATCTGGCTGACTGTGCGATGATCGATAATAATAATAATAATAATAATAGTAGTAGTAGTAGTAGTAGTAGTAGTAAAGTTGGAAGGGACCTTGGAGGTCATCTAGTCCAACCCCTGCTCGGGCAGGAAACCCTACACCATTTTGGACAAGTGGCTGTCCACTTGTATAGGGTTTCCTGCCTGAGCAGGGGGTTGGACCAGATGACCTCCAAGGTCCCTTCCAACTTTATTATTATTGTTATATTGGCAGGGCATTTGTATGTGGGAGGGCATGTTTGTGCATGCACAGCATAATGCAGATGGAGATTAAAATATTGGAAACTGGACATGAATTCATGTTTCAGATTTGACAGAATCTTATAAATGATCTGCAGTTCCACCAGGAACAGCTGGGAAATGTGAATGTTCAGCACCATTAAAAAGCCAATTCTTTGAAATGTAATTGTGGGATTTCAGTTTCTTGCCTTGCAGAAATGTGGGGGGTGGGGTGGGGATCAATTACAAAAGAGAGTCTTTGAAACCAACTTTCAACATAAATCTTTCCCCTGCACTTTGTAAAGGGGGTACTATTTCCCTCTGTGAAGAAAAACAGAAGGAAAAAGTTTGTAGTTCATGTAAGTTTTGTGGGAAATTTGTACTCATTATATAAGCCTTTTACACGAAACCAAGCTGTGCTATCCATGGGAAGATGGGATCACTGTTTCAGACAAAAGCAAACTTTATATTTCTCTAAAAATGATATTTGGGAGCTCAATCACATGCTTTCATAAAGTAAGGATTGAACAGCAGTAGCAAAGGTAAAGAAATCATTTGAATTATCTTTTGTCTCTATAAAAAAGTTGTAGGAAAGGATTTATTTTAAAACTAATAATAATGAAAGTTATGCTGTAAGAGGCATCAACCAGTGGGAAAACTTCACATCTGATGATGAAGGCTAACCCCAAAGCTGTTGTGCCTCAATAAATACGAGTGATAGCAAAGCATTTTCCACAGCATTGTAAGTTTAATTAAACTTTGGAATTCACTACTTTGATGTTTGGTTATTAAGGCTAACCCCAAAGCCATTGGGCCTCCACTCTTCAACAATAGCAAACAGCTTACACAGTATCATAATTGTAATTACCGTATTTTCTGGCATATAAGACAACTTTCTAAACCATGCAAATCTTCTCCGAAGTCGGGGGTTGTCTTATGCGCCGAGTTGTCTTATACGCCAGAAAATACCGTATTTTCCGGTGTAGAAGATGACTTTCTAACCATGCAAATCTTCTCCAAAGTCGGGGGTCGGAAAATATGGTACACTTTGGAATTTGCTACTATACTATGTGGTGCTGGCTTAAAAAAAGAGTTGTACCAATTCATGGAAGCCATGCGGATCAATAGCTACAGTATTAGCCTTCATGATAGTGTGATTGTCTTCTGAAGGCTGTCTGCTGGGAGATTAGTTGCTTCCTTGTGCAGTTGTCCAGTATGAAAACAGGCCATTTTAGCAGGTGTCTGCTTATGTTATTCTGTTATTCAAAGGTTCTGTGAATAACATTTAATTCAGAAGGACTTTAGTGTGACTAAATTAATCCATCAATTCCTTTTTTCAAGATTACTTGGGAAGATTGAAACTGGTAAGGTTGCTTCATCTGACAATGGTGATAGTTTAACTGCAAACAGAAATATAGATTATTTCCACAGCAAGAAATAAAAAAATAGAAATGGTTAAATTGATTGCTTTATTCAAAGAGGAGAACATACTATGTTTTTTATCTGGAAATCACTTCTGGATTTTGTGCTTGTGATGAAAAAAAATGAAACTTTCACTTTGGTTTTGCTGATTAGATAGATTTGTTGTTATAGAAATTGCTAGGATATACTAATGTGTAAAAGTAAAAAGTTGAGGCTGAATGTTATTATCTTGTATTGTGCTAAAAAGAATCAGAAGTCAATGCTTATTTTTCTTTCTTCTCTTGTATCTCATATTTTCTTTCCTCCTCACTTTTTCCTCCCTTAATTTTTTATTATTCTCCTTTGTATTTTATACTTTGATGAAACAATAAATTTGTTATATAGTAGAAACCGGTAAGGACACTTCATCTGAGAATTAGAATATCTCTGAGAATTATGACAAGGTTGTCCACGTTGAACAACTCAGTTGCCAAAATTTCAGAGATTATCCATTTTGCAAAATTGATTCAAAGATATTAAACTTAAAACCATTGTTTGTAAACCCTCTTAGACTAAGAAGATTCCATTTAGTGCCCTTGAATGATAACATTATAGAAACTGGTGCAATCCATTATAATAAAGATTCATAAAGAAAAGGTATTCTGCATTTTTGACCATCCTCTGATGGAAACATAATTATTTCTTAGAATACTTGTTAAAAGATAATTAATTTTTTTGTAAAACTATTATGGGTAAGGAATGGAATTCTTGTCCTTAAATTAGTTACAAAGTGGCCAAGGATTGTGATGGACAATGTTTTACTTTTCTTTTTTTCTTTTTTCATTTATTGGCAGACAGCAAGTAGCCCGATTCCCACATTTCAATGAAATCCCAATAAAAGAATGACTTCATGAGGCAAATTCTCTTGTGGGACTTTTTCATATCAGGAAAAAGGAAATAGAGAAGATGAAGCTATGACTTCAGGAGAATATACCCATTTCCTACCCTTCAACCTCCAAATTCTTCGTGCTAAGAACAGATTTCTTACTACATTATTTTTATGTGCCATGTTTCCACATGATTTTGCTGCATTGGCATGTCATTTTGAGTTCTGAGAATTCTGTTTGACTTCAATATTGAAGTCAATCTGGCAGATTAATCTAGAAGTTTTAAATACAGAATTGAAAGGAATATTATTAACAATGAATACATTTAGTGAGCATTAAGAGTCTTTCCACTTAGGTCATTTAACTGGGAAGATAATAGCTGACAGCAGACAAAGGTTGATGTTTTGTAAAATGTCAACCTTACATAGTGGGTAAAATTCTTGGCCACAATCCACAATTGTTCTTTGAGCATTATATTTCATCTGTTTCCTTTTGGTCCAAAGGACAATTTTATTGAGAAGATTATAATTTATGAAGGGCATTAGAATAAATATTTTGAGCACATTTCTGCCCTGATTATGGTTCTTCTGCTGAAAAACCAATGGGAACAAAAATGTTACAAATGAAATTCAATAACCTTTACATCATGATTTGGTGTTATTCAGAGGAATCTTCCTTTGCCTTCCTACTTAAACATTCTCTAGAATTACAATAACGACAGACATAAGGTGAATATAAGGCATGAATGAATAAAATAATCTTACAATAAGTATAAAAGCAACAGAAGTAAGGAATGAAAGTAAGTCAAAAAATAATTTCTTGCCAGGTAACAAGAAAAGTCTTTAGATTTCTTGCAACATTGAAAGTGTTGTACGTTCTGATAAAAAGAATGTCTCCTTTAAACCCGAGCTAACCATTTGATTTATAGATTATATGGTGGTTGGCAATTGGTCTTTCAAATGAAGATACAAAATAGCAAGAGAATATTAAAAAAAACAAGAAAATTAGCAGGCAAAGTTAGGAATCAAAAGGACTGAAAGAAAATTTTGAGCTTGAAGCATTTGTATTTAACTTCTGAGAACACAAAAAAGCTTTTAACTTGTCAGAGACTTGTTAGGTAGAATGGGGATTTCAAACATCTACCACACTTTTGTATTCTAGAACAATATGCTTTTTTTCCCCCATTTTACTAACAAAAAGTGCTTTTTTCTTTTATTTTGCCTATGAGTAATGTCTCTTTGAACAGCCAGAATGGCATGTTGATTTGTACAAAATGTGCCTTGATTCTGCACTGCAGAAATTGTTTTTACTAGCAGAATATTTTTATAATTGTACCTTAATTTAGCACTGTTGATTGATATTGGAAGTATGTAATAAAACAGCTTACAACATGCATCTCAAATATAAAGGGGAGGTGTCATCTAAAAAGGAAAATAAACATAACATCTGTTATCTTTTACCACAGCTAGTAGCATTTGTGTGAAAAGTGTCAAGTATTGAACTAAACATGACTCAAGATAGTTCTGAAGATGCTAGAATTATTGGTTAACCTGCTTTAATTATTATTTTTATTTTTCAATCCTGCATGAAACCCTTGATTAAGTTAACATTAAGATACAGGATAGATTGGTATTTTCCATTTTTAATTTCAACCGTAAAACATTCTATCAATGCCAGGTTTGAAAATTATAGCAGAGATAATAGAAGTCTGACCCTAGTAGAAGTTAGAGAAGAAAAAGTTGTCCCTCAAATGTCAAGGCACCTTGTGGTCCAAGAAATTAAAACTAAATTGTTTGCAGTATGAATCCCAAGGTGGTGCTATATCTCAGCTGCCATGACATTTAGCCAGTGACTTTTCATAGCTTGTTAATAATGTATAGCCATCCCAATATAAATTTGCAGCGATGGAACTAGCCTGTTAGAGTGAAGCAGTTAAGGAGATTTATTTTGCCCAGAAAATGCATATATGAATGAGAGAGCAGAGATGAAATCAGGACAAATGTCCAAAGAATTTCTCTTAGATTGTCTTATTTAATGGGGCACTGGGACAATGTCTACTTTTATTTATTATTCTCTTCTTCTAACTCTTTTTTTAAAAGTTCAATTAGTATTCAGATAATTATGAATACTAATCAGCTTGATAATCTCTACCAATTCATTCATCTCGACAATTCTTCTAAGTCAAAAGAGCTCAAGAGAGCTAAAGGTAACTGCATAAGTGCTGTCTTGTTAAAGTATATTGCTGTTAATGATTTTTTTTAAAAAATAAAGCCAGCTCCCCGCTCTGACGGAGGATGCTAGCCTTCAACCTGGCAGTTATACAAATTATTCATAAACTGTGAAATGTCAGCCGAGAGATGAAAAGAGATGAGAAAAGGGTACAGGTGAGCAACAGAGACAAAGAACAATAGGTTACAGCAGGTTATGGATTGGAATTGAAGGGGGAGGAAAGGGAGTTTGACATTTGAAGAGTTGTAGGCCCAATATAAGACTGCAGGGAGCTATTCAACCAGGAGACGCTTAACTTCTCTTGACAACCTCTGGATATGTGAACACTTACAGCTGGGAAAAGGATTCAGCTGCTTTCATTTCAGCCTAATTCGTGGAGTAAATAATTACAAAGGGCATTCCAACTCTACGGCTTTCAGACTTTTCTACAATACTCAGTGGAGCTGAAAACAAATTACAAACATATATTAACTAAGGAAGTTTGAAAATAAGTAGACAAATATGCCCTGTTGGCTTCGGTGTCACTGAGGTCTAGCATATACAGAGAATTGACTCAAATTGGCTGCTGGAGACCTTCTCAAACTCAGCAGCAGCATGCATTAATTTGCAAGGAAAAAAAAGCATGGTCCCTAAAGGAAATGAGGGTACTGAGTTTTGCACTTTTCTAGCATGTCTGGAAGTGTGTTCCTTCCTCTTTATCTGGCATGCCCCTTTTCCCACCTTCCAAGTCATATCTTCTCAAAGGAAGGAAACACAAGTCATTTTTTGGGGTGAAGAAATGTCTGTCAGGCCCGAGGAACATGGAGTAGGAAAGGGGACTGTTGCAAAAGAGACACCTCAGTCCCAGGGAACAGGGAAAGTGCGATAAAGAGACTTAGACTTAAACACAATTAAGACCCATCATAATTGTGCTTGGTATAAGTTGACCTGGATAATTGCTTTTGCAGGCTTTCAACATTGTTACATTGCCCTACTAACAACAAAGATGTTTCCTGAAATCCAGTGCTTCTTGCTTCCTGAGTTTGTCAAGTCTTGAGGGTTTAACCATTCTCATTTGCCAGAGGGTCTGAATAAGCTCACTGTTTCTCCAGACTGAGAAAACTCCATTGACAAGAGATCATGTGCCCATGTTAGTTAGATTTGAAAGTTAGGGCTGGCAACAAGAAAGCAGTGAAAAGGCATGACAAAATTAGGTTTGGGGTGATCTTGGCCATAGTGTGGTAGAACTTGCTTTTAAACTTGCTATTTTATGCTTGACCTCCCAAAATTTGATTCTTTGGTGTGCCTTAATCAAATGTCCTTCCTGAATTGGTATTATTCAGCTGCTGTATATGGTGATGCCTACTAAGCATATTCTCATTTCTCTGCTTTTAGAATTGCTGAACAAAACAAGAAGGCAATCAACCTTTTGTGATTGCTGTTTTAACTAACTTTATTCCTAAGTAACATAATTGGAAATAGGGTTGCTACCTTTATTTCTTGGCACCAGATATTGTCCTTCAAAATTTCCCAAAAAGTGCTTTGGGAATGCTCTTACAAATGAGAGTCTTAAAGTTGGAACACACTCAAAAAAATTCAGAAAGGCTTATCAAGGCAATATTAAAAATATGCTGAAATCACTACACTAGGGCCACATGATTGGTTCCAATTAAACTGATTTATTGCTGCTCATGCCTAGGCACAAGAATCTAGTGAACCAACTGGCAAGCACTATTTTGGTGTTAGATAAGGGTAATGGAATTCAAGAAGTATTGGAAGAAGAAGTCCATTTGTGGCTACATAGAGATTCTAGGCTGATTCCTTTTTTTGCCTTCACCTCCCTTCCCATGCCCCAGCTCTGCCACTCCTTTTCCTACATCTTTCAAGCCCTTTGCCAGGCTCTAGGAAAAAGTACTATTCAATGGAAATGAATATCCATTAATATCCTGATGGCTATTTAACAGGAATTAAATTAAACCAAGACAAAGTAAATGCATAAAACTTGTGTTTATTTCTACATCATTATGAAATGATATATTATACTAAATTATAATGAATATTATATTTAGGTGCCTCAATGGATTTTCTGGCCAATTTTGTGAAATAGACTTGAATGAGTGCAGCTCTTCTCCTTGCTTACATGGCTCCGTTTGTGAAGATCTTATTAATGGATACTTCTGCAGATGTCAGAAAGGTAACAAATGAACAAAATTCTTTCAGTTAAGTCTTTTACTATTCCAAAATTCAGATTTGAGCAAACTTTCCCTTTTCTTCTGTACCAAGGCAATATTTACTGGAATTAAACAGTAGAATGTTTGTTTCTCCAAATATAGCATTATATATCAGGAATCCCTTTTTGTTGTATCTTAGGTGCAAATTGATCTAACCTCTTGATCAAAAAGCATCACAGAAGAAAAACATTTTCTAGTGGAAACAACCGAATGCACTTAAAATGTTGTCTTGGGTCCAAAGGGAAAATTAGTTGTTTTAATTAGCATTCTACAGTGGCTAATTCTGCCATGTGTTGGACAGTTTGATTGAATGTTACTGTAAAGTAAATTTGTGGAACAATTTGCATTTGGAATGAGGACAGCTCTTAGAATTAAGTGAAGAAAAAGAAATTATTGTTGTTTCACTATAACACTAAACCAGGAGGTTTATATGAAGTAGAGTGATGCATAGACCTAGTCATAGTGGTTTGTAAATCATGGTTTAAAATATGCACCACTCTCAGAGAATAGTACATGGCTTCCACTATTGCATCTACAATACACAATCAGTGGTGGGTATTTTTCCCTTTCCTTCTTTTTTCTTTCTTTCCTGCCTTCCTTCCTCTCCCTCCTCCCTCCCTTCCTTTTTCCCTGTATGTTCCATTTGTTGGAGTAGTAGAGGATGTTTCTAAGGAGCATTTGGGAGGGGGTTAATTTCAGGAAAATAGACCAGTTTTAATGCACTTTGATAAAAGGCAATTTACTTTGGAAATCATTTCAAAGAAGTAAAGCTCACCAGATTCTCTTGGGAAAAAATTGAAAATTTGTCTTCATTGTAGAGAAATAGCAATCTCCTACCTAAATTCTTTGCTCGTAAATCAGTGAAGAATTTCAAGAAGTTATTCATTCCTAACTCCAGCTAATGGAGCATGAGGGCAAAGAACCTAAATCCTAGGTATGTTTCTACTCAAAGCAGAGCCCAAAGACCCATTATCAGTAACACAAACACTTTACAATTATAGCATGGATTAATAATTTGTTATTGCAGGCTTGCTACAGCCAATAAGACACAACCTCTTTATTCAGCTGTTTAGCAAGGCCAGCAGCAGGTAGCATGTTCCATCACATCCACTCAAGACTGTGATCTATCACAGCTGCTTTTCTTTTTAAAACAATAATGATGGCAAAGTTTTGGGAAGTACAAAACCCATATGACCTTATTCTTATTCCATTAGTCATTTGCTACATCGAGGTCAGAAAAGGGTGCCCTGTAAATGGTTTGAATTATACTTCCATTTTTCAGAGTACTATGGGAAATAAAAGCAAGGGTTTTTTTTGGAAGGGGTGTGTGTCTTTGAGTTAGTGTTGACCTCTGATGATGTCCTGAACTAATCCCTGCAGTTTCCTTGGCAATATTTTTGGAAATGGCTTGTCATAACTTCTTCCTAGGGCTGAGAGATAATGACTGGTCCAAAATCAGCCAGCAGGCTTCATGCCTAACATGTGTCTAGAACTCATGGAGTTCTTAACTGCTTAACTGCTGCACTAATGTTAGACCAAAAATCTATTACATATTTGTTTTTCTTCCAATAGGTTGGGAAGGGTTCAGATGTGAAGAGGATATCAATGAATGTGCATCTAATCCTTGTGTACATGGTATATGCATCCAGAGAGAACCAGGCCTGGGTTATACTTGTTATTGCACATCTGGATTTGTGGTATGAGCCAAAACCTTATTATTGTCACTCAATATGAATAAGCATGTGCTGTTGAAGTTAAACTTACCAGAGTCTGTCTCCCATTAAGTTTTCTTCTTTGTCTTAAACTTGAGATCAACCATTAAAGATCAAGTCAACAGATAAGAAAAAGCTTCTGAGGCTTACTCCTGACTGGTAGATTCAGTTGTATAATAGTTCAGCATCCAAAGGTTATATGCTCTATTTAAATTGAGCTTTCCATTGTCTTTGAATGGGAAGCCTTAACTTACATGATATAGTTGCCACCAGGCTACTGTGCAAATGATCTGTAGAAGGATGCCATCACAACAATGGCATAAGATGAGGATGTTACACAGGTACCTTAAACTGCTATTTTCAGCCATATACAAGGTGTCTTAGGAATCAACCTGTGTGCAAATATTTATGGATCAAGTTCATAAACTAAAAGTAATATATTTACTATGTTACCCAAATTCTATTCTATTCTATTCTATTCTATTCTATTCTATTCTATTCTATTCTATTCTATTCTATTCTATACATTATTTATTTGTTCAGTTTACATTAAATCAAGATATACTAGAATTATTCAGGTAAATATAACACTTCTTCTTGTCCTAGGATAAATGAACTAAAAAGTTTTTTTAAAAAAGAAAGAAAGAAAATGCCTGCTCTAAAAAGCTCTAGACTAGAGCCCAAAGTGATTTAGTATGCAGTTTGTAGTATCAACGCCCAATGGTTTAATTAGTTCACAGTTTGAAATTATCAAGAGCTCAGAACTTACATTGGTTCATATCTATGTTTTGAAAACTTGGGTTTCTTGTAAAATGAGCTAGTTTTGAGAAATAAAAGCAAAGAGATGGGCTTATTGCAGTTACTTTATGGTACCATGCTTCAAATTAAAGTTTTTTGATGGAATTTGTCATGCTAGGTTGTTGCAACAATCATTCAAAAGCTCTTGGATTTGTGAGAGCCAAAATGTTTATACCTAAATACAGATGCACTTGATATTATTAAACCAGCAGTGACAGCAACAACTAATAATTTGATACAAGGTCAAGTGAGCTTAATGATGGAAATAAACTTCTAAAGACAAACTATTATGCTCTGTAAGTGAGTAGCTTTATGCAGAATTTCTGAAGATCAGAAGGTGAAAAGTCAGGGAAAAGACAAGGCTGTGTGTATAATTCTGAAGAAACATGGAATTTTTTTTTTCATGAATCCTTCTAGTCTGAATATATTTACTCTGAAATAAGATATTAATCTTACTTTTTATTGTGTAGCCATAAATATGGTAAGGTCAAAATAGTAATTACTTACCTCTCTTTTTCCTCCTCTGGTGCCACCTATTGTCAGATTTGTAAAGAATCTTAAATATGTGATATTTTGTAGAATTATAAGTATAGTTGATAATACCTTTGGAAATATTTTTCCTTTGTTAATAAAATGACAGGGAATACAGAATGATCCAAAACTTGAGACATATATGTTGAGTAAGACTGAGATCACTTGAAGGAACAATGGTTTTACAGCTGGAAAATATTTACTGTACCAGTTTTCTCATTATTTCTAATTGATAACCAGCACACTGGTTGTCGCTGTTGTGGCAACACTATCTTAAAAATGAATACTGTGAGTAAAACTAAAGCATTATGTCAGATAATGTAACATGTCTACTTAGCAATGTTTGCTTTACCCAAGAGTAAACTACAGTGTCCTGCTACTACCTGCTTAGGAAAGATGAGGCATATAGCAAGTTAAAATGGAGAAAGAAATGTGGTTTTGAAGCCAGTGTAACATAAAGTCTTAGTTTACATACTTCTCTATCACTTGAAATTAATTTCCAAGGAGCCTGTTGTGACATTGAAAAGCAAATGACTTGGAGACAAAGCTCTTCCTGGCATGTCACCTACTGTGAGACTCTAGGAATGAAACCTGACGTTCTTTGAATTGACTGGAAGTCAAAACACCATAATTGCATTAGAGTACGAAAGCCAAGGACTATGCCATAAAATCAGTACAGGCAAAAGCGCTCAGTAGGATTACATTAATTTGGGGGAAAGCAGTCTGTCCACTTTAAATTGACAGCATTTGGAAAGCAAAAAGAAAGTCATAATCAAATTATTTAATGTGACTATCAAAATGCAAACGGCCTTCCAAATGACATTTTAAAAACTTCTCTTCCAGGGTGAACACTGTGAGCTTAATTACAATGACTGCTTAATGAAGACTTGCCCTGCTGGATTTCTCTGTGTGGATAGAATCAACAGTATCTTCTGTTTGCCTGAGGTTCCCAATAAAGTCCAAAATATCTCTAGTATGGAAGGGATATCTCCAACTGAACCACTGGAGAGAGGACTCTCAGAGGCTCAGCCAAGCCAATTGTCTGCTGATGTTTCTGGTTCTCAAAGTTTCACAGGTAAGTGGGGAAAAAATACAGGAAGTCCTTGTTTAGAATAGAATAGAATGGAATGGAATGGAGCTGGAAGGGACCTTGGAGGTCTTCTAGTCCACCCCCCGCTCAAGCAGGAGAAACTATACCATCTCAGACAAGTGACTGTCCAGTCTATTCTTTAAAACCTCCAGTGATGGAGCACCCATGATTTCTGAAGACAAACTGTTCCACTGGTTAATTATCCTCATTGTGAGGAAGTTTCTCCTTAATTCCAAGTTGCTTCTCTCTTTGATAAGTTTCCAATCATTGTTTCTTGCCCTGCCCTCTGGTGCTTTGGAGAATAATTTGACTCCTTCTTCTTTGTGGCAGCCCCTCAGATACTGGAATACTGCTATCATGTCACCCCTATTTCTTCATTTCTTTATACTAGCCAAACCCAAGTCCTGCAGCCTTTCTTCATATGTTTTAATCTCCAGGCCTTTGATCATCTTAGTTGTTCTTCTCTGAACTATTTCCAAGGTCTCAACATCTTTTTTGTAATATGGTAACCAAAATTGGTTGCAGAATTCCAGGTGTAGTCTCACTAGGGTTTTATAAAGCAGTACTAATACTTTGTGTGATCTTGATTCTATGCCTCTGTTTATACAACCCAGGACTGTATTAGCTTTTTTGGCTGTTGCTTCACTCTGCTGGTTCATAGTCAAGTGATTGTCCATTAGGACTCCAAGGTCCATCTCACAGTCTAGTAACATACTCACTTAGGAACTATTTACAGTTACAACAGTGATGAAAAAGTAATTTTGTGACCAGTCCCTTCATTTATGACCTTCACAAATATGTAATCCAAAATAAAGTTGAAATAAGATATGCACAGTTGTGGTTTAACTTAGTGACCACTTCCTTTAATGATGGACTTGCCAGCCGCAACTATGCTTGCTAAAGGAATATATTCTTTTTCAATAGAATAGAATAGAATAGAATATTCTTTATTGGCCAGTTGTGATGGGACACACAAGGAATTTTCTGTAGATTTGGAATTGGGTTTCTCCATGACATTTTTTAAACCTAATTGGAACTGAGCTGATATGTGCAGATTTATACGCCTCATAATAAGTGCCTGCTTCCACTGTTAGCATAAGTAACTTGGGCCTGGAAGTCAGATAATTGTACTTACTTCTTGAGAATGACTGTGAACTCTATGCCTTTCTTTTCCTGATTCGTATCTTTCATTGTCTGCGTTTTTCCCATCCTCTTGGTAATTTTGAACATAAGAATGTCAGTAAGAAGGTCTTCAGGGTTTTCCCCTATTCCTTTGTTTGTCAGATTTAGGATAAAAAAGACTTGGCTAGCAGAGAACCCATTAAAAATGGATCAGAACCATAAATTCAGAGGCAAATATTGATTGTCACATGTCCAAGTTCATTTATTTAACTATAGATACTGCAAAAACATTTGTGCATTGCTGTCTTGTTCAGCTAATCTTTCAGGGGCTTTTGTCAATTTTTAAAACTAAGTCATATTTCTTCTTGATATTGATAAGTAAATTGAATGTGACCCAATTAGTAAATATCATTACCTTGGTAACTTTTCCAGCTCATGATGTTAGCCTTTCAAGTTCTCTATGGGAAAGACATGTAATTTATTCTTTTTATATTGATTCTCAAGAACAATTTGATTTAGCAAATTTAATACATTTCTTCCAAGCAATGCTTTTTTTTTTTCCTGGCTACATTCTCCCAATGTGAATAATGGGAGGACTTGCATTTAGTCAGCTCTTGAGGTCACTAAAATCTTTCTTACACTTTTATTAAGAATGTGATTTACGGAGTTATATTTGTCTGCTATAGGATGCCTGGGTGAGAATTAATGGTTTTCAGGTAGCATGCAATTTGCTGCTGATCCAGCCTAGGGCCAAAACTCTTCATTTTTATTTTCTTCTAACTTTTCCCCTTACTTTTTATCCTCTAAAGGCCTGCAAAATACTGACTTCCTCAGCCATGGCATTCTTGCATTCTCTAGCATAGTAAAATTAATGTCCAGCATATCATTTAATGGCTGGAGTCTAGGATCATTAACTAGCATTGTGAGTCTTCAGCAGCATTCTCTCCCCCCCTCTTTTTTTTTTCTCCCTCCCTCCCTCTAAACGCATTCTCACTACACAGTTATGAGGGTTTCCATCCCTTTTCTCAACCAGAATGAAGTCTGACACAAGTGCTGAGCTATGGGCAATGATTGATAATTCCAGCAATTTAACACTAGTCTTGCTCTCACAAGATGAGTGTGATATGACCTCATTTATCACAGACTCCTTAATGACAACTCCTGTTCCCTCTGCATGAAGTTTGTCAGTGGGGAACCATAATAGTCTTGTTTTATCTGCGGTAGACATTAGTTCAGTAATTAGTAGCGTACCAGACACCAAGGTTGAATTAAACAGCCACTCATTACATCCCCCCAGATCCCAGCCTATGACTGCATATTGGATTTTTTTTTCAAGGTTGTCTCAAGAAAACAGTAAAGAGCAATCAGCTGTTTCTCTAATTGGCAACAAGTGGATTTCATCTAAACCTCCAATGTTTTTCCATAAGAAACAATCAATTTAGAGAATATACGGTAACATTTCAGCAGGTTCAAAAAGTCAATGCTTCCTCATGCTTGTACACATATTAAAGTTTCATATTTCAAATAACGTTTGCAAGGCGTTAAATTGAAATTTGATTTTTCCTTAAATAACTTAAACCAAACTTTAGAGGGAGGGGAGTAGGAACTCTCAAATGAATTCTCAGATCAAGCTTTGTATAGCAAATATCCCTCTTGTTATAAGGCATTCTGAATAAATTCAGTAATACTAATCAGCCAGTATGTATTAATGAGTTCTTTGGATGTTACATCTGGACATTCATTTATTTTGTGCATGTAAAATAGCATCATCAATGAAGAACACAAATCCTTCCTAACTTACTGGAAGAAGTAAAGGTATGGAGGAATGCAGTCCAAGTAAACCTTGAGTGGAAACAAATATAGAGTTCATGTGCATTTAATCAGTTGTGTAACAACTGCCCTCTCTACAAATCATCGCTTTATTGACACCATTTTCAATAATTTCAGTCTCACAGAGATCTAACATGTATTTGGCAACAGATATGAAATAACTTCAGTATATATTCTACACTGGGAGAATACTGCAGAATTTAATGGAAGAAAGTCATCAGTGCCTCAAGATTATATGACTTTTACTCTGAAAAGCGAAGTAGTTTAATTTATTAGGTGCTTATCACTAAGTGAAGTAGATAGAGTAAAACAAATTATACAGTAATATATTAAAGCAATAATGATGACAAGTCCATGTTACACAAAGACATCAGTTCAGAGAGGGATCTTGAGTTTCCTCTTAAACATGCAAGCATTTAGCAGACCGGCTTTCAATCTTTATTGTTGTTGGTACAGTATGAGATTTCCTTCTGTTTTAGCTGACCAGTAGCTCTCTGATCAAACTCACTTTGCTAACATTTCAGTGCCATAAGATTTATTATTGGATGAAAAACAGGCTCTCAGTTCTGCTTTAGTAATAATAGGTAGTGCCTCACCTGTGAACTAAGAGAAAGGGAAAGTTATAATAGATCTGAATGAAAATGTTCTGCTCTTGGGAATTGGATTTGTGAATGCATATAAGGATGTAAAGATGTATGTTTAATTATGAATTTAAGGGCTAAAATGTATGTCAGAAAGTATGAATTGGTACAATCTAACCTGTTCTGAACACATTTAAAAAAAAACCCCAAACCCACAAAGGTAGGGAGACTTGCATGACCTGCTCCAGTGAATGGTGACAATGGAAGAATCAGAACTGAGATGTAGGGAAAATAGTGAATTTTCTGAATGGAAGCAATTTAAGGGAAATATTATTCTGGTATGAAAATGAATGGGTAGGAACAAGAAGAAATGGTGTGCAGAGAAAATTACTGGACTATTTAGAAACCCAAGTATGAATTAGAGCAGCAACTGTTTTGTGAATATATCATTTAAGCATAAACCTGGGTAGATATATGCATAGCAAAGGTGTTGGAAAATTACTGAGGATAATTTTGGGGTTGCACTCTGCTAGTTCCTGTATCTGGATCAGCGCAAGCACACATGCCACTCAGTTCAGCTAGGAAAAAAATATAGCTTAACATTTATTTATTATTAACCTCCAAAAGTTAACTAGCAACAAACTGACAAAATGTCAGGAACAGATCTACATTATATAAATCTAACTACAGCTACTGTATATCAAAAGGCATAGAATTTTCCAGAAGCAAATAGTTCCTCTTAAGTGATGCCTAATTTTCAAACACATTCAATTATTTTTTAGTAGGGAACTCTGTAACTCTTCGCAGTTTTTGACCATTTTCAATAGCATCCATACATCTCATTAGAACTATGTGCTGTAGATTCACCAGTTAATTATGAAATAAATATAGTATGTTGTGTTTTAAAGTTGAACATGTAGTTAGGTATAAAATAAAATAACTGTCTTCTTTAAACCAAGTTTAACTCCTGGTGACTTCACGGCTCTATCTATGATGCTTTTTTTGGTAGCAAGATGAAAATAGTTTCCCAATGTCTTATTCTGGGATGTTAGTTTCATTTTCAAGTTTAATCTTAAGCATGGATATTTCTTCCAAATACTAACTAATACTTAACTCTGTTTATTTTCTAAGTCTATACGAGCTCCATTCAGTTGTACCATTCAGCCAGGCTGACTCTGTGGTTTAGTAAGTAGACTAAACTGTAATATCTATATTATGTACAAATGGAAAATGTACTATCCATCTGTAGATAATATAGATATTATAGCTTTACTGCAATTTTGGATTCAGATATTGGTTTATTTGAGAGCCAATTTGATGTAGTTTAAGGCATCAGGCTAGAATACAGAAGGCTGTGAGTTCTAATTCTGATTTAGATAGTTGGCTGAACTTGGGCCAGTTATTTTCTCTCATTCCCAGCAAGGAGGTAATGGCACATGTCTATTGAAAAATCTGGCCAAGAAAACTGCAGAACTGGACATGATTGAATGAATGAAAAAAGGGTATGCATATGCACGTACAAAAACTGCTTCTACTGTAACTACAGTCATTAATATTTTAAAGTTTGGCTTTAGCAGTGATGCCAGATGTGTTATTATTATTGATTTCCTGGGATTTGACTTTGTTTCCAAGAGATGGGTCATATGCATAGTTTAAAATAACCCAGCTTCACTGGTATTTCAATTCATTAATTGCTAAGGCTGGGGTGAGTGACTGTTAATAGCCAATGAGCTTTCTTTGTGTTTATCTTGGATTTCTGGGTTTCATCTTTGTAACTGAGGTTATGACCTAAATGCAGTTGGTTTACACACTACACTTGGAGCAATCAACCTTTTCAGTAATATACTGAATAGCTGCCACACCAAAGAATAAAGCAGTAACCTGGCACACTTTTACTTTGATTTAGGGATGAACTGTTGCCCCAGAAAGCTTTTTGATGGGCTCTAACTTTGAAGCATACATCACAGCCTGCTTCATCCTGAGCTTCTCCCATTTTCACAAAGGAAGCATTGCCTATGTACACTCATGCAGAATTATTGTTATTTACCAATTTAAAATGTAGCAGAGTGAAATATGCTTCTGATTTAGATTGAATTGTCTCTTTTTATCAAGTATCCTTATAGTCAGAAAGATCTTATATTAAATCATATCAGCTGTATTGCTTAAGTTCTGATCAACCAATCAACCAATGTTTTGATTACTTCAAATGGCAGCTAAATAAATAAAGTCTGTCTCTGAATATGCATACATACATACATACCTTTCAAGAGTTGAGTTCTTTCCATATTAACAATGCCCTTCAGTGTAGTTTGGGTTGATTAAGGATATACCACTAGAACAGTTGTGGCCCTAAAATATTCTTGAATTTCAGCATAACCAGTAGTGAGAATGGAAGGGAGATCCAGTTTAACACCATCTGGAAGTCAGACCAATTACCTAAAGCCACTCAAAGGGAATCTGAACACAGGATACATAAAAACTACAAGAAGGGACTATTTTACAGAGGGAAACACTAAGTGAATTAAGCTATCTCTTCCATACTGTATCTCATCTATTTCTCCTACCATATCACCCATCCACTCATCTCACCTCCCAAACTGAGATCAATCTTAGGCTTTATCATTTAAACCTGGGCTCATGTTAGTAGCAGGTATCAAAATAGATGTATTTTTTTTCAAGAAAGCGAACTGTGATTAAGATAATATTCTGATCTGTCATGTATCTCATGAACATCAAGAATCTTAGAGAATGTGAATTAAAACACGCAAATAATGCAAGTGAACTTTCTGATCAGTGTGCTAAATTGAAATTAAGCTAGCTTAAATGGCATTTTTTCCTAGGAGTGGTATTCTCCAGAGTGAAATTTCAATGTAGATGACACATTGGGACACCACTAAGAAATCAGTATTAGTAGCAAATCTAGCCTAATCATCACAAACACATCAGATGATTGGAACAAATTTATTCCAGAAATTTATTTTGAGCATGAACAAGAACTATCATGAAGAAAATGTTACCTTGGTTTCTGCTGCTGAGTGGCGAGTGTTTTTGAAAATATTAAGATGATGCTCACTAATATGTATAAATTATGTGTGCTGAATTCCTTATTGGCTTGGGGCAGACATCAAAATTTCCTAGACCAGAAGTAATTACAGTATATTAATCTTGCTGTTTTGAAAAGCAAAAAGTCATTAAAGAAGAAAAAAATGCCTTTCAATTGTCATGTTGGAGACAATTGTTGACCACAAAAAAAGCAAGTCATTTGTTACTAGGTAAATTAAAACTAAACTGGAGCTTGAAGTGAAGAAGAAGGCTGTATTATCTGAAATCCCAGATCATTTCTATTTGGGGTTCACCTTTAAAATAACGGGATGGGATGGAAATGAATAGATAGGGTAGAGTAGAGTAGAGTAGAGTAAAATATTCTTTATTAGCCAAGTGTGATTGGACACACAAAGAGTTTGTCTCCAGTACATAAGCCATATTACATGGGTAAATATCCTTAGACCTAAGGTAATTAGGTTTTCAAGCTGAGAACTTATAAATGCATTTTTAGACTGTGGACTTGAGACTGGTGTTGGTGAAAGATGCTAGAATAGCATTTGTAAAAGTTCCAGAAGATCGTGCTTCATTGGAAAAGTGTTTTGCTAACAGAAGACTCATTTCATGATACATTGGTTTTGTGGCAGGATCTTGTGCTATTTGTTTATATTGATAAAAAAACTGCCAATGCAAAAAGCATACACATTCATAGGTAAAATATATATAGCCCTTCAATTTCGTTTAAGAATATTTCTACCCATACTTGAAAACTGCAAAAATGTTTCATTAAGACCACAGTGTCTTGGCAATATAGTATATAAAGACTTTGCAGTGTCTTGTATGTTATTATAGATTTAGATATCACAGTTCCTGACTGCATGGTACATATGTAGAAAATTATTGTAAATGTAATGCAGACTATTCAGTTTCTGCTTGCACTGTTATTATGGAAGCAGCTGCTGCTAAGAAAAATGGATGGTAGTCTAATGTGAATTTGTTCATGTGTTTGTTTGCATCTACATTTAATATGTACATTCTGCAAAGTTTCAAATGAGTGATTTGATTCAACAGAGCATCAACTGAATCGAAGTAAATTAAATTGAGCTGAAGTCAAAGCAGAATCAGGAATTGAGGCAGGGCCCTCTTTTAAAGCAACAAATTGAACTGGTTCTAAAGCATTTTGAAGGTGTTGTCTGCTACTTCTGGGATTCTAAGAGCAAGCATTCACAGTTGCAATAGCAATCCTATACATCAGAGGGTCTCCAAATTTGGCAACTTCAAAACTTGTGGACATGAACTCCCCAAATTCCCCAGCCAGTATGAAGCTACACATGAAGAACATGGTGGGTAGGGAGGAGATGAGTTGTGTGACAGGTTCTCTCTGAAATTGACATGGGTTTTATCGCTTCATTCAATTCTGCCTGCCTGTCTCCTTGTGGGGTGAGATATTCTTTTGTTTTTCTGGTTTCTGTTTGCCTAGTCTTTTCTGATGTCATCTAATGAGATTGACTTGTTTTACAATTTATTCTGTGCTGGGAAAGGAAAGATGGAAGATATGCTTAATGCTTTATATATTTATACTTTATGTTTATGTTTTAAAGCATAAACATGATGCACTTTAACTTCTTGTTGGCTTATTCTAGTAAGTGAGCTTTATCCTTGTATGCATCTTCCCCCAAATCCTTATATCAATAAAATCCTATGTATCTCTGTCCAAATATTGGGTTTGTCGTTCTGTTTCTGTCTAAACCAGGGATCTAAACTGTGGACCGATACCAGGCCACAGCATGGCAGCATTCTAGCAACTGGTCCGCAGAAACAAGCAAAGCCCCATCCATGGGACGCAGGCCTCATTCACACTCTGATCCATGGGAAAACCTCTCTCCATGGAACTGGTCCCTGGTGCCCAAAAGCTTTCACTCCCTTTATTTATACTCTTTCATTACCCTCTATGGAACTGTTGTTGTACTACATTTGGCCTGTAGGAGGTGCTAGCATCTGTTGATAGTTAAATCATTACAGATTAACTTCCTTCTATATCAGCGGTTGTCAACCTATGGGTCGCGACCCCATTTGGGGTCGATCGACCATTTTTCGGGGGTCACCAAAGAAGGCGATCCGCCATTTTCTCCCTTCAGGGGGCGGCGCCGCGCATGCATGCCGCACATGGGGGCGCCACCGCACATACCCGCCGCACATGGGGCGGTGCCACGCATGCCCGCCACACATGGGGGGCGGCGCGCATGGCCGCCGCACATGGGGGTGCCGTGCATGCACGCCGCGCATGCGCAGCACCGCCCCCATGCGCGCGGCACCGCGCATGCGCAGAACGTTTGTGTGGCGGGGGTCGCCGTCACACAAACGTTGAGAACCACTGTTCTATAGGGCCTGTAAGTGCCTCTGTTTCATTTTACCTTTTCTTTGGGGGGCAATAAAAAAGCCTTTACTGCTGCTCTCCAAGCTCTTATACCCTGGGTTTTTTTTTTTAATTCTCCCCATCCTACTCTCCAAAAAAGGAATAAAATCCATTTTATTTCCTATTATAAACAATAGAAATGGCATACAAATCTCTCTTCTTCTTGTGCCATATCCGTTATCGGTGATCATGTTGGTGATCCTGTTTTTATCAGCAGCCACATGAAAAAATGCTGCTGAGTTTTGTCCAAACCAGTCCATGCTTATTATAGATATGAATGAGTGAGCCCTCTTCAAATGAGCATTTACTGAGCATTTTCTCTCTCTCTCTGTCTCTGTGTGTGTGTGTGTGTGTGTGTGTGTGTGTGTCTGTCTCTCTGTGTCTGTCTCTCTGTCTTTCTCTCTCTCATATTATTAGGGATATGTTTATATTAATGGGACTTGACTTTCATTTCTCTTACTGAAATCTGCAGTATTTTAAAGTATGCTACTCTATACCTTTCCTTGACTCTTCATGCGTTATTGAAAACCCACAGAAAATAAAAAAATGTGTTAAAAAATTACTATTCTTCCATGGCATTTTTCAAGCCAGTCTTATAGGTTTCTTTGATTTTCCTCCTCCTTTATTAGACAATGCTTCAATTATGTGTTAATAAATGAAAACAAATGTGAACCTTTTGTAGTTGTGACAGAGTATTGTCTTCTTAATAAGGAAAATTGTCAAAACAAGAAGCAGTTTTGGATTATTTCAAACCGTTAATATTTTAGCTGCTCAAAGTCATTTATAATAAAGTCTTTGGTTAAATAATGTATGAAGAGAGCTTAACTTTATACTATTAATATTAATAAATACTTATATAGCAGCAAGCAAACAACCAAGAGCAAATGTTTTTTTTTTTTTCCATTTTCAGCTGAGATCTGACCTAGATTACAGGTTAGAGAATGCTATGAACATTAACACAGAATTTTGATTCTAGTTTCTATGAAGCAGCACTATCTTGCTTGAATATATGAAACGGCAGACCCCAAATAATGTATTTTGCCTTCTTTCCAATTATTATTTCATACAGAAATTGGCCCGAAATATTTATTATGTTTATTTCTTCTACCAAACTACCAAATGGCCATCTAATTGTATGTGCATCTGAGCTTCTTGGGCATTTGGGAGCTCTCACCCATGATTCTCAGAAGGAAAGGTGCTTTTATTCACTGAAACATCAAACACATTGAATCATTTCCCAATATTCTTCTTTGCAGAGGAGAATAAAAAAGTATCCAGTTCTAGAAATTGTATTAGTTTGACAGTAACCGCCCATGAGTTGATATACACTCTCTCAGAGTTGGCATTAGTGTCAGAATTCTTCTCATTAGATATTAGAAATCTTAGATTCATAACCCTGGAAAGTCCTGCTTTTCTGGGGTAATATGAAGTAAATATTTGTCTTGTATAGTGATGGGAAGGATTGTAGTTAGTGATAGCGCATAACTGGGATGCCTGATCTCCGTTCTATCCCCTGGCATATTCTTGGGAAGATGCCTTCTGGAAGGAACTAGCTTGAGTTTTGATTGGTATAGTAAAATTCATTTCAGATGTCTATAAATAGAAATCAAATCAAGAAAATGCCGTGAAGCCTCAGGGTGGTAGCTTCCCCACTGAAGATTTTCTATTATTTCCCTCTCAACGATTGTTGGATAAGCATGTGCTCTTAATTTATCTTAAACTAAAAACCTTTTTTTCCCCTACACCTTGTTGCACTGATGTTAATGTATAGAAAAATACTTTCATTTTAATCAGATGTCTAATTCCTGCTATTTCTGAGACGTTTGCTAGGTTAGGATTTGCTAGAAAATGAGTAAAGCTACTGTAAGACAGCGTGGATAGAATCTGGTGTCCCAATTTCACAGGTATGATTCCCCACCCACCTAAAGCAGCAGCTTTAGGAAACTAAGATTAGCTTTCCCATTCTACCTTCCTTACTTTGAAGAAATAATTTACACACTCAGCAGGAAGTAAAAGAGATAATCTGCAGACCACATCTTCAGATTGCAATGCCTTCTTAAAATTGGAGATGTGTTTCTAGTTGGCGCTGAAGCAATTTCACCACAGTGCTTTCTCTTCAGAGAGGAAAACAGATGCCCCATTCCCGAGCACCAGTTTAGTTAAATAGCTATTATCAGGGTACACTTTAAAACTAATGTTTATGCAACTTACTACATTAGTTGCATTTCTAATCCTCCTTTTCCTCAAACATCTATAGGCAGAATGTAGGGTTCTTTTTCTCCATTGCCTCCATTTTTTTTTCTTCACAAGAGCCTTGTGAAATAGGATAGCAACCTGATGTCAAACACTAAACAGAGAGTTGAACCTGAGTCTACCTAATTCTACTAGTATGGAAAAAAAGATGGTCATTTTGTTATTATGCATTTATTAATTCAAATTTAAATGGATGTCTCTATAAATAAAATTTAAATGGATGTTCCTATTATTTCTCCCCCCCCCCCACAAGCTCCTTCTGTGACTTTAAAGGGATTTCTTTAGTTACTAGTAAACATCATAAATGAGATTGGATTTGTGGCTATTCACAATCCAAGCTCTTTTTAACTTTTTTATTGCTGCAGTAAACTGATTTTGAAGGGACACTGAATGAGTTTCTTTTTTGACTAAATTCTGAAATCAGGTAGATTGTAACACAAGGAGCATGTCAGAAAATAAATAGCAATATAAAGCAAATGAAATATGCATATTGTGGATAGAAATTTGCTACTGTGGAAATTATGCTGCAGTAAATGAGAATATTGGTACTGTTAAAGAAGTACATCCTGCAAATTGCATGATGCAATTCAAAGTAAAACATACACATTTTAATTATAGACAATATTCTCCACATGCCAGAAGGACATAATATGCTGATTAATACAATATGTTTTAAACTTTTACCTTTGATTAGTTAAACACTTTTTTTTCCTCTTCCTCTTGATATATCACCATCTGTCAGGATTAAGTATATACTTACTGCATGTTTCTGGTTTTGGTTTTAAGTGGATCTTTTACAAAAAGGCAAAAGAAAAATAATTATACCGGTAGTTCTAGCTTACTGATCGCCTTGTTTAGTGACTATTTGTAGTTACAACAGTTAAAAAAACCCTTTGTAACCAATTTTCACATTTTTGACTGTCGCAGTGCCCTGTGTTCATGTGAATACCATTCTTTATAACCAGTTTCCAGCAAACACAATTAATAGAGAACATGGAAATGAAACTGCAAGTTGTGATCACACATTTAACAATCATAGTGATTCACTAAACAACAGTAGCAAATGTGATATTGTAACTCCAGCACTGCTTTGCTGACCGCACCAATTTATTTATTTGTCTATTTAGAGTATAGTGAAGCTACAATAGCCAGGAGACTTTGGTATTTTGGTATTACAAAGTAATTGTTTGGCTGTTGACGATTGCCAGTGGCGCAGCAGTTAGAGTGCAGTACTGCAGGCCACTTTAGCTGACTGTGTTCAGCAGGTCAGCGGTTCAAATCTCACCGGCTCAAGGTTGACTCAGCCTTCCATCCTTCCGGGGTAGGTAAAATGAGGACCCAGATTGTTGGGGCAATGTAAATATATATATATATATATATATATATATATATATATATATATATATATATATACATTGCTTACTGGTGTACACGCTTAAGAGAGTGCTTGCACTTAAAGCGGTATATAAGTCTCATAAATAAATAAATAAATAAATAAATAAATAAATAAATAAATTCTGTTCATGCTCATGAGCTATCTAAGTGCATCATAGGGGGTGGACTAACGCAACACTCATCAGCGGTGGCAGCAGAAGCAAACTGCACCAATTAGTAATGTAGTTGCTGGTCCCAACTGTAATCAGTAAGAAAGGACTACCTGTATAACACACAGAAATTGAATATATACTCTGTGTGTGTGAGTGAGTGTGGTGTGTGGTGTGTGTATATTGTATGTATGTATGTATGTATGTATGTATGTATGTATGTATGCATGCATACATACGTAGTGGAGCCCATCCTCAGGGAACTTCTCTCTTCTTCTCATACATTTCAGTACATGTATATTTGTGTGTGTGTGTGTGTGTGTGTGTGTGCGTGTGGAGAGAGAGAAAGTGAGGGGGGGGGGGCAAATATACACATCTCAAGATAAAAGATAGGGCACAATTATATCACATTTGGAAATATTTTGCAAACAAACTGAATTTTTAAATCTTGTATTTCTAAGCCAAATCAGTATATGTAACCAAATGATTTCTTAATGAAGATTGATTGGTCCCATCTCTATATCAGTGCAGACAAATAATACACAAATCTCTTTTCAACAAATATAGGATATAAAATCCCAAGAAAATAGTGAATTGCAATTTGAAGCATTACATTTGAAAATATATCTCTTTGGACTTTTGCATTTTCCTACATTTCATATTTTCCATACTAAGCAGATACTTCTTATTGCTTTGGATGAGACCAGCAAGACAATTTATTTTGTTGTCATGATAGTGTTGAATAAATATCTCAAAGTATCACAGTCTCTACTATAGTCTGATGTAAAAAAGCAGCTACAATACTTTTGAGATTTATGGATTTGTAGATATTATTTGTTATTTGTTTAGGCCAGTGTCTCTCAAACTTAGAAAGTTTAAGATGGGTGGACTTCAACTCCCAGAATTTCTTACCAGCTGGGAATTCTGGGAGTTGAAGTCCACACATCCTAAGAGTTGCCAATGTTAAGAAAAACTGGCTTTTTGTTTATATCTTGCATTTAGGTCATTTGTTTTCTCAAAACCTTTTAATGATTGTTTCATCACTAAAATAGGTTCTTTGAATTAACATGACATTTAGCTTCTAATTTAACTTCTTGTAATAAAAGTGTATTTGAAATTCTGTGTGCATCATTGCACTAATGCTAATTAGACCTTTACATGTCCTTTACCCTTTTGAGTCAATTCCTCATCATTTATGAATCATATTATGGAAACTGGAAGAAATCAGTGAAACAAGGCTTGTCATGCAGGCATTAGGTTGCAGGCTGCTATTAATCTTTTGGTTACTAAAAATGGCATTTAACCTTATCAAGTTTCCTTTCTCGACTCCAAGGACAGACTTCTTGTTGCCCAAATTATCCCCATTTTAATGACAGAACAACACATATAGCAGTATATACAGACCCGGGAATCTTGAAAGGTTGTGCTTTGCTGAATTGTTAGCAACACCCCGCAATACAAAACATGGCCTCTACAATTAAAGCCCATTAAACAGTGTGTGTGTGGAAGGTTTTTCAAAGGCCATAGAAGGCTTAGAAAACAGGCTAAGAAGGCCTGTTCTAGGCAGCGGAAAAATCTGGACTGCTCTTCGGTAACGTAGTTAGTAGAATTTTACTGAAAGTCGAAAGCTGGCACTTTATCAGCAGCATGCAATGAACAGTTCATCAACAGCAAACATACATTTGTCAAAGATGCAATAAATACCTTTTTGTACTTTGCACTGTTTCTGTGATTAATTGAAATAACAGCAAATGTAAGTTCTTTAAAAAACCTGCTACATTCTGTTCTTGGGTTTTGTTTTGTTTTTTGTTTAAATATGGTGCCTTAAAACAATTCTACATCTATACTTTCAGGGCCACACTTATTTTCCTCTATTTGTATAGCTATCACCACAAAACATCCACACTTTCTCTTCTGGTCTCCATAGCAATTGTTTCTATGGCAATCATAGTATCTAGTGAATGCAGTTTTTATTCATGTAGTACAGCATGTGAAGAGGAGATACTGACAAGTGCTTATTTTTTTATTTTATTTTTTTATTTTTGCATTTCCCTCTTCACGAATTCAGACAAGCAGAGTGAGGCAAAACTGAATGAAGAAAAGAAAGCTTTTGTTATTATTTTTTCCCCTATCAGGAATTCTTTTCAAAATGCCAACCAACCAGATGAATAGATTATATAGCAAATTCATTCCTAGCAAAAGCAAAAAAGGAATGCTGTTACAGAGGCCAGACTTCTTTTAAGATAAGTGATATTTCTTTTTTTAAGATACACATCAATACTCATCACCAACAATTATCAGTTTAGCTTTTTCAGTGTTCCTGAATCTGCTGTTTTATGTCAGCAGGAAAGTTCTCACTGGCCTTCTTGACTTCCACAGTGAAACTTTCCCTACCTCATTCCACAAACATTAAAATTGCAAGAGGCATCATTTCAACTTCCACTTATTGAAATGGAGATTTTCTCCATGATGCAGTTCTAATAAATTAACTCATAGTTGGAACTCATGCAGCGAGAATTGCTCTGGTCTGGAGATTGTGTGTAAGAGTAGCATAATGCTTAACATTTATCTTATATTTTATTCCTACAAGTCGGTTTTCCCCCCTTTTTATTCCTGGCAACTGCTTGGGCAAATCTCTGCAGTTTTCCTGGAAGGCTTTTGGAAGTGATTTGCCATTGCTTCTCTTCTGGATTTGAGTATGTGTGACTGGCTCAAGGTCACCCAGCTAGCATTCTTGCCTAAGGTTAGACTAGAACTCATAGATTCCCAGTTTGTAACCTGGTGCCTTAACCACTACAATAAACCTGGTCTTTAACAGTTACCTTACGCCCAGTGTTAATGGATAGCATTTTTAATCCAGCTCACTCTCAGTGGATTTTGGAGAATAAATAGAAGAAAACAATAATTCTGACACAAACAATTAGTAGTATAATACTATTCTAATTAAATACCATCACGGCACACACTCACATTGGGCCAAAGGTGCAACAGAATCAATGTTTTCTTAAGCTATTTGTAAATAATCAGGAGGGTGGGAGGTTCATATACCTTTGGGGCAAAAGGCCTCCATTAAGTGGGGCTACTACTAAGATAACTCACCACCTCATCTCCACTGTTCTTATCTCAGAAAAGGAAGGAATTCTTAACAAGCCCTTCCTTCCTTCTATTCAGACTAAAGTTTATATGTAAAAAAATCCAGAGTACCCTATCCTAATGGAATACATTTTAAAATTGTTCATTATATTTCTTGAAATTATTGTCAAGTGTGAATATTCAGTTCTCCGATATCTATTAATTCATCTGGCCTGTGAAGGGATGGGTGTGCTTGTTAATTAATACATGCCAGGATCCAAACAAACATTTAATCATTTAAATCCTGAACTTTGTTTTGACAATTCCTTTCCAATATTTTTTCCATTGTTGCTGTGAAAATGCAGCACATTTATCTTCATTACTTAAAAGCTTTCTGAAGATATTTATGTATTTCTAAAAATATATATATTTATCATTTTATGTCTAAAAGCAGTCTAACTGGTCTATAATAACAGCACAAACGAAAGTCATACATCACTTTTAACATAATAATCATAAAAGCAATAATTAAAAACAGCAGTCTTAAAAGGCGTAAACATGAAAATAATGCAGATAGAAATACTATTGAAAAGAGCACCATATCAACAAAGCATCAAAACCTGAAAGAATAAGAAGCTTCTGGCACTGAGAAATAAACACACAGGGAACTATTTTGGAAGAAAGTTTGTTAGAGTGAAGGAAGTCCTATTGCAGCAACAACCCAGTATTCTCAGGAAGCAAGACCCATGGATGGCAATTTTCCCAGAAGAATCACAGGCCCCAAGTAGGTTGATTGATTATGTGCCGTTAAATAGTTGTCAACTGTTTGAGAACACATTTGTGTGTGTGTGTGATGATCTGTCCCTAGCCTGGTCTTTCAGGTCATCCAACAACAATAGAACACAGTCAAACTAGAGTCTTGGACTTCAAGAGAGCTAATTTCAATAAACTTAGAGAGGGTTTGGGAAGGATTCCATGGATGAGAATTCTCCAGGGGAAAACAACTCAAAAGGCTTGGGAAATTTTGAAAAATGAGATAATAAAAGCACAGTCTAGCACAATACCAACAAAGAAAGACAACAGCTCTCAAAAGAAACCAGCATGGCTGCATAAAGAACTCTCTGACAAATTGAAAGATAAAAAGGACAAGTATAGAAAGTGGAAAGAGGGGAACATAACTAAGTCAGAATATCAGCAAATAGCCCGAGCCTGCAAACATGAAGTGAGGAAAGCCAAGGCTCAAAATGAACTAAGGCTTGCAACCAAAGTCAAAAATAACAAAAAAGCTTCTTTCAACATGTAAAAAACAAGAAAAAAGTGAAGGAAATGATTGGTCCATTAGTGGGTGGAAGTGGCAAGAAGGTGATAAGCAACAGGTAGAAAGCAGAACTATTTAATTCGGTTTTTGCATCTGTCTTTACACAAAGGAAAAAACAGACCAACCTATCAAAAATAGTGCCATAAAAAATAAATAGAAATTGTTAGAGAATTTTAATTTCTCTATTGGTGAAAAAATAAATCAAAAGCTCTCACAGTTGACTGCATTTAGCTGATTCAAAATAACTTCTTTATATTTATATCAAAATATTTACAATACCATACATTCTTCTTTACAGCAACATAGCTCAGATGAAGACTTCTTACAGAGAGATACAGAGACAAACTTAAGACTGGAAATCCAGCTCCTAACTCAATACTCTTTTGCACAGACTCAGTAGCACTTTCTTCACATTGGCTGACTCAGTTACCACATGACTCTTCCTGCTCATGAATATTCCAACAGAAATACAAGTTAAGATAGGCAAGAAAATGGTAAGTGAACACCTTTCCAGCCTAGACAAGTTCAAATCACCAGGACCAGATGGATTACACCCCAAGGTTCTTAAGGAACTGGCAGATGTGATCTCAGAACCACTGAGCTATATTTTTCAAAGTTCTTGGAGCACTGGGGAACTACCAGAGGACTGGAAAAGAGCTGATGTAGTTCCCATCTTCAAAAAAGGAAAAAGAAAAGGACCCAGGAAATTACAGACCTATCAGCCTGACCTCAATACCTGGGAAGATTCTGGAAAAGATAATCAAACAACAAATCAGTGAACACCTACATGCAAACAAAGTCATTACTAAAAGCCAACACGGGTTTGTCAAAAACAGATCATGCCAGACAAATCTTATTGCATTCTTTGACCAAGTGACAAAATTAGTGGATCAGAGGAATGCTGTGGATATAATTTATTTAGACTTCAGTAAGGCATTTGACAAAGTAGACTACAACCTACTACTTGAGAAGATAGAAAAATGCGGGTTAGACAGCATCACACCAGATGGATCTGTAGCTGGCTGACCGGCCGTACTCAACGTGTGGTCCTCAATGGAACCGCATCTAAATGGAGGGAAGTATGTAGTGGGGTGCCCCAGGGCTCTGTTCTGTGCCCAATGCTCTTCAACATCTTCATCAATGATCTGGACGAGGGGATAGATGGGGAATTCATCAAATTACAGACGACACCAAGCTGGCAGGAATAGCCAACACTCTAGAAGGCTTAGGATACAGGAGGATTTGGACAGACTTGAACACTGGGCGCTATCTAACAAAATGAAATTCAATGGTGAAAAAAGCAAGGTTCTACGTTTAGGCAAGAAAAACCAAATACACAGGTATAGTATAGGGGGTACCTTGCTTAATAGTAGTAACTGTGAGAGGGATCTCGGAGTCCTAGTGGACAATCATTTAAATATGAACCAGCAGTGTGCTGCAGCTGTCAAAAAAGCCAACACAGTGCTAGGCTGCATTAACAGAGGGATAGAATCAAGATCATGTGAAGTATTAATACCACTTTACAATGCCTTGGTAAGGCCACGCTTGGAATACTGCATCCAGTTTTGGTCACCACAATGTAAAAAAGATGTTGAGACTCTAGAAAGAGTACAGAGAAGAGCAACAAAGATGATTAGGGAACTGGAGGCTAAAACTTATAAGGAATGGCTGCTGGAATTGGGTATGTCTAGTTTAACGAAGAGAAGGACAAGGGGGGACATGATAGCTTTGTTCCAATATCTCAGGGGCTGCCACAAAGAAGAGGGAGTCAAGCTATTTTCCAAAGCTCCTGAACGCAGGACAAGAAGCAACGGGTGGAAACTAATCAAAGAGAGAAGCAACCTAGAACTAAGGAGAAACTTCCTGACAGTTAGAACAATTAACCAGTGGAACAACCTACCTCCAGAAGTGGTGAATGCTCCAACACTGGAAGTTTTTAAGAAAAAACTGGACAGCCATTTGTCCAAAATGGTATAGGGTTTCCTGTCTGAGCAGGGGGTTGGACTAGATGACCTCCAAGATCCCTTCCAACTTTATTATTATTATTATTGATCATCACACAGTCAGCCAGATGTTCAGACTGGATTTGGCATTTTCTCTACCTATTGAGTCCTTACCCAGGACCTGGGATAGGCAGATGTGGATGTTTGATGATATTATAGATATCATCGCAGGATGGAAGCAGTTCCTAGTAAGGCCGCTTATTATTATAATAATAATAATAATAATAATAATAATAATAATAATAATAATAATAATAATAATAATAATAATAATAGTATGTTAGCTTGCTACATTGTCTGTAGTTTTAAAATCACATCTTACATAGAATAATGTGAACATGATCGAGGTAACCCTGGTTTTTATGAAATACAAGGAGGGCGATTCTTTAGTATCACCTTAGAAATGTATATGTGCACAAAGTGAAGAATTGAATACAAACCTAATTTACTTTTTTGTTATGAAATATTAAATGAGAATTTATAAAGGATACAAGTCTAATGACAGTTCTGGATGTGAAGCAGAATAATTTTGGGTAATCTCATAAATGGGCGTAGAAGAGAAATTAAAATGAAGTAGAACTATAAAAAAGAGTCTGTACTACATGAAGAAGTAGATTAAAATGTAAATTAATCATCAACAGGTAGTCCTCATTTACCAACTGTTAATTGGACCAGCAATTATGTTGCTAATATAGCCATAAAAAGACCATGCCCCCTGAGGAGGGGGTTGGACTAGATGACCTCCAAAGACCCTTCCAACTTTACTATTATGGATCATTGCACAGTCAGCCAGATGTTCAGACTGGATTTGGCATTTTGTCTACCTATCGAGTCCTTACCCAGGATCTGGGATAGGCAGATGTGGATGTTTGATGGTATTACAGATATCGTCGCAGGATGGAAGCAATTCCTAGTAAGGCCGCCTTTTGTACTTGACTAATAGCAAATTTGTCAATGCCAATGGTGTTCAAGTGGTGCTCCAGTTGTTTTGGGATTGCACCCAAGGCGCCTATGACTATTGGTACTACCCTTGCTTGCTTTTGCCACACTCTTTCTATTTCTATTTGTAGGTCTTTGTATTTTGTTATCTTCTCCAGCTCTTTCTCTTCTATTCTGCTGTCTCCAGGCACTGCCACATCCACTATCCAGACTTTTTTGTCTTTCTTATCGACAATTGTTAAGTCTGGGGTGTTATGTTGCAGGTGCTTGTCTGTTTGAATTCTGAAGTCCCAGAGCAGTTTAATTTTATCATTTTCTATGACTTTCTCTATTTTATGATCCCACCAGTTTTTGCTTACAGGCAAATGATATTTTTTGCAGATCTTCCAATGCACCATTGTTGCTACTTTGTCATGCCGCTGCTTGTAGTCAGTCTGTGCAATCTTCTTGCAACAGCTTACCAGGTGGTCCACTGTTTCTTCAGCTTCTTTGCATAGGCGGCACTTACTGTCTGTTGCTGTCTTCTCAATTTGACTTTATATGCATTTGTCCTTAAGGCTTGATCTTGTGCAGCCAGAATTAGTCCCTCGGTCTCTTTCTTCAATTTTCCTGCTCTTAGCCATTGCCAGGTCTTGTTATTATCTGCTTTCCCAGCTATTTTTTTAATGTATTGGCCATGTAGTGCTTTGTCTTCCCATGCCTCTATTCTGTTCTTCATTTGGTCTTTCTTGTAGGCCAGTTTGGTCTCTCCAGTAGTAGTAAGCCTTCCTGATATACTAATTTCAGTGCATCTTCATCATTGTTCTTCAGATATTCTTCCAAAGCCATTTTTTTTCTTCTCAACCATCTGATGTACTTGTAGCATTCCATGCCCACCTATTTGCCTTGGTAGATAAAGTCTATCAATGTCACTGCGTGGATGAAGGGCATGATTCATTGTCATTATTTTTCTGGTCTTCCTATCCATTGCTTTTAGTTCTGCTTGAGTCCAGTCCACTATTCCAGCTGTGTACCTAATGACTGGAATTGCCCAGGTGTTGATTGCCTTTATGGTATTTCCTCCATTGAGTTTGGACTTTAAGATCTTCTTCACTCTCTTGATGTATTCACCTCTAATCTTTTTCTTGACTTCAGTGTGCTTGATGTTGTCAGCTTGAAGGATACCCAAGTATTTATAGTAATCTTCTTCATCCAGACTCTTAATGTTATTTTCGTGGGGCATCTTGATTCCTTCAGTTTTCACTACTTTTCCTTGTTTGATAGTAAATGTGGCACATTTGTCCAAGCCAAACTCCATAACAATATCTTGGCTATATATACGAACAGTGTTGAGCAGTGATTCTATTTCAGATGATGTTTTTCCATACAGCTTCTGATCATCCAAGTAAAGGAGATGGGCTAATCTGGTAGATGTTTTTGATGTTTGATAGCCATGTCCTGAGTTATTCAGTATTGTTGACAGAGGAAACAGTGCAATAACAAATAGTAATGGTGACAATGAATCTCCTTGAAATATCCCTCTCTTGATATTAACCTCTCCAAGCTCTCTCACCATTGATCTGCAACTGTGTCTTCCATTGTGCCATCGATCTTTGCACAAATTTTCTGATGTTTCTACTGACTCCTGTTATTTCTAGGCACTTTATTATCCAGTCATGTGGCAGAGAGTCAAATGCCTTTTTGTAGTCAATCCATGCCACATTCAGGTTGGTCTTCCTTCTCTTGCAGTTTTCCAAGATCATTTTGTCTATTAGGATTTGATCTTTTGTTCCTCTGCTATTGGGGCGGTTTCCTTTCTGCTCAGGTGGAAAGAGATTGTTTTCAACTAGATGCTGTTGTACTGCATCAGCTACCACACCAGTTAGTAATTTGAAAGTTGTTGGTAAGCAAGTAATTGGCCCGTAGTTTACCTGGTGTTGCCCCTTTTGCTGGATTTTTCATTATTAGGTAGGTTTTCCCAGTTGTTAGCCACCTTTCAATTTCTCCTCCTTGTAGTATATTGTTGAACTGTTTGGCAATGAGTGGGTGTATAACAGTTAGATGTTTCAACCAAAACCCATGCAGTTCATCTTCACCTGGTGCTGACCAATTTTTGATTTTCCTTGCTCTTTTTTCTACCATTTTTGTTGTTATTACTAGTTCTTTCATTTCAACTTCTGTTTTATTTGCATCCACCTCTTTTAACCAAGCCGCATCCTTGTTGTATTTCTTTGGGTTATCCCATATCTGCTTCCAGAACTGCACTGTTTCTTCCTTGTCAGGTACTGACTGATTCCTTGCAGTTTCTCCATTGATGGATTGGTAGAAATGTTTCTGATTGGATTGAAATTGGAGATTCTGCCTATAGTTTGCAATTCGAGCTTCATATCTACTGATTTTCCTGGCTATAGCTGTTATTTGTTGCTTTATTATTTCCAGTGCTTCCTTGATCTTCCTTGTTTCTAAGTGGTATTTCTTGATTAGGTATTCTTTGGTCTTCTTGTTCTTCAGCTTCTTTTCTTTCATCTGTTCTAGCTTGCTTGCATGTGATCTTAACTTGCTGATCTTATTTTCTAGTCTAACCTTCCATTTTTGTGGTGCACTGTTTGTTTGTTTTTCTTCTTTGTTGATTTTGCATCCCAGGTATTCAGTTATAACTGCAGCTGTGCTGTACATTAGTTGGTTTGTTTCTTGCAGTGAATTGGTGCTTATACTTGATATTGCAGTATTTGCATCTTTTAATGCTTGTGCTAGCTGTTTCTTTGGAACAAGCTTCAATGCAGGTAGCCTTATTCTGTTGTTTTTGTGCTGTTCTAGATGCTCAGTTATTCTTTGTTTCAATTCTTTTATTTCTTTAGTTAGAGGGTTTTGTTCTTCCTGAGGAAGAAGTGTCTGGTTTCCAAATGAGAACAGTTGTATATCTCTGCTGGATTCCTTCACTGCCAACTCCCCCTGGTTTGCCTCTACATTCTGAATTACTTCTGATAAGGCTTTGATTTCTTTGCCCTGGGTAAACCTTTGCAGTTCGTCCAATTCTGTTTCTGTGAATATTTTATTTCGTATTATATTATTATTATTATTATTATTATTATTATTATTATTATTATTATTATTATTTATGTCAAGTTTGTTAGTTTCAGCTATGGTCATTAAGCAAATCACCATGGTCATTAAGCACAACATTATGTAACTAAAACTTGCCATTTCCTGCTGGCTTTCCCGTTGATTTTGCTTGTTGGAAGCCAGCTATAGACGATGGTCACATAAACACGGGACACTGAGGTGATTGTAAATGTACCAGTTGTCAATCAATACAATTATAATCACAGGGACACCACAATGGCTACAACTTCAAGGATTGTTCATAGGTCTCCTTTTTCAGTGCTCTCATAACTTTGAATGGTTGAATGAGTAAGCAAAGATTACCCATAAATACAAAGTGGATATAAGAAAAGAGATATAGAAACTTCTTGGAACAAACTGAAAGAGAAAAATGTGACCATATTCAATTCTGATGGAAATAAATTTTCCAATTGTTTTGAAAGTAAGTGAAGAAAGATAAACAGAAACTTCCAGCAGAGTTGAATGAGATTAAAAATACAAGTAATTAAAGCATTTGGAATGAAACTGATGGCAGGGAATAATGAGGGAGTATTTTGGAGATTTATATGGAAAATAACAGTGATATGTTGTTGAATGGAATTGGAACAAATACTATTTGTGTATGTGTGTCCAAAAGAAAATTGACAAAAAGGAAGCCATACATATATATGAGAATACTGAATATTGTAAATTTATAGGTATATATTGTGTAACTGGAGAAGTACTAAATAAAATACAGTTTCCTTATGCCTTGGTTATGTGACTAATTTAATTGTATGGACGGTGAATTCTACATGGTGGAAATGCAGCAAAGTAATACGTAGTGTTTTGTGAAAAATGAATGTTTTTAAAATAATAAAAATGTCTGAGTAAGTGTGCACTTCTCACTTTTTATATGGAAATGAGGATTTTGTATGTCAAGAGAAACAAACGTAAGTCAAATGCCGAAGGAATGAGTTATTTCAGAAGTATGTGTGTTAAAGAGAGGATAAAGGATGAGTGGGTGCTCAATGAATATGGATTAAGTATGAGGGTACAATGCAAAGGAATTGTTAAAATAGTTTTGTCATATAGAGAGATAAATGAGGATTGAACAGGAAGCAAATATATGAAGGAAAAGGGAACAGGTGAAGAGGACGGGAACGCTGAGACAGTTTTGGTTGGTTGAAGTTAATGGCATTCTGCAAAAGAGAAATGAGAAATTTAAAGTATAAAAAGAATATATAATATAGTATTAGGACCTGATTAAAGCAAAAACCATGCTTGGTGTATTTTTTATATACCTTTCTTTCCTAGTAAACTATTTTTCCAAAATCAATGGGAAAGCCAGCAGGAAATTGCTGTTGTGCTTAATGACCATGGTGATTTGCTTAAGAAATGCAGCTGAAGCTGACAAACCGACATATATATTGGGCATGGTCTTTTTATGCCTACATTGCCTAGCAGTAGAATTGATGGTCCAATTTTATGCAGCTTCAATTTAGTTATGTTTCCTTTTTGTATTTCATGTTTAATTTCTTTAATCTCCTACATTTTATTTTTGGGCTGCCTCTCTAAAATGGTGGAATAGCATAATAGGAAGAAATGTATGCATGTTCTGAGTAGAATCTGTGTAGTTAAGTATAAAAGCACAATCCTAAGACTATAGTCCAAACCCTGGTGGGAAAAAAACCCCTAGTGTTTAAGTTTTATTTTCAGTGCATTTCCACATTTGGAATTGGTGAGTAAACCAATCCATTTGTTTTGGCTCTGAAGAGATGGATGAGAACTGGAAGATGTGTAAATGAGTCTGTAAAGAGGAAGGTAGTTCAACCAATAGCAATCTTCTAGGAACTATTATTTTCCTCCTATATACTGTCCCTTTTACATTTGTTTCTCAAACAATATATCCTTAGCCCTAACCCTAAGGAAATACTAAACCACTGATAATGTTGGACTCAAACATATCTTCTATAACCAGTAAACATGATATACTTTTTTATGTATGAATAAGAGTGGTGGGAAACTAATTTCTATGATGAAATGTTGCCTGGGTTCCCAGGAGGGAGGCAGTGCATTGCAGTTTAGCTTTTGTGTGGAGAATGAAGGTGAAGATGGCTCCTCCTGAATCGTTCCCAGAGTATGCATTTAATGGTGCAAATAGTCTGCTTTAGTTTGGCAAGATTTCTGTCTATAGATGAGGATCAATAAAGGAAACTGCTTAGAGCAGTGTTTCTCAGCCTTGACAATTTTAAGGCATGTGGACTTCAATTCCCAGAATTCCACAGCCAGCAATGCTGGCTGTGGAATTCTGGGAGTTGACGTCCACATGCCTTAAAATTGTCAAGGTTGAGAAACACTGGCTTAGAGGCTCTCAACTTGTTTTTCTTGGTTCTTGGAGCCTGATTCTTTCCTGATATTGCACAGGATATGCAATACTCTCTGTTGCTTTTTCTTAGTTTTAGACTGAATAATTGTAAAGCTGTCTTCTTCCTTACAAGGCTCTTCCATTCAGGAACAAATTGCCATTGAGGCTTCATTGCAGTATAAATGGTTAACTGTGAATTCTTGAAATGATTTCAATGAAGATACCTTTTCCCCCTATTTAATAGTAATTACTAGGTTGTTGCTATAGGGAGTGCTAAATATATTATGCACCATTTGCAGTTTAACTGACTGTGGGTCATACAAATGGTACAGATGTTCTTGTGCCTCATTTGAAAAAGCTGCTAAAGCATCCATTTCAGTGACAATTTCAGGATATAAAGTATATATTGCATATACGGAGGGTGTGTGATTAACACTTAATTTGCTATATTTGTAATGGGTGGGTAATCAGGAGTCTACTTTTCTAGCCAAATTCTAAAGGCAGTATTTGAGAGAAAGAGCAATATAGTGCAGTTAAGTGCCTAATGGTTTTAGATAAGCAAGCCGAGACTTGATGACAGACGATCAAGTCTTCTAGATGAAGGTACAGACCTAGTAATTATGTGAGCTGAGCCCTCCCCACCCTCATTTGATCACACAGTATTGTAACCGGCAGCTTGCAATTAAGAACAATTTTGATGCATCTCTACTTTAGTAGTATATTCATGGAGGATGAAATGCTGTTTCAAAGCATTGAATGCTACCTCAAGAACAAGGAAGTTTCTCTGCCTTGTTTTTGATTGGTTGGTGTCTGCTCTTCCTAGCTGAGACTCTTAACACATTTGCTTCCCATATTAGGGGGAAATTATTATAGAGATTAGTTGGCATAATTTGAAAAAGGAGACCAAATGCAGAATAGTGTTTATATTAACATCAGGATTTGGGAAGTCAACAGATATTTGCATTGATCAAGGAAGCACATCAAGGAAACAGTAGCAGGACAAAATATCCTTACTGGCCACCAAGTGAGCATAGAGTGATCATTTCTCTGTAGCAGAAAATGTTGAATGAAAAATCTTCAGGGTCCAAGCCGGGAATAAACAAAATGGAGACTGCTTTAGAAAGAAGGTTCTAGTTTATTGAGTTGCAGAACCAGACAGAAATGGCTTTGGGGCAACTGACCACATGGTGCTGAGATGGAGGTTTTTTATACCTTCTTGGGCTTTTGTGTTTGGAGTTGTTCCCGTGGCATGAACTTTACCTGAGCTTTTGAGCATGTCCTTTTGATATTCTGATGGTGGATTAATCCTATTAACCCACCATCAGAATATCAAAAGGGCTATTAAGAAAAACTGGGCCTGCTTTTCTGCCTTTAAGATCCTTTGGAGAAATATAATATTCTGACTTTTTAATATCCCCCAAAATATTTCCTTCTCTAGGTAGGGTGACTTCCCACAATGTCACGTGCTCATGGTCTTCATCTCTTTGTATATTCTATATCAGCGGTTCTCAACCTATGGGTCGCGACCCCATTTGGGGTCGATCGACCTCTTTTGTGGGGTCGCCAAACGCAGCAATCCGCCATTTTGTCGCCTCCGGGGGCGCGCCGCGCCTCCGGGGGGCAGCGCCGTGCATGCGTGGGGCGGCGCCGCGCATGCGTGCTGCGCGTAAGGGGTGCCGCCGCGCATGCGCGCTGCGTGCGGGGGCCCCGCCCCATGCGCGCCACGTCGGGGGTGGCGCTGCGTATGTGCGCCGCGTGCGGGGGGGCCGCCCCCATGCGCGCCGCGCCACGCATGCCCATAACGTTTGTGTGACGGGGGTCGCCGTCACACAAACGTTGAGAACCGCTGTTCTATATGCTTGTAAAAACATGTAAATATATCCAGGCTCACATTATCCTAATGTCTGAATCAATCTCAAAATAAGTAAATAGCCTTGAAAGATCACCAATAGCTTTAATTTTAATAAGTTCGGATAGAAAATAAACTATTTACTTGAAAGTGTCTTAAGTATGCTCAGCAAGTGCACCATTGAAAAGACTGCTATTATTTGGTAGCCCTTCAATCTTTTCTAGAAAAAATAAGTTTTATCCAAGGGTGTTTATTTTTTCACTTAACAATAAAAAAGGAACAGTGTTTTTGCCTATAAATAGGACTTAGTTCTTCTGTCTTGTTTAAAAACAAATACTCCAGAATAACCTAAGAGTAAAGATCACCAATGTTAACATTCCCCAGATCTGACCATTGACTACAGTAATAAAGTAATTAACTTGCTCTTTAACCTTGTTTATAGATTCAAAGCTGCAATTTCTGAGATTAAAAAACTATATGCTGCTTCTGTTTAACTATGATGATAAATTGAATTAATGAATGGAATAGATAAATAAGGTCAGCACAGGCCTGTAACTGCTTCCTCCTTGTTTTCTAAAATAATGCACCATTTACACTTAGCTCCAACTCTAAGGAACTCATGAAAGAAATGTTCTACTCTTTTCCAACATTACATAAAACTGTGAGGCAGAAGAATCAGCCATTTTTTTAGTTTCCCTTCTGCCTAAATAATTATAGTCTTCAATTCACTAACCTGCTCTAAGACCTAAGCACAGGGAATAGCAGTAGTTGATGTTTAAAAGCTATGATTTTAACAGTACCACAGTATGCTTTATAATTACACTGTGTTGAATTTCTTTTTAATGATCACATTGATTCCCTTGTAGCAAAACGTATTTAATGCAGGTAAAATGAGTAAATCCAGAGTAAAGCGGCAGGGAGAATGGCCTTAGTAATTCTGTCTTCCACACTTTTCATTTGAAACCACTTGATGGCTAACACTTCCGATTGTCTCCAGGGGTTTCAACCAGCTTCTGGGTTAGCCTTAGGTAGAAGTAATGTAAATAGCAGTTTTTAGGGATTTATGATCTCCATGGCAACACAGTGCAAGCATCGATATTTCTTTTTAAGCAGCAGAGAGTTCTTATCACTATGGTGATGATGGATGTATATGTTCCTAAATATACATGATCACCCACACAGCATATGAGAAGTAGCAGGTGAAGGTGAACCAATTCTTATAGTCTCATTTACCAGCAGCCTAAAGGTCTGGGAAAAATAATAATGCTGGTCACAGATGGACAAATCTATTCTTGTGAATGCCAATTTGTGGATTGCTAATCTTAGGCACACAGACACTTGTTTGTGGAGTAAAATGACCATATTTTTGTTTGTTTGTTTGTTTGTGTTCAGTTGTGACCAATTCTCAGAGACTGCCTGGATAGGTCCCTGCAGTTTTCTTGACATGGTTTTTCAGAAGTGGTCTGCCCTTGTCTCCTTCTTAGGACAAGGTGAAAGTGACTGGCTCAAGTCACTCAGCTTTGGGCCTAAGACAGGATCAGAACCTAAGACAGGATCAGAATCTTCCATGATGTCAATTGTGAAGAATATCCTTTATCCACGGAGGATATTCTCATGTGCAGAGATTACTTGTATATAATATGTCTGGGGCATGCTTTGAACCAGCTTCTTCAGAAGTACTGCATTTTTCCATATACTGAACTGATTACTAGTTGGCTGACAAAGCAGAAAAAGCAGTACCTCTAAAGAAGCTGGTTTAAAGCATGCTCCATCAAACCCAAGATGACTTCTTTTCAGTAAACAGCTCTTTTCAGACATATTAGAATTAGATAGTTCCTTTGTAGCTAGTATCTACATCATTACTAGTAATCACCTTTTATGATGGCACAGGAGGGAATGCCTTATTATAATCTTCTCAAACTGATCAGCAACTGTTATGATAAGCTAATTATTAATGCAATACTACTGTGTTTTAATTGATGTGCAGATTATAGACATGACTTTTATAGGAAGCAATTATCTGAACTGGGTGTTTTTTTAGTTATCAGTGAAAGCTACATATTTATTAGTATACAAAGTTTGCAATATTTTTAAAGTTCAGTACTTAGAAGAGTTATTTAGTCTTTTAATTTGAATAAAGTATTATTAGCGTTATTGTTAATTCCTGCTGTCAAATACATTAATAAATATTAATTCATTAATTATATACCCAGTAGTGTTCTTAGCAATTTATTTAATTAGTTTGCAACAGCTATCCTTCTAAATCCCAGTTAAATATCCAAACATTCCACAAGAGATTATATATCTTTTCAGGAATGTAATTAAAGTGTTAATTTACTGCTTATATAACTTTAGATTAATTAATTGGGAAGTCACTTCTGTCTTTTATTTATCCAATTAATCTTAAACATTCCTTGATATACCACAATATTAAGTCTTCTTTCATCTTTAGATATACCATCTGAGAGTTTATCATAGATTGCAGATAAAGTATTTTAGAGAATAATGCAGAATACAAAGTAATTTTTATTTGTTTATCTTGGGCAAAGGTAGACATGCATCTAAGGTTTCCTTCCCTTTCATGGACTATATTCTCTCTAAAATAAAGAATGTCTTCTCCAAAAAAGAGAAACTTTGAAGGTTATCTAGTTAGTAGTAATGGTGACTCAAAGCACATTTACAGCTCAGCAATTTTCAGAACTGAACACATAGTTGATTTATCAAGCTATCCAACTCACTTCTCCCTGCTGCTCAGGCCTTCATGGGTGTTATCATTTTCCTACACTTATCCTGGCTTGGAAGATCTAATATAAAACAAGTTATAATTGAAGGGTCTTTTTTCTCCTTGGAATTTCTCTTCTTTGTTAATTTGATTCTTCAGGGGAAGAGGTTAAAAACAGTTACAAAATATAGAGGCATGATTAAAGGTTTGAATCAGTGACTGATTCAATGACAAGTTTGTTTCTCAGTTCAGTTTCAGAAAGGTCCTCCCCCCCCCAGGTCTGTTTACTTGAATTAATTTATATTAATGAGTTGGATACAACTGGTTCCTGGGTTCCTGCCATTTTGTATTTGCTTTTTTAATTTGTTTGTACACAAAGTTATCAGGGGTTGGGTGTCTTTGTCAATGAAATAATAAATAAGTAAGACTCAGCTTTCAGTCATCTTTTGATACTACATTAAGTGTTTCTCTCGGGGCATTTGTTTCATTGGTTGCTAATTTTTAATATATTAATTTAAATGTGGATCTTCTCAGAAAGCTTAGAACTCTCTTCCTTCCTTGATGGATGGGGAGATATGAAGGACTGAAGCCAAAGTGCATTGTGTTCTGTCTTCAGAAAATTTGCTCTGATGTATTAATCTGAGATCTATATTTTGAAACAAAATAAAACAAAGTCTTCCTCATATTCAGTTTTATTTCTGTTTTTTTTAAAAAAAAAATTGTCAATGCTACTTGTTGATGCAGCTTTCATTCAACAGCATTAAAATATACCTTCTTCCAGGATATATTTTTGGCTTCCAATTCTAACCCGTAATCCTGACCTTAAATTCATTTTTTTGGGGGGAGAACCTGCTCTGCCATAAGTGCCTTCATGTTTTGGCCATTATAGTCAGTCAGCTGCTGCCCTAGTTCCTACTACAGCTGCTGTTGTCATAGCTATCACTGCTGGAAGTAACCTCCTTAGTCTGGGGAAAATGGAAGAAAAGTAATGAGAAATATTTCTTAGTGAGGAGCACATGGTGGTTTGTAAGACAGCTTGGGGTGCCCCATTGGCAAAACTGTCCAATTTTGCCAATGAGCTGCAACTTCAGTCCCGGATGTTAAGAGAGGTGATCAGGAGGAAGGAAGGAAGTCCCCAGTTTAGGCTAAATAATCAGACTTTTCTCTTTTGGTGTGAATTTACATTGGGGAGAGTAGGAGGAGGAGCCACAAATGACCTTCTATCCATCTCTCTGTACCCCAATATCTTTCCATCAATAGTGGTAGGAGGCATTTTTTTTCCTTGGCCTGATTTTACTGCTGTCTCCCTTTCCCTCTTAGCAAAAAGCTAGCAAGTGACAGGCTTCTAAAAAAAAAAAAAACTTCCTTATGTGCTGAGATCAAAATTCTCCTTTTCTGTTTTATTCTTTCAGTGCTTTTATGGAATCCTTTGCTCTTTCTTGTTCACCCGCAGGAGTTGGGTCTGTGTTTTATTTTATGGTTATGATCTTTCTATCTAGCTGGAGGTCAAAGAAGAAACAAATAGTTGAAAATCCAACCAAAGAAAGAATGGCAAGTTAGAAGGAAGAATGAATGAATGAATCTTAATTTATTAAAAGGAAAATTACTTACTTCCACTTGAAATAACTTAAATTCCAAATGGGAATTCCAAATGGGAATGAACATTTTATGTTCATTTTGAAGTTGGTTATCCTACACCCCCTCCTTCCCCACATCTACTTTTATGAATGGATCATCTTAAATGTAAGACTGATTTCATTTGGGATAAACAGAAAGTCTCCTGTGGGAAAAACACAGATAATTTTCTGAGCCGAATATTGTGCCCTTGAGTCCCTAATTGTTAACATTAGGATCAAAGGCCTTACAATGATATTCTAGTACAGATGTGAAATAATGATTCTTCCCAAGGGGGCTAGACTACGCTTTCCAGGTATCTGAGTGCCATAGCCCAACATAGTTCAACAACATTTCAATAGCCTCAGAGGTTCCCCACCTCTGTCCAGCCCGGTTGTCAATGATTTCAGAGGTTCTGGCATTGTCTATTTTTCAGCCAGACACGGTGACACATAATGGGACCAGAGTAACATTTTTCAGGTTAGTTTTTAAAAGAAGTAAACCATCTGTCAATACTTCAGATGTGGCAGCATAAAAAGGTCTGTGTTTATTTTTGTGTGTGTGAAAATGAACCGGAAGGCTATTTGCTGCCTGGATGAATGCTCACCTGAAAGAGCACGGAACTGAAGTGCACAAAACTACTCAAAGCACAGTTCAGTCCCAAGAGGTCTGGAGCTTTTGTTGATGCCTATTGTGCTCCGATACATTCCCTATAAAAGCCAGGGCATGAAAAAGGCCAAGTGGAAAGAGCAGGTTCTTGTGACAAGCTAAACAAAACCTTCCGAGGGGGGGGGGACACCACCTCACAGTCTCAAAGTAAGCACTGTGACATCTCTGCTCAAAAAAATTTGTGTAAAGACCATAACATATAAAAATATCTTAGATGAAAGAGGGGAATTGAAATCCAGGAAAACCCTTCAGGATGAAGGGATAGAATTAGAATGGTGGGCATACCTGCATTTGCAGGCGAGATATTAGAAAGATAAAAAAGAGTTAGGCATTAAATTAGAACCAATAGAATTGGATAAAATAATATTGAGGTCGGAGGATAAAATGATTAAAAAATTATACCACTATTTGTTAGATCAGGCAATGTACGAGGAACAAGTAAAAGTGACTATGTTGAATTGGAGCAAGGACTTTGGTCTTAATTTTGATCTGCACATCTGGCAAGAACTATGTGGCAAGAAACAAGAAGCTTACTTTGGCCACCTCTTACAAAGAGAACCTCTACAAAATGTTTTATAGATGGCATCTGCCACCCACAAGATTGGCTAAAATGTGTACCAATGTCTCCCCTAAATGTTGGAAATGTAATTTGACAAGTGGAACATACTATCATATGTGGTGGGAATGCAGGCGAGCTCCTGATTTTTGGAACAGGATTAAAGTATGGTTGGAAGAAATATTAGAGCGAGTGGTAGAATCAAAACAGAACTCTTTCTATTAGGTTTAACTACGCAAAAGCATGACAAAGGCGTACTTTATTTAATGTTACACATTTTAATGGCTTCCAGACCGGTTTTTGCTCAAAATTGGAGGAATAAGGGAACTCCAATGGAAGAAGAGATCCTGCATTAAATTTTATCATGTGCTGAGATGGACAGGCTTACAATGATTATGAAAGACAAGACAGAACACGAATACTTCGAAATCTGGGACAAATTTTACCATTGGTATGAATTAAGGAGAACTGCTCGGACTTCAAGTTAATGGTAGAATTAAAAGATATATATAACTGTACATATAATTGTATATATATAATTGTATTGTATAGAAGGATGAGGCTTATATAGAGGTTAAGAACGATGTATTAAGTTTTTATACCATGAGAAACAAACTGTTAGGAAAATTCATTCTGGAATGTCATGTTTGTCCATTTTTGTTTTAATTGTATTATGAATAAAATTTTTTAAAAAAAATTATCTAAACGTCTTTGGAAATCTATCCTGGACCAGGACAGTCTTAGAGCAGAGATCCCCACCATCTGGTCCATGGACTGGCACCAGATCACGGCATGCCAGAAACCAGACACACAAACAAGCAAAGCCCCATCTGCAGGATGCAGGCAGCACATGAAACCATGCCCCTTCCGGTCCGCAGAAAAACCTCTCTCCATGGAATTGGTCCCTGGTGCTCAAAAGGTTGGGGATCTCTGTCTCATAGCTTTACACAGCTAAGTTCATTTCTTTGTTTCAGTTTTTTGTGCCATCACAATTGTTTTCCTTGTCAGAGGCTTGCTCCTTTTAGGAGATATCACTCCTGACATTTGAAGAAATTCTTCCAGCTAGACTAGGAATGCCAGCTTGTCAAGCATTTGTCACCACTTTGTTTCCTATAGTATTGTTCTTTAGATATGATATTAGGAGTCACTAAGTCAAGGAACTGAGCAGGTGCAGAGAAAAGAAGAAAATAAACTTGCTACTGATATTTATTTACCTGCTTACCAATCAGTTTGCTCTGAAATGCAAACAGGCAGTGATAATAATGAGCAAAAGCCAAATAAAACAGCTTGCTGCTGGGGCAATAAGGAGGAAACACATTCTATTTATTCTAATTCATATCAGAACAACTAACTGAATTTACACATGATGCTAAATCACAGTGTTGTTAGCACTGAAGCCCACATTGTGAGCTATTTAATAACACATGGCTTAGTGTGTTATCTGAAATATTTGCAGTGTGCAACAAAGCAGTAGTCCTGAAGTTCCCTCACCCACTTAAGACCAGTATTACAATAAAAGAGAAGATATTTCCAATAAAGTATTGAACTTCCTTCCTTCTCCCCTCCCCCTTCCTTCTCCCCTCCCTCCCTGCCTCCTTCCTTCTCATTTTGTAAGGAAAATTTCTGTAAAAAAAAGGTTAAATGCAGAAGTCTAAAGGATTCAGGCAATGATTCTGATCTAAATCAAACCACCACCATGTGCATTACAGAACAGATAGTTTTCAATTTATAACCACAACTGGAACTTCCATTGCTAAGAGATCGCTAAGGGAGTTGTGCCTGATTTACACGGTTATTAAGTGAATCATTGTAGTCATTAAGTGAAGCATGCAGTTCTTAAACAAATCCAGCTTCCCCACTGATTTTCTTATTGGGAGCCAGTCCGGAAGATCACACATCATGCTCACAGGATCCCAGGATCCTGCCACTAACATAAATCCTTAATGGTTGTCAAGGGCTTGAATTTTGATCTCGTGACTGCTGGAACACTGCAACAGTTGTTAAATGTAAAGGCTGGTTGTAAATCCCTTTTTTCATCAGCATCATAGCTTCAAACAGTCGCCAAATAAACAGTTGTAAGTTGAGGACTATCTGAAAATAAAAGCAAGAGACCGAGCTATACGTCATCCCTGACCTGCAAACGGTCTCATCTGTTATTCACATAACTTGGAGCTGCACGTGGCAAGGTCTAGAGCAGGGCTTTTCAACTGGTGGTACATGTACCACTTGTGGTACATTAACAAGTGGCAGGTGATACGCAGCCCTACCTAGCCAAGTGTAGTGGAGGAGGGAAAAAGCCAGCGCAGGCAAGGACTTACTGTGAGAGAGTCCTCTGGAGCTGCAGAGTGGCTGGGGAAAGGCAAAATCCCCAGGCTCACTTCTGGCTCACCCTCCCCCATGAGAAAGGAAGAGGAGGGAGCGGAGACAGGAGAAGCTATAAAAGGAGACAGTTTGGGCAGGAGAGGGAGAGAGAGAGAAAACAGCAGGCTTGGGAGGAGGTGGAGTCAGCTCTAACTGCACCCAAGGGAAAGAAGAAAAGGAGGAGGAGGGTGGGGGGAGAGGAGAGGAGATCAAGCAGGCTGGCCATGAGCCGATCTACAATTGCTGTGGCAGCCACCTGTGTTGGCAGCAACAAACAGGCAAGAAATGCAGTGGGGGAGGAGTCACCCTCCAAGAGGAATGAAAAAAGGCAGCAATGGCTGGAGGTGAGGCACGAGGGAGTGAGATGGAGAGTGGAAGGATTCTTATGTGCTTTTGTGACTTTGAAGTTCTGGGATTTGTGCAAAGTGGGCTTTGTGTTCTTAAGGAGTGTTTGGCAATTTCTATTTGGCTGATGGCTGATGTCTCATGTTAGCTTCTATTGCTCTGCTATTGTTAGCTGTAGGTTTTGCTGCAAGAGATTTTGAAGTATTTTTCTCCTGAATGGATTTTGCCTGTAGCATTCCTTTACTTATGAATGGAGCCATTTGGGTAGGCTGCCTTAGCCGGCAGCCAGTACTCATTTATATTTTTTTCTTCCTTAAGTGTCGGCTACGCTCCTTAACTTTTCTTTCTAGCCAGTAGCTAATTCTTAAAGGGGAATGTGTCTTTTTAAGCTAGTTCACTCAGCAGTTTGTCTTTTCTGTCTCTGGAGGCTTTTCCTTGATTGATGAATATATGGAAGAAAGAAAATATGGGGGGGTTCAAATTCTTCCTTCAGAAGGAGGTGGGCATGAGAAAGAGGGAGGGAGGAAAGTCCCGCCTTAGCACTTGGCCATGAGCAGCCCTGCCATTGACTTTGCTTGTCAAAAGGTTGCAAAAGGGGATCACATGACCCTGGGATACTGTGACCATCATAAATACGAATCAGTTGCCAAGCATCCAAATATAAATCACATGACCCTGGGCATGCTGCAATGGTCATAAGTATGAAAAATGGTCATAAGTCATTTCAGTGCAATTGCAACTTTGAACAGGGGTTGTTGTGGTTTTTTTTTTTTTTTTTTAGGTCATCAAGTTTTTGACACCTTGCTAGGTGGTACGCGAATATTGCCATATCCTAAAAATGGTACAATTGGTGAAAAGGTTGAAAAGCTCTGGTCTAGAGTCTCAAGGGATTGTGAAACAGGCAATATGGATTTGTCAGGTAGACATTCAAGGTTGTAAACTTGTTCTTCCTTCTATTATCAAATTCCTTGCCTTGTGCTTTCCTAGATGATAGCCCTGCAGGTAGACCATGCCAGCTTTAATTGTGACTTTATGTCAGGGAAGTCCTTTTTTTCTGTGTAATAAATGGTAGGGTAGCTTTCCAGAGCTTGCTATGGCTACCCACTGTGCAGTCTCACAGTTTTTTTTCTTTCATCATCACAACCGCTTAAGATGGCAAATTGGTCTCCTATCTAACACTACAAAAGTGACAGGAACCTGCAGTTTTAAATAGCACAAAATGATTGAACAAAACAATTAGGGTTTTTTTTGTTTTTGTTTTATTGTGTTCTTTCAGAATACAAGGCTTGTTTTGCAAGATTACTCTATGCAAGAGGATCTCTTTTACTTTTAGGCTGTAGCTGACAATCTAGTCATAAAAATACTACTTTGATTAATTCTATTAATTCCATATTTTAGTTGTTTGGCTAAAACTTACTCCTGTTATCAAAACAAAAAAGGATTGCATTTGGCTTCTTATATTTTTCTTCTCTATATTAAATATATCCAACTATAGTATTTGTTGTATAAAATGTTTTGTTATCAAATCTTCCTAAAGTATTTGATAAAATTTTCTGTATTATATTAAAAGAAATCCATAAATTAAAAAGTTTATTTTTCATTGCATATCTTCCTCCTATGTAAAATTGAATAACTATGTCATATGAATAAGACCAATCAGGATAAAGTTACCATGTATGATATCTTAAGGTGAATTTCTTGGCTTTGCTAGCAGGGAAACAAGGAAATGAGGAAAAATCACACTTTTTCCCTCAGTTTAAATTTCTAAATCTGCTCTCATGCTGTCACCAACTATTCTTTCTTATATGCTTCAAAGTCTACTAGCAGTATATATAATTTTGCTGTAGTACCCTTGGTTACCATTAAATAAGAGTTTATTATTTGCTCAAAATGTGTTAAGAGTGGGATTGCTTTAGTTTTTTTTTAACTGCTGGGTACTATAAAAAGGAATTCAATTGTGCCCAATGCAGCTAGTTCAAATTATAGGTCAATTAGACTTTTGTTGTTGTTTTAGATTTTGGTTAAGGTTCTGCATAGGTCTGTTTCAAAACTGGTGAAAAAAATTATTCCTATTCTTATTACAAAATGAAGATCTTAGAATAACTCTTCATCTCCTCACTCCCTTCATAAGGTTTCAGACAGTTCATTGACCCCTCCCCCAAATATTTATTATACAAACATAATGTTACTATTATAATAATAACAATATCAACACAAAACATCAACCTTTGTGTTCCCAAAAGTAGGATATTGACCACTTTGGGAAATCCTGAAATAGAAGATAGCTATGGAGTTAAAGGGAAATTAAACAGTTTATTTTGTTTGGGTCCATTATTTCTGTATTAAAAATATATCTCTTAAATACTGTTTTTGTCATATATTCTTTTATTCCATTACAAACACAAAACACATCTTCCTTAATTGTGAAGATGTAATCTCAGAATTTGAACCTCTGCCTGCTGTTCATTCAAGGATCAAAACCTGCATTTCATTCCTAGACAGAGAAAACAAAGATATATTCTCTATAGTGTTATTGCCCTTGTGTCTCAACATTTTAGCATTAATCCAGACTTCAAGTTGGGATGATCAATGTCCTATTTATGCATATTTGAATTATAGTAAAAGTAGTGTGCCATCTGGCATTTTACGGCATAAGTGGATTGTTTGTTTATTTACAAAACACCGTTTTTCCTAAGTTTCAAATAAAACTGTTAATTACTGAGATTGCTAGTATCAGATGAATAAATACATCAAATTTCAGCTAACGTCTGTAGTCACGCTGTGTTTTTTAAAAATCTAATTTATTTTTCTTTCAGCCATGATACATAATTTTAAGCACATTATTTATTGTCACTGAGTTTGGGAATGGGGAATTGGTTTGCAGCTTGGGGAGAGAGCATATGCTTTTCATGACCTGCCCAGATAGGTCTTGGATGAACTCAAACTTGTATGTGTTTCTGCCAACCAATTCTGACATACTGAATTAGACAGATTACACTCAGACAGAATATTAAATGTGTTTATGTGTTCATTTGTACTTTGCATAATAGTACAAAATGTTACAGAGATTCTCAGTCATCCAGGTCATAGTTATCCCAAAGGTGCTTTTTTACAAGGAAGACGCTGAAGAAGCTTCTTGGATGAGAAGTGAAACGTTTTCAAAGAAAAACAAGGAAGTCTAGTTGTTTCGTGAAAAAGAGCCTTTAGGATAGTACAAAACGTTTACAAAAAATTATCAGCTCTCATTTCTTTAGAAATGTCTGGATCAGCTAGTTTTGGGGAGATGCTTACAAATGAATGAACAGTTGTAGTTCAGGTGATCTGTCCAACTTATGAGCATTCCTCTGGGGAATGTACTGCAGCAGAGATTTGGCAATCTAACTTTGGTATTTTAAAATTCTGTTCAAGGAAAAGAGGAACTTTGCTTTTTCTACATAAACTTTCCAATGATTATAATCTTTATATGTCAGTGCTGCATATACAAAAGTGGGAGTAAGTGCTACTGTAGGAGATGAGCAGGCTCAGCCCAAGGGAGGGGTCAACTTCATCCTCAGTAATGAGTCCCTTTGTGCCTACAAGAGATCTAAGTCCAGCCCACCATGAATTCTTTATTTACCGCCAAATTGCTTTAACTGTTAGTAGTTCAGATTCTTGTAAAGAGCTTAAGCTTGCACTACATCTTTATAACCATTTGAACTGCCTGGATCTCCTGATTTCCCTGGCCCTTGAAGCTACTGAACTCAACAAGATTTCCTTCTAGGTAGATACGTTTAGAATTCTAACGTTATAGTAAGAAACATTCATAGGTTTAACTTTTAAAAACACAATACATTCAATCTAGCCCTTTCTAGTAATGCAGATCTTGATTTAGAATGTAAGCAACAAAAATATCAGTGAAGCAATTCTTACATTCCAGAGGTGAAACTTTTGGCATTTATTTATATTTGTACTTAGCAGTTTTCAATTTTTTAAATGTTGAAAATACCATCTTTTCTTCAATGCTATCATTTCTGATGTTTTGTTTAAGAATAAGTTTCATATTTTTCATGCAGCAGATTTGCTGATCACTTTTACATCTAATAAGTAACTATTTAATCATCCCTCATTTTGGGATCTTTAATATTTGTCCCTCTTTTTCTGCTTTCTGTGGCAATGTAGTATCATCTGTTGTGTCATAACTCCTGCTTAGATAGAGCTACAGAGAGTCCTTCTTAGTTCAAGGAATGTATATAGGTTTGTAGAGTAGAAATAAACTACTTCAAAGTTTCATAACAAATCTTGTACTTATACTCTTAAGATTAATAAAAGATTCTGCTTCAAAGGTATTCATGGCACGTTTCTATTAAGTTGTCTTTTCTCTTTAGTTTATGAATTTAATCATTTAAATATAGGTTTTATTAAAGGTGTTTTAAAAGAAGATCAAAATTAATACAAACTAATGTAAAATAGGAAAAAAGAGAAAGAAATCAAAGAAAGAGCTAAAAGTGCAAGACAAAAAGTAAAAGAAAAATAGGAAAGAAAAAAGACACAAAGAACTCACTTCCAATTTTCTTTATAGTAATTATAAATAAATTACAATTTTATCTCTTATCTACAGTAGCAACATACTGCTGTTCTGTCAATAATCTATCCTGTCTAATCATTAAAACCATAAACCTTTATTTGTTTGTTTGTTTATATTTCAGGCAAAAAATAAATAAGGGGCTTCCAGTCAGCTGGAATTTTGTTGTTGTCTTTTTTTCAGATCAACATAGTCAATTTAGCCATCTCAGAGAAGCCAGTTGAATAAATTGATAAAAATAAATAAATATGCCTACTCCCACGAGTTAATGATTCAGTTTTTCTTTAAGTTATAGAATGGATGTCTTGATCCTTTCCCCCTTTGTCTCATTTGGTATAATTGTCTATTTTAAATTACTGCAAATACTGATGGCAGCTACTAAATACGGTACATTATGCATTTCAGGGACCAATAACTTGCTACCTTCCAGAAGTTTGGCACTGTAGTCCCCACAGTCACTTGCCATTGGTTAGGTTGGGGCCGATGAGAACTGAAATCTAAAATTTCTAGAGCACACAAAATTACTTCTCTGGATCAATAGCTGAAAAATTAATAATAAAATATCAGTTATTAGATTTCCCCAGTATCTCAAAGATTGAAAAGCAGAAGAGGAACATTAAATTGTTCTGTGCTGCTGAAAACACTTTTTCTTTCTTTCAGCAATAGTGGTTCAGTGTCAGCAGATATAATCTTCAGCCTACATCTCATTGCAACTAATATGAACTTCTGCATTAAAATAGATTGCTTTACATCTGGCACATTCAGTGCAACTTAACTTACCATCTCAGTAAAACAAAAAGCTGCTCTGGAAATCCCAGAGAATGCAGATATCACAGAGAAGACAAGAAAAAGATTGATAAGCACTCATGCACAATCTGTGTTGCACCCTGCTAACTTTACATGTCTTGGTTGTTCCTAAGGCTAATGCTACTAAAACATAGTATTATATAATTATATACACAGAGAGACACACAGACACACTAATAAAGCATGAAAAGAAATTGGGATGTAACACAGAAGCTTTTCTGTCCTAATTGAAATTGGGGGTTTGGAATATGTATGCATTGTTTAATTTTCAGTAAATTATTATGGCATTATATTTGTACTTAATGAGCGTTTTTATACATAGCCAATTTTTCATTTCCAATGCATGATATCAAATCAAATTTTAATAGATTCCAATGCTACTGAAACAAATAAGACTACTTATTCAGAAAAATATATGCATAGATTATGACAATATTATAGAAGAAAAGGAATTATATAAATGTGAAGCATGAACTTTTCACATCAAGGTAATATTTATTCCAAAGCCTCTGGCTGGAATCAAATATTATTATATTATAAATGTGTTTATATTTTATCAACACAATATTGTATAAACACATGTTTTTATTTTGTAAACACAAGCACTGATTTTTCTCCTTTTTTCTTTAAACAGGACCTTAGAGTAATCAGTTACCAAGTAACCTGCTTCATATAGTGGCTGAAAGGCAGAAATGATATTTTTATCTGAGTATATACAAAAGGGAAATGGCTTGTACTCCCTCTGCCCCTACACTGTTGGTTCATATTACATGAGTTTCTCTGTTTCTATGCAAAATGAAATAAAATGAAAATCCCAGCACTTGTTTTCAAGGGGAACTTGAAAGACAGAAAGGTACCTTTGAAAAAAAAAATAATATCAAAGTTAACTCTTTTCCAAATCCCTTGTGCTACTTTGTGGCAGTTGAAATATGCCTACTAACACATTATTCAAAGGTCACATGTGGCCTTTAGCCTGGGAAGTGGGGGGAGGGGAGGAGAGGAAGCCATGCATTCCCTAATGGCAACATAATAATATTTTATTGAGTTGTTTAATAATGGATTTTCCCCACCCCAGTTTTGTTAGATTCAGTTGGAGGAGCAACATACCTATGTGGAATCCATCCCTAAAAATGTCTTATTTATATTCATATAAAAGCCATCAGCATATATCTTCTATACATATTTGTACCCAGACATATTATTGAAGTTTCTTTCTGCTGAGAAATATTTATCATGAGGGGGAATCCACAGTGGTAAGCAAAGGTGTATGCAGAATGTAACCGTATCCAATTTATCATGGTCATGGAATTATAATACTGTTGATCCTTTTATTTATTAACTCTGGGAGCTGTTTCTGGACACTATTTCGGGGCCCATTTAAGCACAGAATTCTTTATTGCACAGTTAATACAGCACCTTCCTTGCTCTAACTCCCTCAACAAATCTGTATGCTCCATAGGATTTAATTTTTATCAAATTCCTTGACTAATAACATGGCAATCATTTTTACTATGTAGCTGTATATCATTTAGTCATTCCTCTGTGAAAAGCAGCCACCAGGGCAAAATTTAAAATTAAAGAACTCAAAGATTTAGGAATGTAAAGAGTCTCTATTTTGTCATTAAACAGTTGACTTTTTGAACTAGGTGTAAGCATTAAAACCAGTGCCTTGAACACTAGAAACTATACAGTTGTATATCATTTCTGTGCTGCTCAACCTATTCAATTAGTTTGTCAGGTAGTAGTTAATTTCCTAATGAAAGCTTTGTACTGCCTATGAGTTTATAAGTATGCATTGCCTTTGGCTACTTCTAAAACTATTAGGAATTTTCAGACCAATTATTGTGACTCAAGTATAATGTATGTAGGCATTTAAAAAAAAATACTTTTAAAATCCACAATTCTAGAGGTATGACTATACTGAGAGGAAAATGCCTATTATAATATTGGTACTTCAGTCTCGGTGTCATGGTTTATTGTTAAGACACTATTGGAAATGGCTTAATCGCATTAACAAGGCTTCACTTGATATACAATAACATGTATCACAACCTGATCTTGTCACCTACGCTGTCTCTATTTTACTTGGACTGATAGACAGCAATTTGACTTTCTTTGCATTGTATTAATTTTGTTATGTGGGGTTTTTGGTGGTCTCTGATTTTGGTTGTTTTTCTGCAGACATTTCATTACTCAACTAGATAACATTCTCAGTGCTAGAAAGGAGTGGAGTTCAGTCTCTGTTTACATACAAGTAGCTTGCCCTGTCAGTGTTGGTGGGAATGTTCTTAGTGGGGCCTGATTAGGCTGTTGTTTTCTGGTTGATTGTCTGAGTTGGTAGTTCCTTGATTGGGGTTGTTTCTTCTTGATTGTTGGTCTAAGCTTGGTATTAATCTCTGCTTATCTAATTTTGTGATGCCTAAAATTATGTTTCCCCTTAATTTTCACTTACATAATTTGTAAAATGTAAGAATGTCAGATGAATCAATACAGCCAGAAAGGTATACTTCATGAAAACACGTTTTGCCTTTTTACCCTTGGGTTATGATGTTGTGTCACACGCTTCCTGGATGCCAATGAATATTAGGTGCCTTTATAAACAAATACAGATGAGGATAAAGGCAGAGGTGGAGAAACATTTTAAGCTACTTTTGGTGTGATGACATAGGGGTTTCAAAGGAGATACCAACAGTTCCTAGACATGCCAGTATGTGTGCAGTGGAATCTCAGTGGTGATGATATTGCTGTTCAGAAGAAGCTTTGGGATAACTTACTACTGTAGAGAAATTGCTCAGGGAAGAGAGTGGACATTGCTTCTGTTCTTATTACTTTTGAATTTCAAATTCCTCCAAACTATATTTGTCTTATGTGAGATACAATAAATAAAAAAACTTGTTGTAACCTAGCATGGAAAAAAGCAAGCTGTGGACTTTTCTGGAGTAGGCATGCATAAGGGAAAGGAAGAAATAAACACTGATTAAATTTCTGCAGTATCTGTGCTGTAGATGTTTATGTAAATCTTTAAATCCCCCCCCCCCTGTCTTTTTTTTTTTGCCTTCGGTGGAAGTTAAAGGTCATGATGGGAAGAGAAATTCTAAAGGCAAAGTCACTCCCAGTCTAACTGTCTAATTATTAAAACAATTTAAAACAGAGCCCAAAACCTATTAAGAGATGAGACATGAGACATGGGATATTTAGGCTGCATTTAAAAAGAAGGGAAATAATGCTTAGAAAGGAGCAGAACTATATCCACAAGAAAAAAACAACATCTCTGAATTTTTTCTGAAATTGTTTATCATGACAGTGCTTCAAGAAACCTTTGGCATCATCAGCTTTTACCTTTTCAAGAAAGGAGGGGAGACAATCTTAAGTTACCATTTTATTTATTTATACATTATCTACAGAACCGGTTAGACTGGAAAAATTTATAAATAGGGTTGAAGAAATAAATATTTACTTGGGAAAGGATAAGGAGCAATGTTGCTTCCTATTTACCAGAGGCTAGGTATAATTTCCTGTTTCCATTAGTATTCCAATATTTTTTGAATATTTGTCACTTATATTCTAATTACCTCAGTATTTACATAATCCTTAGTACTTGGAATTAAATTTTCACCTTCTGGCATCCTTACTCTCCCTATTTTCCACTTTTCATCCTGCCTGTTAAAATATGGTATAATCTTCAGGGAAGTTTCTACATACAATTTTGTGAAAAATGTAAATCCTAGTTGGGATCACGCAAAACCATGGTTTCCTTTAAAAGTGATAGTGGTTGGGTTAACCCCTAGTGCTAAATCATACATTGTGGTTTAAAGGCTTCAATGAAGCAGATTTACATATCGCACAAAACAATTAATACAGTGCAGTGTATAAACCAGCTGCTGGGCCTTACAATATATGGCCACTTTGATCTTCTAAATTAGCACTGAAGTCAACTAACTTTCTATGTCATTATTTACCAGTTAGTACATATGCTCATCATATATTCAGGGACATGCCACCTCTATGAGAATGATTTGTAATCTTATTTAATTATTCCTTACTCTGATTATTACCTAAAAGATCGGGGTTTTTTACTCCTCTCTCTTACCTTTGTGTGCAGCTGTGAACAAAATGAACCATTTCATATCTGCAAGAGCTTTTCCAGACAATTAATTCCTTTCTACTCTGTACATCTATTGAACTTTAGATGCAGAAGAAAAAATAAGAATTTACAGACATCCCTGAGTTAAAAGGCATTCAAGAGTATTCATCATTTTCTGGTGATTCGTAGCACAATGATATACTTTTCATTTGTTTTTCAGTTGAGGGCCAAATGGGGAACTAAAGATGAACAGCTTCTTAATCAAAGTTCAAATAGCGGTCAGAAGAGCTAATTGCCATGCTGTTTTCCATATTCCCAAGGTGCAGAAATGTTGCATGCCAAATCAAAACTAATAAAAATGCACCATACGCTTCTTCCAGCTAGATCTGAAATAAAGGGCATCACTGATGAAAAATATTCTTGGAACCTAATTTCATTTCTAAATTCCTTTCATTAATTTCTTATGAACGTTTATTTTTTTTCTGCAGACAGTTATTTTTCGAAACACATCTAGGATTGATTTATGTTATGCCTGTATGCTTGAACTATATTCACAAAGACCTTCCGTCTGTTTTGAAAAATTAGTAAAATATATTCAAAATAATGCTTTCATTTCAGCTTTAGATTCATTAACTTTGTGGCATTTTATTGGAAACCTTTTCACTGCTTTCAGTGGGAAAAAATAATCAAGAAGTGCATATATTTGTTGGAGATTAATTGGCCCCTTCATGGTACATTTCCTTCCCTGACTGGTATCAATAAAGGGCTACTGTGCCACATATCTCAGAAGGCAGGTTCAGAAATCAGATACTTACATACATTCGATTTTGTAGCTACTACAATTGTTGGCCGAGCAGAGATAAAAATAGCCAGGGAAATGATTGAAGCCTGGGAAATGCGCCCATTGTCAGTCAACAGGAGTGCTGACTTACGATCAGATTACCAAGTGCTTTGGAGCCCAGCATGTGGCAGCACAAGGAAACAACAACCAATAACTTAATAACTGTCTATCAATACCCCAGTTAACAACTAAAAATCACACACATCCAAGCATCACATAAATATTATGTATAGAACATCCCAGTGCACACATCCTGGAAAGAGAGAAGTGGATGGGCTCCAGCACGAGTCCAAAAGCTTGGAAGACTAAACCTCTGGTCCCAATGATCAACTCAGATTGGATCCTGCAACATTATTCTGGGACACATATATTTGCCTTCACTTTGATTTTTTCTTTTTTAGGTCCTCAAACCTTGACAGGTTTTCTTCAAAACTATTGTTCTCTGATTACCGCCTTATATAAGCCTCCTGTTGTTCCCACTTCTTTTTCTTTAAATTTAACCCTTTTATGTTTTTTTTTGCTATTGTGTAATAATGATAATTACTATTGTGCATATTGGTTCCATGTTGTGTTAGAATATAGACTGGTAGCCTATGTAGATGCATAATGATGATGGTGACGGTAATGGTGATGGTGGTGGTGGTGGTGGTGGTGATGATGATGATGGTGGTGATGGTGATAATGTTCTCCATTCAGTCGAGTCTGACTCTTGGTGATTTTATGAACCGGGTCTCTCCACATCTTACAATCCTACACCAGTTCTTTGAGTTTTCCTATGCTCTGCTTGATGTCAGCTTTGATGGTGTCCAGACACCATGTTCTTTAGCTGCCTGGTTTTCTTCTCCCACTAGCTCTTCCAAGCATAATTGCTTTCTGCAGATATAGGATTTAAAGTATCCATGTGTTTCTCCAGAAGGAAGGAGAAATGTGGGGGGGAGGGAGAGAGAGAATAGGTTGGTGTTATTATTCTCATCTGGTGGTCACCTGAATTTAGGCAGTTCAGATCTGTTATTCCTAAATGTAGGAAAGCCCTTATAACATAATGGTTTTCACCAGCTTTGAGGATCCCAGGGAGATCCTGCAGGGTAGCTATATGAGATTAGGTGATGTTTGTTCCCCCACTTTGTTGGGTTTTGTCTATTTATTGTATCTGTTTACTTTATCTGCTTAAATAATTTATTTTTCATTATTTTTGGATGGCTACTGCCCAGGGTTACATGTTTATGCAACTATATAAATATGCTGAACAGATAGATTTGTTGTGGTGGTTGCAAATTGTTGAATTGCATAAGTCACCTTATATTTTCCTTTTTCAAAAAGCTAACTGGAATTCAAACACTGAAATTAATAAACTGATTCATTGGAGCACTGTATTTAAATTTGCCCCTTTTGATATCTTGAATAATACTCCAGTTGAGCTTGTTTTATTTTTGCAAAGAAAAGCTTTGGAATCAGACAGGAACAAAAGGTTAGAGTTCTTCTCATCATTTCCAGTCAAGCCCACACCTACACTTCCTATTTACACTTAAAATAGATTCATGCAAACTCTTGACATTGCTTAGATTCTATATCAAGCTTAGTCCTCAAACAGAGAAAATGTCCCTGCTAATACTATGTACTGTGTAATTTTATTTTTATTTTCAAGTGGGAAGATCAACTTGAATGAGCTCTTGCTTATGCTGACTGAAAGTAGAACAGTTGAGAGAATTCATTAATATAGTATTATTGATAGATGCTTTCAAAGTAAAATATGTATTTTGTGTTTTAAAATTTTCCAGAATTTTATATAGCAGATTAAAAGGTGATAAATCAAAACTGCTTCATCTTCATAATCTATTGCTTACCATTTTACCTCGCAATGAACTAATGTCATACCAATCTTTTAGCATCTAGATGAATCCAAGAAACAAAATACCTTTATCTATTTAATTGCAATTCAAGGTCATCTCGACTTCTGAGACAACGAGTGTCAAACTTGGTGCTCAAACTCATGAGATGATATTCTTTTGTGTTGTCTCCTTGTGAAGAGCTTTTGATACAAAAACTAAAATACCACAATTGTTATAACTGCATAAAATATAGGATTTGCTGGTTTCAAACTCAGCAGAAACTGTTAAAAAGTACTTTATTTAATACCCTGAACTTCCTTTTTTTTTCCTGTGCTTTTCTTTTTACTTTGTCCAGCAGTGCATCATTTCATCATTTTTCCCTATGTTCTTGAAGTAGAAGGGTTTTAGTCTCTTCTTCCTCAGGGGTCTAGAAAATTAATGAAAAAACGAAATATAGAATTAAGAAAAGAAAAAGGATAGGGAAAATTAGAAAGCTCAGGGAAAGAAATATAATATAAAAGAAAAATGAGGTAATACTTACTAAAATGAATTTTTAAAACATCTTCTGGTTGTAACCGAGAGAGTAATTCTATAAGTTTTATTCAGAAGATGATTTTATGGTATTCAGATGGAGTTAACCTGAACTGTGGGACCTCTGATTCATTACAGGATAGACAAAACAATTACTTCAGTTTCTTGCATTGCTCTGTGACCATTTTGTTGCTTTGCTTTCTTGTGGTTACTCGGTGCAGTCCTGAGGAAGGTGACCAAGAACCTACAAAGCTTGTGGCTTTTTATCATGTCTTACTAAAAAAAAAAAAAAAGCAAGTGAAGAAATGAAACTCCTCACTTGGCAGACAAAATGCTAAGTGAAATGACCGGTGATGAGGAAAAATGAAAAGAGAAGTGAGGAGGTTGCATCTCTTTAAAAGTGTGAGGTAAACAAACGTTTAGAAGACTAGTTGTCTTTAGATAAGTAGGTACCATCAAGATTGAAATGAGACATGTCAAGAAGTTCTGCAAGTTCTATCTCATCTTTCTCTGTGTGAAGAAATGGCTTTGATTTATAGGAACCCACTTAACTAGGCTGGGCAACTCTAACAAAAACATCTTTGTCAAAATCTCTGGAGAATTTCTGCTTGTTGGTGAGATAATATTAATGTAGGTGAATCAATGATCTTACTAAATATGAAGAGTCTTCTTATGTTTCTGCATCTACAGTTTCTTCTCCATGCCATTGGCAAAAAAGGAAATTATTTGCATATGATTGCATGAGATTAAAAAGATATAGCCAAGTTAGACAACCTAGTGGTTTGGGGCTACAATTTATTTATTTGTTACATAGATTTATATGATTGCCCAACTCACACATGGTGACTCCTGGGGGCATACAACAGTTGCAGTTCCCTGCAACAGAGAACAAGATTATAGGAATTCATCATGTTCTGTTGTGCTAAGGTATGTTTAAGGATACACAGTTGATATAACATTCTATCCTGGTTCTCACACCTCAGGGACCTATATATCAAATAATGGGGAGCAAAGAGAGCTTGATGTCCACACAACAAGTTTTTGACAATAAATTTGTGACTGTTTCTAGCCCACTTCTACCTCGGTTTGATTACTATTCCCATTTCTTGTTCCTGTTGCTAGCACCAAGACTGACAACAATTTAATTAACTTGAAGTAGATGAACAAAGATAAATAGACAGGTGGACAAACAGGAATAACTACCATTGAATCTCTGTATTTTATAGGTTGTGATTTCCATTCTGAGTAATTTTTTGTACCATCGTGGGCCCCAGAGGAACATTTGATGCTTCTAAAAGTTAATAAATTTTATTGCTTGTTTAAACAGCACCCTTGCCATTATGAGACCTGCTCTTGTAAACTACTGAGGAAATCCATTAAAGAAAATCCATTCAAGTGCAAATTGTAAAGATCTCTAATTTTTCCTTGAACCAAATACCATCATTTTATTCCCTTTAGAGTCTTCACTCTTAAGTAGGTGATCATTAAATGTTTTTTTCCCATTTGCATCTATAAACTAAAACAGATGTTAAAACGTTATCCTACTTATAAGATAGGCTATCTAATGTATAAAATAAGCTCAAACTTGCTTGCTTCTTTACTTAATATAAAGCCAGTTAAAAGATCACTACCAAATCTTCCACTCTCAACAACAAACTACAAGAAAACATCATTTCAGATTCTCCAAATATGTTGCAGAAAAACACTGGATAGACAACTCAGAATTTCTCTAAGGGAAGGATAAATACCCAGTTTCTCAAAGGCAAGAGAACACTTTAGCAGGAACTATGGTATCCCTACTTTAGAACTACAATTGCTAAGAAAAAAGTCCTGTGAGAGGAGCTTGATCACGAAGCCTTCCCTTGGGATTTATTTGTAGTGAGAGGTAGATTTTCCAAATCTCAGCTGTAAAATTCTGGGCAACCATTAGGTGGCAATAAAAAGTTAGAGTTTTGGCAGCCCTCCTTATAAAAATTGTATACCACTGCAGAGTTAATTATACAGAGGAAGATGGCATTAATTGTATACATTCCATAGCTGTCTGGTAACTGAATCAATGCAATGATTCCACAGTCTACCCAAGAGAATATATCAGAAGGATTTTGTTTTGTTTTTCCTTTGAAAGCATTCTTTCCAGCAATTTTTCCTCATCAGGATGAATGAGAACTGGTAGAAAAAAATGTATTATCTTAAATAACCTCTTAAAAGTGGATAAGAAGAGTTGCATCTCTAGAGATCCCTTTCTGAAATTTGAGGATTAACGAAGATTTCTCACTAACTAAAACTATTAGGAATGGGACTTTAGGAAGACATTCAAGAAAAAAACTTGTGTAACGATCCCAAATAGGTTCTCAGAGATCTCACAGGAAAACTGCCCTATTAGGATACATTTTAGGATTTTATAGCTAAAAGGAATGTTCCTGTCTTCACTGATAAGACCACTGAGGGACTTCAAAAGGAACATATTGTCCTACAGTGGTGAAGTTACACACATATCATAACTTCTGTGCATGCCATTGAAGATTTCCTAGTGTCCCTGCAGAATGCTCCATAGGCAAAGATGTTCTAACAAAACCTGGGGAAACAAGAGGTAAAGAGATGTTTTGAAGATTTCTCAGATGTGATATGGGGGTACTGCGTTCTATACCCCTCTCATTTCTGACATATTCTAGGAATTACTGCAATGTGGTTGAGAGGAACGAATAGCTGGTATCCATATCTACCAATAAGCCTTTCTCTTCTCTCCCTATATCAATATCACATCATTGGGTTACAGTCCTGATTCACACTCTCCCAGTGGGCAAACATTTACTGTATAACTGAAAAGCTGATGCTTTATGGAGTTATGTATAGATAAGAGATGGGATATTGGATGAAGAGATGTGTGGTTGTAACATTATAGGTGGTAAAAAGCCACTAAATTTGCTAATACCTGTCATGAAGTTGGGAAATTACACATACATGTATAGATATATAGATTGTTTCTTTATTACGCTCACTTAGCTCTTTATTTTTTCTTCTTGTTCTTCTGCACTTTTCATAATTTCTTTCTATTCTTTTTCTCTCATATATATATATAATAAAGAGGCCAAGTATTATGATATAAAACCTTGGAAGCCATGTTTCAGATGTTTAATTGATGAAGCTGGCACAGCTGTTTTGACAATCATTAGCCTAATGTTGTATTCTTTGTATACATAATGATGTTATCGTCCTTGTTAACAAAGCAAGGAAATCTCAGTTGCAATCAGTTTTTCTAATCTGATACAATAGTGAAGAGCTAGGTGTAACGATACGCTAGAAAAACCCATGTGCCACAACTCCATGTAACATGACTTCCATGACACTAATTCTTTGTTGATCATTAATGAAACTTTCTAACAAAAGCTGTTCTGCTTATTGTATATACAAATGAGGGTGCTATTTGAGGCGACGTATTCTCATTTTGAATATTATATGTCAATGCTTCAGCATTGTTCTTCAGCATACTGCCTTGTTCTGTCTTCTGAGTGTTTAATGAGCTATATCTAGTTTAAAAAATTAACTGATGACTTCAATATTGCTAAGAAAAAAATAGAAGATAGAACACTCTGAAATTTTACCTAGAAGAGACAATTCATTATTTCATCATCCTTATCAACTACCAGACTTTTTAATATATTGCTGTATTTAATATAGATTGACATCAAAGTATATGCAAAAAACACCCCATATTCAATATTATGGAGCTCTTCAATGCAGATTTAATTCCTTCCAGCATTTTCTTGGTTACTCATGTGACCATGTAACTTATTCTTTCAACTTTGCATCCCATGGCTTTAACAATGCTCCTGGATGGATGGATGGTGAGTAGTGTATAGATGCTGATAGCACCATGTATTATCTATTCACTTGACAACCTTGTTTGAACTTGTTTGAAATACTCTGCTTCCAACATTTAAAAGTCTGAATAGTAATTCCCTTCCCTTTTTATTATTGCAAATTATGTGAGGTGAGTAAATAGTCTCCTTAGTAATTCATGAGGGAAGTCTGTTTCTGTGCTGTGATCAAAAATGCCTGCTTTTTTGTTCTTCTGCCTATTTTAGGCCTCTGAATATACAAAGAAATCTTCTCATTTCCCTGGCAGGGATGAAATCACCTTCTATAGTTCTTCCTTCCGGGTACATTGTCTGCGCTGCATGTAAGAAATGCTTCTTGTGTTATATCTTTGCATTTGAGCATTGTTCTCTGATCGCCAGTCTATTTTCAAATAATGTACTGATGTCTTTTCATAAAAAGGATTATTATTGCTATAGCTACTGTTCAGTAAGGAACAGTTTATGTTTAAAATGGCATTGAGCAATCTTTTGTAATTAATGGCTGCCTTTAATAAGATCAAGGACCATAGTGTACAGGGCCATGCCACTGACATCAGCAGGAATAGGGATGTGTGTATGTTTAAGCTTTGACAAGAAATTTAGATGCCTTTCTTTTTTGTTGTTGTCTAATTAAAACCTACTTTAGTATTTTTTTTCTGCTTCAAAATGATGGAAAAGCATGCTGCTGCTTTCAGCAACTGTAGTCAGAAGGGGCTCCATGAACTTCAAGGGAAAACCTTGAGGGCTTCGGGTGACCCTGTCTTCTTGGGCCCAGCCATTCTTGTCTTAAGTATATATATATATATATATATATATATATATATATATATATATATATATATATATATATATATATATATATATTGCACAGAATAGATCTCCAGCATGCAGATAAATTATCCCTTTTAAATAGCAAGCATTGCGTGATTAATTGTAGGCCATCAAGTTATTACTGATTTAGTGACCATATACTGCAGATTATCTCCATCACAATCTGTCCCTGTCTTGATTATTTCAGATAACAGCTGTCATACAATAGATTTTTTTTTTCACTATAATAGGTGTACTATTCACAACTTTGGTACTTAGATCTCCAAGATTGATGTTTGTGATAATGTTTGTATAATGTTCCACAATATTGGTGAAAATGACCTCAAGGAGCTATCTAGATATGGCATTTCAAAGCTTCTAAAATGGTGGAGTGTAGAAATAATTAAAGAATAATGAAAAACTTGAATTAAGTTGGGAAATCTAAGTGTAGCCTGCAAGCCTTGTCTGAGCCACAAGTGCTTTTCTCTATTGTAGTTTATAAAATAAAGCCTTTCCCCTTCCCCATTTTGGGGAATAAACAAAAGCAGAGCAGAGCAGCAACTGCCATATTTGCCTGGGTTGTTCATTTCCCCTTGAAGGGATCTCCTGACCATTTTTGTCTTTCACCCTTAAAGCAGAGATGGCTAGTGGATTCAGCCATTGCTCATTTATTTCCACTGTCAGGTGGAAATCAGCTTCTTCCATCTTACACTCTTATTGGAACTGCTGCTCCTACCATTCCCAGTCAGCATTGAAAACTTTGAGATAAATAAATCCTTGGAATGACAAAAGAAAAATTGGGTTGTGTAGCACTGAAGTGAAAAGGGGAAATAAGAAAGAAGTCTTTAAAAACAAGATCAGGGAAATCCCTCTGAATTTCTCATTTACAGTATGATAGGAAGGGCAAACTAAATATTATATGAGAAATGTATATTTTATCTCCTGATACATTTATTTTCATTGACATATACTATTAATTCTGAACTGAATCAGGCTTCATTTTTCCAGTCTCTGTCTCCCATATTGTATCATCCTCTACTTTTTAAAAAACTGGATCAAAGATCAAAAACATATTTTCTTATTTTTCTTTCTATTGTTTGTTTTTTCTATTTTCTCCTTGTAGGGATCAAATAAATGGAAATAAAAAGGCTTTATTTGGCATGTTTTTTTTTAAATGTGCATAAATTAACCTTGATCCAATTTGAACCATTGATTGAGAATGAAAATTAATCCAGTTTGGACATGCAACACATGTAGTCAATCAGGTCAATGCATTTTGGATTTCCAAATTGATTTGATAAAATAATTTCTTTAAATGCCACAGAAACACTCACCATTAATAACATGTTTGGCAATTTGATTCAAATTTCTGATCTGGATTAGAATGTCAATTCAGTCTGAAGACAAATCATCTTTGAATCAAATCTCTCAATCAAAGTTTCTCCCAGCCCTAATTTTAAAAATGTGTCCATAGGAGAGGAAAGATGATATACACCAATTTTAAAATATCCTAGCAATTGTCTTTAAAATAATCATAATTGGAAAAGTAATTCTTGGTTCTTATGAACTTTGTAGTTAATTTACTGTTAAGAATCAGCTCCTGCTAGTTTGTTCATTCTCATTCTCTGCCCATCTCCTCCTTTTTTTATGCTATTTCCATGAATGTTGTTTATTAATGGGTCAGAACCCAATGCCATCCCATGCATAGATATCACTGTATAAGACCAGAAAACCAGAATGAGAGAAATTTCATCAACCTAATTATACAAATATGTAGTTGGAAGTAAATCCCATTGGACCTACTGTAGATAGCAGCTAATTGCAATTTGATGCAAATTCTTTATTAAGGCTATAATTATGAAATTTCAGCCAAGATTGGCTATAAGGAGAACACCTAATACATTCCAAAGGAAGGCAATTCTGTATACTGTACAGTGAAGACTAGAGTCCTTAGCAAGCAACTAACCTCAGAAACCTTTTTAAAGGATTGTGATACATGGCAGAGTTGTCTAAGTTAGGAACATAAACATTGATCATAACCATAGTTGTATTAGACTCTTTATCAAACAGAATTAAGAAACAATTGTTTATGTCAGTTATAACTTGGATCTGCATGTATCCTATACCAAGTTTTTATGATATCCTAGGATCTTGTGAGGAACTTGATGCATACAAAGGCCAGTATCAGCTAAAGAGCTGGCAGCCATGACTTTACATTTTGTGTGTATCATCATCACCATCACCACCACCACCATCATCATCATCACTCATATTATCACCCATTTTCTCTCATAGCAACATAAGAACAATCTTCTAATAATGATACTTATATATACTCATTTTTATCCATTTTCTCAATAGTCCATAGCACTATAATGTTAGACAATATTGCCATCTCTCTGTGACAAAGCCAGTGCTAAAGTGGGTTGATTCACAACTACAGTATTATTTTTTTGCTTGAGAAACCTTTATGGACTCTATTGAAAATAGTTCTGGATGTCAACAGAGTTGATTGTTCTATAGCATGCCACATTAGAAGACATTTCGACTTTCTGAAGCAAAACAACAATAACTCTTAGCAAGTCATGCAGTATGAACTTGTCCAATGGAATAAAACAAATAAAACTTTCTTTGAAAGTCTGAGTTCATTGTGTAGAAGCAAAGGGTTTGCATTATAGCTGCACAGCATCGTGTCCAGAAACCCAATGACTTGAGATTCATTATAAAATCTTGTTGCAGTTGAGTGGGAAAGGCTCCTGGTTTTCTCTGCTATAAAGCAAGAGGCTGTTTTGAAAGCAAATCAAAGAATTAAGGTACCCAGAAAAGTCAAGAAAAACGGGATGTGTTCCACCATGGTTTGAATGGTGCTATGGAGTCCCAATAACCATAATTATTTTCAGTTGTTTCTTCTTATTAGAAGTTCTGTGGTGTCTTTTTTTTTCCATGCCCGTTTGAGAATTCTCTAGTGAATGTGGATCTGGTTAGACATGGAAATATTACCATGACCTGCCATGACCTTTTAGGGAAGGGAGGAATTGAGGGAATCTGGTAGCATTTTTGAGTTCCATGAAATGGAGAAAAAAATAATCTGGAGTTTGTTCCTGCTCTGTGATTTGAAATTACATCGTCATCTTGTTTGTGTTCCCACTACATATTCCAGGATAGCTTTGGAGCTGATTCTCCTGAAAAGTATGTTGAAAGAGATTTCAATTAATCCTCATCAACATTGCATATGACATCATGTTTCATCGTTATGCCTAATTTATTTATTTTATTTGCATACCACTTTTATTATTTTCTCAAATAAGTCAAGGTGGCAAACATATCCAACACATTTTCCCCCTCCTATTTTCCCCTTCACAATAACCCTGTGAGGTGGATTGGGCTGAGAAAGAGTCACTGGCCCAAGGTCACCCAGTTGGCTTTCATGGCTAAGGTGGGACTAGAATGCATGGTCTCCCAGTTTGTAGCCTGATGCCTTAAACCAGGGTTGTCAAACTCAATTTCACTGAGGGCCACATCAGCATTGCAGTTGCCCTTAGGGGGATGGGTGGGTGTGGCCAGGGTGGGCGTGGCCAGCTCTACATCGTTCGCATCAAGGGTGCCTGTGGGGGCCTGGCCAGGAGTGGGATAGATCTGAGAGTCTCTGGCAGAAGGGGGTGGGACCAGGGCAAGTGCCAAAGCATGGTTCACTGGAGGAGCCTCACTGTTCCTTTCAGGCCATGTGGGGGGGGGGGCTATGGAGCTAAGACTGAGTGCATTTCAGCATAGATGGCCCATATCTTCTAGTTTTGCTAGATGTATATTTTTCATACCAACTCCTGAAATATCATTGTCAATAAATTATAAAAAATACATTCTGATACTACCCAATGGAAAGATATTTTCACTAGATTCTGTTTTTCTTACAAAGAAACTATTCGGTCATTTGCTCCTTATGGCTGATGTCAAATATATAATCCAGAATAACAGAATAATGTCCTGCTGACTTGAAATCTGGCACAATCTGGCACTTGAAATCTTCTATTTTACTTTCATGTCAATAAATATAATGTCTCATTTAAATATGAAGAATGGTTGCAGGATTTGGGTTTGGCTAGTCTAGAGAAAAGAAGGACTAGGGGGGACATGATAGCAATATTCCAGTATTTGAGAGGTTGCCATAAAGAGGAGGGTGGTTAACTTATTTTCCAAAGAACCAGAGGGCAGTACAAGAAACAATGGATGAAAACTAATCAAGGAGAGGAGCAACCTGGAATTAAGGAGAAACTTTCTAACAGTGAGAACAATTAATCACTGGAACAGCTTGCCTTCAGAAATTGTGGGCGCTCCATCACTGGAGGTTTTTAAGAAGAGCCTGGAGACAGCCACTTGTCTGAAATAGTGTAGGTTCTCCTGCTTGAGCAGGGGGTTAGACTAGAAGAGCTCGAAGGTCCCATCCAGCTCTATTCTGATTAATTGAATTTGTTTTCCTGAGGTTGTTTATTAATTAACCAATGGAACAGCTTTCCTTCAGTAATTATGAGTGCTCCATCACTGGTGGCTTTTAAGAAGAGACTGGACAGTCATTTGTCTGGAATGGTATAGGGTCTCCCGACTGAGCAGAGGGTTGGACTAGAACAGTGATTCTCAACCTGTGGGTGGTGACCCCTTTGGGGGTTGAATAACCCTTTCACAGGGGTCTCCTAAGACCATCGGAAAACACATATTTCTGGTGGTCTTAGGAACCTGTCTCGCTTTCAACTCCCCCTAAAATTCTTCATTCAGGCAGGCTTCCAGAGTTCGGCCGGCAGGAGGCAGGTAACCACTCCCCCCCACCTCCCATGGCACCGCGCCGCCCCACATCCCACGCCTCAAGCCTCCGTGGCACAGAACTGCTGCTGTGGTCCTCAATGGCCGCTGACACGCTCCCTGCCGCCAGCGACCATGCAAGCCCTGGCAATTGCTCCAGCCGAAGAAGCGGGTGGTTGGGAGGCCACCGCAGTGCTGATCTTCTGCGCCTGTCAGTTGGCGACCCCCTGAATGTGCGCTTGTCAGCTGGGAGGTCTGGTGATGGAGCCAGCTGGTGTGGAGGGCGATGGGGAGGTGGCAGCTCGGTGGGCGGATTCCTGCCTGCCCACAAATGGCAGGCCCACGGGGCTTGACACAGAGTCAACAGTCCGACATAACTTCCCTTCTCGGATGAGAAAGAAGGAATCTCTCCCACCGGTGTCCCTTACCCCCCTCAAGCGACAACAGGAGGTTGCAGAGAACTAAGTCAGCTGGTGCAAGAAGCCCTGGAATGGCCAATCCAGGGTGCCTGGTTGCAATGCTGGATGTCTTTTGCTCCTCCTAGAAGCTGGTGGCAAGAGAAAGAAGTCGTTCAAACTTCAAGCTAGCTACTGGACGCCTATACGCACTTTTTTTTCCTCTTTTGGGGGGTACTTGTCTGCCAACCCACCCCATCTGTAAAAGAAAAAGTCTTCCACCCAAGCATAACTTTTAAGGATTTTAAGGATCTTTGAGAGGAAAAGAGGGAGAGAAAGAGGGAAAAAGAAATAGAGAGAGGAAGAGAGAGAAAGAGAGGGGGAGAGAGAGAAAGAGAGAGTGACAGGGAGAGGGAGAAAGAGAAAGAGAGAGAAAGAAAGGGAAACAGATGGAGAGAAAGAGGGAGAGAGGGAGAGGGAAAGGGAAAGAGAAAGAAAGGGAGAGAAAGAGGGAGAGAAGGAGGGAGAGAGAGAAATAGAGCGGGAGAGAGGGAGAGAAAAAGGGAGAAAGAGGGAGAGAGAAATAGAGGGAGAGAGAAAGAAAGGGAGAGGGAGGGAGGGAGAGCGGGAGAGAGAAAGGGAGAGAGAAAAGGGGAGAGAGAAATAGGGGGAGAGAGGGAAAGGGAGAAAGGGAGAGAGAAAAAAAGGGAGACAGAGAGAGAGGGAGAGGGAGAGAGAAAAATAAAGGGAGAGAAAGGGAGGGGGAGAGAAATAGAGGGGGAGAGAGGGAGAGAGGGAAAGAGAGGGAGAAAAGGGAGAGAGGGAGAAAAAGGGAGAGAGGGAGAGAGAAAGAAAGATGGAGAGAGGGAGAGAGAAATAGGGGGAGAGAGGGAGAGAGACAAAGAGAGGGAGAGAGAGAAAGAAAGAGGGAGACAAAGAGAGGGAGAAAGAAAGAAAGAGGGAAAGAGAGATTAAATTAGTAACATGGTTGTTAAGTGAATCTGGTTTCCCCCATTAACGTTGCTTGTCAGAAGATTACAAAAAGGGATCACGTGACCCTGGAACAATGTGACCATCATAAATATGAATCAGTTGCCAAGCATCGAAATGTAAATCACATGACCCTGGGGAAGCTGCAACGCTCATAAATGTGAAAAATGATCATAAATCAAGGACTACCTGTACTTTATCACTTTTTTTCCATTTGTAACAATGAAAATACATCCTGCATATCAGATATTTACATTACGATTCATAACAGTAGCAAAATTACAGTTATGAAGTAGCAATGAAAATAATTTTATGGTTGGGGGTCACCACAACATGAGGAACTGTATTAAAGGGTTGTGGCATTAGGAAGGTTGAGAACCACTGGACTAGAAGATCACCAAGGTCCCTTCGAGCTCTATTCTGATTGACTAGAAGTCTTTACCTTGGAATGCTCTCTGTTCATTTGTCCATTTCCCCTAGAACATCAAATGTTTGTTTAATTTTTCTTAGGTCTTTATTTCTGTACAGCTCAATGTGGCTTCAACATTAGACTGGAAGAATTTGAAAGAAAGATAGAATGTGGCATCCTCTCTCTTTGCATTCCTAAGAAAAAAGTCTCTCCATTTTATCATTAGATATTTCATGTCCGTAATGTGTCAGCTGGAAATTTCTACTTCCTATTTTTTTCTCTATTGTTCTATCTTTTATTATTTTCACTTGCTAGATATCATGCAATACAAAGAAGTTTCTTAAGCTCCTGATCAAGTGGGTCAACAGTCCTGGCACATCTAGTTTTAAGGAGCAGCAGTACTTTTTTGTTTGCTTATTCCTCCCTGATTTTCGTTTTCTCTGGGAGTGTGCAATGTTGACGGCTATTTGATGGGAGTACCAGTAGTTGCCAGATCACCCCTACCCTAATGAGATCAGGCATCTCATCAGTTGCATCAAAGTCCATTGAAGGTGGACAGCAAATAATTCAAATAAACAAATAAATAATAATAAAATCAATCTTCACTGGGCTCAGTAGGTTCATTGTCAATATTTGTGGCTGTTATCTCCGTCCTGCATACATAGAAAAACTTCCTGTCCTCTAACTCAGAGAAGATAGAGCTTCTTCTGCTTTCATTCAGGTCTGTTTTCTGCATCAGCTGTTGTGGCTTTCCAGGCTCAGTTGAAGGGGAGAAATAAGCAGGCTAATAGCAGGGGCTGAAGGATGGAAGAAATGACTATCTGAAGGACTTTTCTCCTCTTTTTGATGGGCAGTTGAATACATACCTTCCTCAAATGAGTTCAGGGAAGCAGCAGGAAGTTCCTTGAAAGCTGATATTAATAAATCCAGGCTCTTGTGGGAGACGCAGAGAAGTACTGAGAAGAATCTCTTTTTCCTTCTCCATGCAATTCCTGCTGTGTTCTGTTCCTTCTTCTCACCGGCTGTCTTGCCTGCATTTCAGGTGCTTTCCTACTTCCAGCCCAGCACTCCATATTTAGAAGAAAGATTTCACTGTTGGGAAGTTCTGTCAGAGTAGATAGAAGTTATCAATGTCACAATCAATAAACAATATGTAATGTGCTTCTTGTGCTTTGGCATATAGTATTTACATTTGCTTAGTGATATCAAATGCAGAAGGTTAACTGAATGAGGATTTTTTGAGTAGCTGATGATGTGTTTTGCTTTTCCTATTCCATTATTACAGCTCCCTCTTCTCTAACAGTTCTTTTGCTCTGAAATAATCACACAATACTCAGGATGAAGAGACATCTAGTATTTTAAGACGCAAATTCAAATAACAAGACAAGAGTTGGTTGTTAATGCATTCAGATTTTTCTATTTGTTTTTAATTTTCCAGGAGACTGAAAAAATATGACTTGTTGACCAAAGACTAATTGCTGATTTGGCAGATGTTTTGTTTACTCTTCTTTATTTATGTCATATGATTGCTAAAGCTACCTTATTCATACCATGGCATTCATGTCTTGTTCTTTCATCATTGAAAAAAATGGTTGAAAAGTGCATGAACCAGAGACAGTCAGAGAGTCAAACAAGGAGGAAGGATAACATTTTCAACACACTGAACTTCTTCCTAAACATACCCATCAAAATATTTTTGCCTAAGATAAAGAGGTTGACAACACCACCCAGATTTGTGTTGTTTTTCTTTTATTTTTTACAAGAGTGGATGCAAGCGATTTTTTTTTTTGCATTATTTGATATTCCTATGACCACAGACATCTTTCTTTTCTAAGAGAAAAACCTGTTCCATGCTCTGCCTGTCATTCTCCAGAGGAACCAAGTTCTATAGTATAGCAAAATACTCGACAGTTGTTTGTATTTTCATTAAATCTAAAATGGAAGGGCTGCCATTCAGTGAACAATGAATAGCTTTCTGGAAGCCAACAGTGCAAAGAAGTCACAGGGAAGGTAATTGAAAAAAACTCTAGAGTTGGAGCCATGTGGCTGAATATAATCAAACCAGTGTGTCAGAAGCTGACTTGCTAATCCTTTTGCAACAATGATTTGAGATTACCAAAAAGGGGTTTGAGGTACAACTATCCCAACATGGGTTTGTCAAAAACAGATCATGCCAGACAAATCTTATTGCATTCTTTGACCAAGTGACAAAATTAGTGGATCAGAGGAATGCTGTGGACATAATTTACTTGGACTTCAGTAAGGCATTTGATAAAGTAGATCACACACAACCTGCTACTTGACAAGATAGAAAAATGTGGGGTAGACAGCATCATCACCAGATGGATCCGTAGCTGCTGACCGGCCGTACTCAGTGTGTGGTCCTCAATGGAACCGCATCTACATGGAGGGAAGTGTGTAGTGGGGTGCCCCAGGGCTCTGTTCTGGGTCCAGTGCTCTTCAACATCTTCATCAACGATTTGGACAAGGGGATAGATGGGGAACTCATCAAATTTGTGGATGACACCAAGCTGGCAGGAATAGCCAACACTCCAGAAGACAGGCTTAAGATACAGAAGGATCTGGATAGACTTGAACACTGGGCACTATCTAACAAAATGAAATTCAAGGGTGAAAAAAGTAAGGTTCTACATTTAGGCAAGAAAAACCAAATGCACAGGTATAGTATAGGGGGTACCTTGCTCAATAGTAGTAACTGTGAGAGGGACCTCGGAGTCCTAGTAGACAATCACCTAAATATGAGCCAGCAGTGTGCTGCAGCTGCCAAAAAGGCCAACACAGTGCTAGGCTGCATTTACAGAGGGATAGAATCAAGATCACGTGAAGTGTTAATACCACTTTACAATGCCTTGGTAAGGCCACACATGGAATACTGCATCCAGTTTTGGTCACCGCGATGTAAAAAAGATGTTGAGAGTCTAGAAAGAGTACAGAGAAGAGCAACAAAGATGATTAGGGGACTGGAGGTTAAAGCATATAAGGAACGGCTGCTGGAATTGGGTATGTCTTGTTTAATGACGAGAAGGACAAGCGGGGACATGATAGCAGTGTTCCAATATCTCAGGGGCTGGCACAAAGAAGAGGTAGTCAAGCTATTCTTCAAAGCGCCTGAAGGCAGGACAAGAAGCAACGGGTGGAAACTAATCAAGGAGAGAAGCAACCTAGAACTAAGGAGAAACTTCCTGACAGTTAGAACAATTAACCAGTGGAACAACCTGCCTCCAGAAACTATGAATGCTCCAACACTGGAAGTTTTTAAGAAGACACTAGACAGCCATTTGTCCGAAATGGTATAGGGTTTCCTGCCTGAGCAGGGGGTTGGACTAGATGACCTCGAAGGTCCCTTCCAACTTTACTATTATTTACTATTTACTGCTATTTAAACTTCTACTCTGTGTTCATGCCAGTTTGATTATAAACTGGTTTAATGAAATCCTGTCTGGACTGAGATGCTTTGGATGCAATTTATTTATCGAATTTAGAGACCACACATCTCACATACAAAGTGACCCTGGCAGTTAATAATTAAAGTTTGCAAGTTATTCAGTTTGGGGTTGAAAACCAAACTTCCTCCTAGTGGACAATTTCCATGCTCTGTGCTGTGCTCTTCTACTTTTCTATTCAGGCAAAGCAATGGCTAAGCTTCATCCTTCCAGTGAGGGAGGATTCTTAATGGGCACACTGTACATCCTTTTATAATTGACATAATGCATGCATAGATGGATATGCAAACAAAGCTAAACTCAACTTGATATGAAAAATTCCAATCAAATGCACAGAGATTCAGACACAACAACCAGTGACTGAGATGGGGGACTACAGAAAAGAAATGAATGAATGAATGAAATGAAATGAAATGAAATAAATAAATACAAACAGTTTTAAAATACCGGTAAACATTCCCTTCTTTTATTGTCCCTGTTTTTCCTGAATAATACTAGCTGCAAATTCTATTACAGAAGTATTTCCTTCCTAGTATCATAACTGTAACATTTGTGTTAATGTTCAAAACATCCCCTCTTCAAAATCCAGGAAAACATTTTTATTACTATATTTTTCTCCCTGAGCTACCTACTTTTTCACTGGGCTCTTGTTTTAATGAAACCCTGTATGTAGCATTTAACTATTTTTACAGGCACTTGGAGACTGATAGGATTATTAAAGTAGTAAGAAGGTTGTAATAAATACAATATTAAAAAATCAAACAGAAATGTACGGTGCTCAGGAACAAAACACCAATAATTGAAAAAAACCAATATTTTTAAGAATCCTGTTTGATTTCAAACTGGGGATACACTGCATGTTAAGGCAAGTGTTGCAGGCAATGTGTTAATAAGGAAAACCTGCTGTAACAGAATCTGCAGCTGGTATTATTCAGAAAAAGCAAAGGAAATGTGGTCGGGGGGTATTCCAGTCCCTGCCAAATAGCTAATTCAGGTGCAGGATTTGGCCTACAAGAAAATTAAGTGCAGCAGGGAAACCAGATAGCAATTCTTGAGCCAACAGAAGGTAGAAAATGCTCCTTTCAAAGCAGGACAGAAAATTGTGCCCCTGTTTTATATACTTTGATTTTGTTTCTTAAATGAAGAATTCATCTCTGTGGAATGTCATTCTGTTACTTTCAGCCCCATTTAATCATTTAATCATAGACCAACAAATAAAACAAGATAATCCCAATTAATTATGATAAAAAAGAAACAAAATAATTATTTTAAAATGTCTAAGAAGAATTAGAAGGTATACTACAACGTACTGTGCAAATGATCAAACAGTACTTAGATGGTGGTAAAAGAAATAAAATCAGCCCTCTTTTGTAAAATTACTATATATACTTGCAGATGCCAAGAATTTTAGATGCCAAAATGTATCCAAACAATAAGGCTTACCTTAGCCATGGGTGGCGTTATTTTTAAATGTATCTGTGTATTCCATACTGTATATACTTGCATTTAGCCCCATCTGCAGATGAGTTGAACCTTGATTTTTTATTAAAATACCATGAAAAATGGATAATCCATGGATTACCCCAAGTAAGACAACTGTGAAAATTGAAACATATGAACATTTTGAGGGTTGGCTTATTCAGGGATGATGTATTTTTGGTTAAAAATTCAAGGGTCAGTTTATCAGAGGATAATTTTTATCCATGAGTGTATTTAATACCAAGATCTCTATAAATGTTGCCTTATGAGGTATTAGCCATCCCATCCAAGATATGTCATTTGCAGATCTGATAAGCCTTCCTACATCTCTTCAACAATTTTATTAATAAAAATGTTAAACCATGGAAGGCTCAAGGTTGAACTATTTGACACTCAACTTTAGCTCACTCAAGAACTCATGAGAATTCTTTTGAGAATGACTTCAAGCCATCTATGGATTCTATTAATTGGTATGCTGACTAGTACTCACTTAATTGACTTCCTAATCAAAATCTCTTTATAACTACATGCACATAACAAAGTTCATTAGTCAGTTAACAGAAAGCCTATATGGGTTTATATAAACTATGAAGTTTACAGATTAGGCTGGGAGGTTGGAGGAGCCCCATTCATTCAGGTCACCATTCCAACATGATGTCAAAAAAATACCCTTTTGCAATGCTATTCCATTATATGTTTTGTTCTTTCGAAATAGCCAGAGGTCCATGCAAGCAGGATATAGTACTGCCTTGTTAGGCATTTGACAGCATCCCTCCCTCCCTCCCTCCCTCCCCCCCTCTCTCTTTCTCTTTTTTTTAGTTCAGAAAAAGACCAAAACAAATAAAACCCAGAGGTTTTATTAAGTCCCATTGAATTTGAGGAAAATTATGTCTATTTAGACAAACTGAACTTGCTTTGTAAAGCAGTTTTATTTGCATGTCAGATGGTAGATGCCTAATACTTTAACCAATTAATTACTGTATTCTCTATATGGATCTGCTGATACCTAGGATTGAGTGTTCAATCCTAGGTAGTGGCAGATGTTTCTTTCCTGGGGCGCAAAGAAAAAATATCTGCTCTAAACTCCGCATAGCCATCAGGGCATCTGGCCAGTAAATGCTCAGCTCCATCTAGTCGTCCTGATGCTACCCCAAATTAAGGGATTACAGGATCATAAAAAGAGAGTATATTTTCTAATTTCCCCTTTTTCTTATTATTAATGTTGGTTGCACAATCAGCCAGATGTTTGGACTGAATATGTCATTTTTATCCACCTGTTAAGTACTTTCCAAGGACCTGGGACAGGCAGATGTTATGTTTTGATGGTTACAGGATATAAGCTGTTCCAAGTAAAGTTGCCTTTTGCAATTGACTGATAGTGAAATTATCAATGCCAGTGATGTTCAAGTAATGCTCAGATGCTTTGGGATTGCAGTTAAGATGCCTATTATTATTGGTATTATTTTTGCTTTCTTTTGCCACAAGTCTTATTTTCAAGTCTTTGAATTTTGTGATTTTATCCAGTTCTTTCTTTTCTATTCTGCTGTCTCCAGGTATTGAAGGTCTGCTATCCAAATATATATATATATTGCTTTTTTAATTGATAAATGTTAAATATGGAGTGCTTTATGGTAGGTGTCTGCCTGTTTGAAATCTAAAGTCCTTGAGCACATTAGCTTCTTCATGTTCTATTACTTTGTCTATCTTGTGATTCCCCCAGTTCTTGCTTGCAGGCAAATGGTATTTCTTGCAGATAGTCTAAAGCGTCATTGTTGTTACTTTGTCATGCTGTTGTTTGTGGTTAGTCTGTGTGATCAGCTAACTTAGAGGGACTCTTGTTTCTTCAGCTTCTTTGCAGAGGCTGATTGTGCTATTTGTTGCACATATAGGTTATCCTAAGCTTATATTAAAATTCTTGGAAGGATTCTATACATAAATCAAACGCATAGACAACCTTATTCTTACCTCCACATGCAATTTAGGGTAAACATAATCATGGATGAAATAAGAGATGTTTATGAATATCATACTAGTGATCATAAGTGATGTTAGAAATATTATAGAAACCAGTAGTCCCTGTGAAAAGCCTTCTAAGATTATCTGCATGTACTCTTTTCTTGACATAAATCAATATTATATGAGCTAGTGGGATACCATGCACAGTTTTTTCCATGAATCTCCCTTTAGCAACTGCTTTCTTCCAAAGAGATTTATTGTCTGTGCTGCAAGCTGCCAGCTGAAATTGCCGTGAAAAAGATATGAGAATTCCTAAGCTGAACAGCTCATGCAAGGAATGTAGAGATGGATTAATTGCTACAAAGGGCTTTTAAACTTTTAGAAGAAAGAATTACAGAGGTGTTAGACACTCATCATGACATAGTTCTGTGGTCCTCAGACAATTCCCTCCTTCAAATATATAAAAGTACAAAACTCATCTACCCATCTTGCAATTCCTGGATATATGAAACAGTAAGATCATATTTAATGCTATATGTTTGTTAGGTAATATTCTCAGTAATATGCCATCTCAGACAACATAGATATATCATGTATATATTATTTAAGTTTTTTTTAAAGCATTATTTATGAAATAAGAAATATATTGCTTTATTTATGAGCCAATTCTTTTATGTATGAATTTCCCAAATCCCTATAACAGAAAGTCAGGTGATCATTTAGACTCTGAAAAACACAGGGAATAATTGAGAGCCAAGACAGATATATTGCAATAATACATTGAGCTATAATTCTTAATTGGAATATTGTTAGAAGAGACAGCAACAGCTTTAAAAAAATAAGACTTTCTCCACCATTTATTTCAATATACAGCAAGCACAAATCTGGCCTTTATTATTTTCATTTTCCAGTATCAAACCTAGTAAAGAATTCTAGCAGACAACAAACTCGTGCATTTTTAGATAGTTTTGCAATAAATCTCCTTTGCATTTAGATTAAAAGCAAACAAATGAATCCATAAGTGAAATGGCAATGGGTGTATGATACAAAATCACTAGACATGGTTAACTCATGGAATAATTTACTGCTCCTAAGAAGGTGTTTTTCAGATGAATAGTTCAAACTTCTATTTTTGATCATTCTAAGTTTATAGTGATTCAAGTTCATGTCACATCACTCTGCCCATGGGACAATCTCCTTCAGGATTTCTATCTGTCTAAGGCAACTTTCCACTTATCCAATAGAGGTTTCCAGCATGTAGAAGACACTCTGGTTTGATATTGTTTATTTCTACCAATGGAAGGTAGCAGAAAAAAACAAGGCACCATTCTGTCCTACAACCCCATCAACAGGGTACAGAATTCTATTTGTATTCCTTTATTAACCCCAGAATTTTTGTTTAAATCTACCTGGGATGGTTAAAAATAAGCCTTGTGACTTTCAAAAGACAGCCAAATGTAAACATTACCTACTGAAGAAATAGCTAAATTCAAGCAAGGTGGGTTTTTCTTTTTTTTACATTTATTCACACAAACATTAAAAGAAAAAATGCTTGATGTGTTATACTGAAGCCCAGAAAAGTTAGAACAATATAGAATAGAACAGAATAGAATAGAATAGAATAGAATAGAATAGAATAGAATAGAATAGAATAGAATAGAGCTGGAAGGGACATTGGAGGTCTGCTAGTCCAGCCCCCTGCTCAAGCAGGAGAACCTATACCATAATACCATATAGTAAGACATCTAGCTTACCTTTTTTAAAAAAATAAAAACTATTCATGTTAACTTTCAAATAACTTCCAGAAGACTTCAGATACCTTGCCATCTATTACAAACAGACTTGAGGGTTAAGTTGACAGCCTGTGATGGTCCTTGTCAGATTTTATGTCATCATCATCATCATCATCATCCTAATTTCAAAAGCCTGCCCAAGGACATCTTTTCCATTCCTTGGCAGATTGAGATATGGAAGATGTCAAAAGGAGAGGACGAAGGAGGAAGAGGAAGACAAATCAGAAAGAGAAGGGCTATTCAAGAGCAAGGTTAAATGGCCTTCCTCACTTTTAACCACAGTTTTGTTTTAGTCCCTCCCATTTACAATAGTGGGAGGGACTTCCCAGGGCATGCAGCTCATAACATAAAAGAATTAATACTTTGGGTCCATTATTTGGTTAGAAGAAGCAGGGACGTGCTCCATCCAAATTAAGCTCAGCTGAATTATCTTCACATGTTGGGAAATGAATTAATTAATCGTTGTTGCCTCACTCTCTCAGATTCCTTTTGCAATAGAGACTAATCTATGCCCTACATAGTTCAGAAATAAGTGCATGCCAAAGAAATACACTCACAAACGAACAGGCATTTTGTTTACAAGTGTGTTCTGAAGTTGGATTTGTATTCAAATCATGTTGTGCTCAATAAATAGACATTGTTGCACTTGGATGCTTTCCTCTTTTTCTTTATCTGAACAATGGTTAAGAAGCCCTGCTACATTGGTGGATGAATGTCATCACTCTTATATATCCAAACAATAAGCCTTTGATATGTAATCAATTTGTATGCATTTTTTCTTATAGATTTTCGTTATATTCAGTATCAGGGGAATTCTTATATGGAATTTAGAGGGATTACTTTGCATCAGTACAATAGCATCAGTTTACAATTCCAGACCTCTGGCTTCCACGGCCTCCTTCTCTATATTGAACAGAAGCCGACAACAATGGGCAACTTTGTTATTCAGCTTTCTATCAAGCGTGGTAACTTAGAGGTAACACTTCAAATTATTTGTTTCTAAATTCTATAAGGTTCTTCTTTATAAAGAGTTTTAGAAGTCTGTGTTTGCAGATTGGAAGGCATAAAATTAACTGTCCAGAAATAACCAGATGTTCCTTTTAACCAAAAAAATAAAAATAAAATCCTTTTAGGGAATTCTCTTTGTGAGAATTATTTGAATGGGAGATAGAGTAGATACCTATCTAGCAGAAGTGTAATATGCATGGATTGGTATTCGTGGCCTCTGCCAAAAATGAAATTTAATAAATACGGTGCATTAAACCATGGAGCAAAAATATTAGGTACATCACAAAGATATTAAAATGCCTGGTTATTCTCCACATAAACCTTGATGCTAACTTGATAGCATTAATCCTTAGATTGTTCTATAAATTTGCTGTACAAAGGAAAATGGAAAGGTAATATATTCATTATTCATTCTTTATTCTTAATGAAAAATATGAAACTGATTGTAGATGCATTGTAGCTATTTTGTATAACAATGACTGAGTTTTCCCAACAAACTCTGAGAACTATAGTTTTACAAAGAGCTGATGAGAACATCTGAGAAACACCTTAGTTTCAAAGGACCTTTCCACTTATTGCTTAATATGTTGGGCACATCAGTCAAGAAATATAATAGCATACAGCAAGGAAATTGTTAGGCAGGAGTTTGAATGTTAATTCTGATTTTAGGAAAACTCAAATAATCAATGTAATAATTATATTCATTTTGTAAGCCGCCCAGAGTCTCTATAACAGTTAGATAGGTGGGATATAAATTTAATAATTAAATCAAATTATCAAATAATAAATGAATAGGGATAAGGATAAGGACAACAGCATTTCTTAGGCTGACATTTTTGCACTATTGCAAATATAAACCTTAGTCACAGGAAATATTTATACTTGAGTTAAAAAAAATGTTTCGTGGTTTAAAATCATTGTTGTCTGAATTAGTTGCAGTATATTATATATCTCTTCCTATGGAGTATTTATGTATCTTGATATGTTGTTTCTACATGTCTCTAATCCATGATGGCCAAGAATTTGAATTTTTCTCTTCTTTTCTTTTCTCTGCAAATAGCTTTAGAGTCCTGGTTAAATAAATATTTGTAATCCAAATAGTTAAAAAAAAAATTCTCCTGAAATTTATAATTCTGTCTTTGTCTACAGCCCAGATTATTGTCTTTTTTTCCCACAGCTGTTCTTTGTTTTTAAACCTTTGAAGGTCACAAACACAGATTAGCTTTTCTGTGGTTTTCCAAGTCTTATATGAAAGTCATAGCTGCCATAATCTTCACCCACCACTAGGTGTCAGCATCTATATGTTTTTCAATTTCCAGAATGAACAATTGTCTTTAGAATGAGAGTCTTAATTATTCAACAATATTAGATTTATCCAGATTTAAGTTTTAAATTTCAGGTTTTATATTTATTTCACTCCCATATATTTTGATCCTCCATAAAAAGATTAATTTGCCACTTCTGTTACTATAAGAAATCCCCCTCCTTCCCTTTCGGAGGTATTTTGCTTCTTGCAGATCATTTCCAGGAAATTAAATATAGAATAGAAAAGAAAAGATCAAATTCCTCACCTAGTTTCAAACACGCTGTTCACAGTTGTGCTGGTTAGTACTTTTGGACTTCGATTGCAAGTAGGTTGGGCTGGTTGATGAAGTATGGTCAGCCTTTCTCTTGTTGGGTTAGAAGGCTTTCCCCAAGTTGAATGGACTGACCGCCATCATTCCAGAATCTCTGGGGCACCCGTCTTTCTTCGCTGCCTCTCGGGGCGACTTAGACCTATTTAGGGTCCCCTGGCAGGGCGAAATTAGCCGCAGGGGTGCGGAGAATCCATAAGCCCGTGACTGGTTGCTACTGCACAAAACCAGAATCAAGAAAATAGATGATGGGACCTACCAGAGAGAATACTTAAAAAAGAAACATTTGTTTGAATATGGTTAAAGAAATAGAAAAGATTTCGAATATATATGTCATTCTAAGAGGGATGGATCCCTTAAATAATATAGTATGATTTTTCCCCTTTTTTATTCTATTTCTTGATATGAGTATTATAAAAAAGTTGAAATGGCTTAGATAAAAGGAAATGTTTTAGATATTTACATCTGATTGAATTTAAGAAAATTATAATGGATAAAAATGTTTTGAATAAGATATTTTTGAATAAGAGTTAAAGGACTAGATGACTAGCTATATTAAATGGAATATTTAAAGATTAAACATTTTTAATTATGGTTAAAAAGAATAAGAAATCTTGGAAACAAATATATATTAGCTTAAGAGGGATATATATTTTAAGTAGTATGTTATTTTTTCTTTCTTTACTCTTGCTCTCCCTTTTTTACTGTTTTATTTATTCCTTAAGAAATGTAAAAGTGCTGAGTTCATACGGAAAAAGATAGACTTAAATTTTTAAATGTAATTAATTTTAGAGAAAATCTTAACCAGTAAGAATACTTTGAATTTTGTGGGAGAAAAAAAATTAAATAAGGACTGTAACAGGATATATGATAAGGCAACTAGAGTGATTGGATAGAAAAGAAATATTATATTGATGTGACTATTATTTTTTAGGAATATTGGGAAAAAATAAATATATTTAATTGTTATCTATCAAAACAATAAGAATTGTATTAACTCAATGTCTGCAAAAGAGAACATTTTGGGGAAAAGAGGAAATCAACTAAAACCATTATGTGGATTATGGATTATAGAAATCAATTGTTAGTGATTGTTTTACAAATGTAAACCCAGACAACACACTGTTCCCCAATTATTAAGTGATTTATGTTTTTAAAAAAATCAATAAAATATATTACAAAAAAAAGTTTCATATCAACTTACTAATTGGTGTAAATGGAGTAGAATACAAAAGCAAAGCCTCAAAATGTTTTCCATTCAACTATCTAATTGTTGTATTTACTCCTCTCACATTTTGCCCATTATTTACAGACATTTTTATGATTGGCCTTTACATACAAATTATCTACAAAATCTCTTTGAAAAATAAATTCCTTTTGCAGAAAAAATATTGGGAGCATCTAGATTTAAAAATTAACCACAAAACAACAAGGAGTATACCTCTTTTTAACACTTATATTTTATTGGGTATTGCTAATCTAGTTAAAATGTTAATATATATGCTAGTCCGTGTATGATATGTCATATGCTGAATAATAATTTTAAAAAATCCAAAATCCAAAATTAAAAAAGAGGTTAATAAAAATAATTTTAAAAATATTTTTAAAAAGGACAAACAACACAAAGCCTTCCTCTTCCAAAAAACAATCTAGAACCAATGCTGTTCATACAATAGAAGCAAATATGTGAAAAAAATCAGGTTTTCCAAATGTTCCAATTAAGTGGTTCTCAACCTTTTCAATGCCGTGACCCCCAACCGGTCGTAAGTCGAGGACTACTCAACCGGTCGTAAGTCGAAGACTACTCAACTGGTGCAGCACCGTTTGCAGAATGGGACTTTTGGCAGGCTCAGCAGGGCAGAGACAGCCTGGACAATTCCTATTGGCTTTTGAAAGCCAATAGAATTAGACTCTATCCAAGAGAGTCTATACTATTGGCTTTCAAAAGCCAATAGAATAAAAGGGAGTAGCACAGCTAAGGAAAAGGGGAAAAAATGGTGAACTGCATTGTTTGGCGACCCCCGTGAAATGGTCGTTCGACCCCAAATGGGGTCCCAACCCATAGGTTGAGAACCACTGTTCCAATTCATATTGAAAAGAGCTGATCATTCTCTGAACCAATTTGGCATCCATTTGATATAAAATTAGCATCTTTCATTCATAGACCTACTATATAGCACCGAGGGCAGCACCAACTTGGATTGTTCTTGGTGTAGTTGATAAATCAGCTTTAAACCTCTTAAAAATGTCATCACATACCAAGCATAATAGCAAATGGATAAATCCTCTGTAAATTAAATTGACTTATGCATGTATAGCAATCTTTGAAGTAAAGGGAAACTATTCATGGATTTCTGTTTGAAATGCTTTTTGGACATGTTCACTTTTTGTAAAAGCCAGACTATAAGGATAATTGGTATAATTCAGGCTTCCTTGTGAGTTGGGATTTACCCTGCCCTGTTTGTTAGGCAGATTTTATTCTGTTTCAGGACTCATGGAACACTTTTGTTCATATAAAGCCTAATATTCTGACTTGTCCCAATTTAGCTCAGTCCTGATCACAAATTTCTGACATCTCCAAATGTGATAAATCAATCTTTTGTTTTCTTTTTGTTCAGTACCAATTCACATGCGATAGCGGAGATGAAATTAAAAAGATCAGTACTGATATCAGGGTGGATGATGGACAGAAATATGAAGTGCACATTAGGTAAGTTTTGTGTTTTTCTATAAAAAATAGCTGAATCTGACTATAAGCATATTGGACCAATCACTTCATTGGCAGACAGCCACTTTAGCTAACTGTGTTCAGCAGGTCAGCGGTTCAAATCTCACCGGCTCAAGGTTGACTCAGCCTTCCATCCTTCCGGGGTAGGTAAAATGAGGACCCAGATTGTTGGGGACAATGTAAATATATATATACATTGCTTACTGGTGTACACCGCTTAGAGAGTGCTTGCACTTAAAGCGGTATATAAGTCTCATAAATAAATAAATAAATTGGCCCTGATTAAAGAGAAGTAGATATGGTATGTGCTATGATATCATTTTCAGATAAGTAATGTAACAAACTAAGATGAAGGATTCATTTGTATTCCAGAAGGCTTTCAGCAAGTTAAAGTTCTCCAAAAAAAACAAAAATGTTAATGTCATGTTGGTAGAAATACAATATTTTTTGAGAAAAATGCCGATTAAAACCTAGGTAGAACTGTCTTTGATCTGTAGGAGCTTCAGTGGTGGGGTTCAAATATGTGAACAAGCAGTTCTCTGTGTGGATGCCATTTCCAGAAGTCGATTCTGGGCCTGGACAACAAAAACTTAGCTACCGGTTTTGCTGAACTGGTGCGAAATGGCTGAGTTCTACCACTGACAAGCTTCTTATAGTGTCACCAAAAACCATGATTAGAAATCAGGTCTTCTGACGCAGGTTGAGAGAGTATATTTTGGTAGTGGTGGTGGTCAAAGAGGCTGTGGGCCCAACTTTTATAATTTCTTAATTTAATTTTTTCTTGGGAGTGAAGAAAACCATATTCTTCCCTGTGATCATTTTGAAACTTACATCTGCCTTTGGAGAACTTTTCATGTGCTATTTTCTTATCCCAAAGTAAGGTTTTATGTGTTTATGGTGCACAAGACACATAAATGGGTTTGTGTAGAAGACCTGTTTGTTATTCCTGATGTTTACCTGTCAAAAAAAGCATCTGAAGAAAATGAAGTTATGCAATAGGTTTTATTAGCATAATATCAAAACTAATCAAAAGCACATGATTTGAATATATATGCTTTGGTTAACTCCAGAGATATTAAACAATTCAGTGAAGAAAGATGTGATGTGATCTGTACCTATTAAAACAACTCCTTACCCTTTGAAGTTCACTGTTTCCTGTTCTCATTCTCCACAGCCCTGCTCCCTGCTTTTCACCAGCCAAAGCAGAAATTAAAACTTTTGTTCTGGTATTGAACAAATGGCATGACATTTACATTTGAGAAATTGTACTTTAATTAGTAGGCTTTCCTCCCAGCCTGTTATCTATAGCAGTTGCTTCACTGCAACTAATACCTACTGCTCACCGATGATGACCACTGATGTTACCTAGTTTAGTTAATGAAACGTCTGTAAGAAAATAACTAAGCTCAGAAAGCACCAAGGACCCCTCATTTCAACTCTGAGGGACAAATAGCTGTGTGCATGAGGAACCATTCAGAGTTATCACTCTAGGACAGATAGTCCCATGATGAGTGAAGATGCTGCTGTTGCCAAGGTATATGCAGAGGAAATAGTCAGTTCTTCTCCCATGTAAAGCAACTCTTAGATTATCCCAGAGCAAGTCAGAATCTGACAACAGTGCCAGCTAATAGCTTTTTCCAAATCACAATTTAAACAAAACATTTGTGTTTTTAAGTTCAGTTGATGTGAATAATTTAGTTGGCTTATATCCAAATATGCATGGAAAAGGAAAGTTAGATGTTTACTGTCTCTCATTGTTTTTAGTGATGGTTTACCTGAGTTAACAGAAAGACACTTTTAAGATTTCAAGCACATAATGAATATTTAGAAGTAATGAAACAGTACATAAACATTGTATTGTTGTCCATACGTTGTAAATGGAAGGCTAAATATGAGAACACTATTTTGCCTAAGACTGCCTAATACATTGTGTCAGAGGTGAAGTTTGCAAAAGTCATGATTCACTGCTAATTGATTAGACCTTGTATTACTTATGCAGCATCCATGCAATGATTGACACTTCATTGAGATATAAGCTTATTTAAATTGGAACCTTTCCATAATTAAAGAGTGGTTTAAATGGATTTATATAGAAGATAAATAAAAGCAGACATATTCAGGATATGCATCCAGATCAAATAAGAGCAATCAGGGAAGATAGATAGCTGGTATCAAAGAGACAGAGATTGCTGAGAGCAGCTGGTTATTTCAGATTATAGCATGAGATGGAAATTTCTGCTACATTTCTGGTATTGTTTTTATCATACACAGGAAAATGATAGCACATTATTCAATTTGATATGCATTATCATATTTGTGAATTGAATTGCAATAATGTCTGGGTTTTAAATGTGCCAATGCCCAGAAGAATTTATGATGAAAAGTCCTCCAAATTCATGATTAATTAAGTTATTTAATTCCCAATATGCCTGTTTCTATATTTTCAGTTGAGTTGTTCCACCTGCAGAATAAACATATCCAACAGCACTTTCCTCCTCCTATTATCCCCATAACAACAATCCTGTGAGGTGAATTGGATTGATAGAGAGTGACTCACCCAAAGTCACCCAATCGGCTTTCTTTCTTTTTTTTTAGCCAATTACTACTATAGTTTTTATTATTTCTTGTTTATAAAACAGTAAAACAAACAAACGAAATGAAACAAAACAAAAGCATACATTCAACCCTAACAACAAAAAAGAAAAAAAAAATAGTGTACAAAAAAAGAGGAAAAAGTGGTCAATTAAATTTAACATTTAATATTTTTAATACTCTTTCAGCTGGGTGCTGAAAGAAAAGAAAAAACAGTAAATTCTCCTCCCCTTTTATAATTATAAATATGAAGAAAGAAGGAAAAGCAGTCAACAAGTTGAGCTAAACATTACACTAATTTTCAAATTTTAGTCCATTCGTCCATACATTCTCCCATCTGTTAACCATCTGTTATTATATTTAGTGCATAGAAAGTCTACCAACAGTTTCCAGTCTCTTATAAAGCTGTCTAGTCAATTATCTCTAATCAAAGCAGTTAAGTTCATCATCTCCACTAGTTCAGTCAATTTCAAAATCCATTCTTAAACAGTTGACATCTCTTTTTTTCCCCAGTGTTTGGCAAATACAATCCTCACAGCCATCATCATGTGAAGGAATAGCATCCCAAACTGTTTTTCAATTGGCTTGTCCATCATACCTAAAAGAAAAGCTTCAGGTTTCATTAATAGTTGTATCTTAAAAATATTTTTCGCATTGTCATTGTTATATTTATCCAGTATGTCTTCACATATTTGCAAGACCATCACATATGATAAAATGAACCTGGATTTTGATTCCATTTCCAGCACTTATTAGAAATCCAGAAATACATTTTCGCTAGTCTATCTGGGGTCAAGTACCAACAATACATCATTTTTTAAAAGTTTTATTTCAAACTATAATTTAATGTGAATTTTAGTCTATTCGTCCATGCATTCTCCCATTTATCTAACATTATATTATACCCACATTTTTTTGCCCATTTTACCATATACTCTTTAACATATTCATTTTCTAGGTTCATCTTAAATAACATTTTATATATTTTAGAAGTCAAGTGGTCATCTCCGGAACATAAAATAATGTCCAATTCAGATTTAGTTGCTGTGAAAACAAACTTTTTTTATCAAATTTAAATGTTTCAAAAATTCCATAATAATTAAACCAATCACAAGAAAATCCTTTACTTACCAGTTGTTCTCTTGTCTTTATCTTAAATTCCTCTTCTTCAAATATCAATAAGTCTTGATATGTCATCCATTTACATTCCAAAATCATCTCTGTTCTATGTAGTGCTTCATGAGGTGATAGCCAAAGGGGCACTTTATCAGCTAGTCTTCTTTTATACATGTGCAATTGATTGCCTAATAGCATGAATCTTAAAACTAGGCTTAACTTTTACTTCGTCATACCACAGATAGGCATGCCATCTAAATCTCAAATCAAACCTTCGAGGTCTAACAGCCTTTAATTTTTTTAAAGTTATCCAATATTTTAACCATACCAGACAACTAGTATCATAATATAATCTAAAATCTGGCAAACCTAGACCTCCTCTTATCTTTAGACTCTTGTAGCAGCTTATATTCAATTCTTGGTTTTTTTATTTTGCCAAATAAATTTAGATATATCTTTCTGCCACTGTTAAAAAGAGGAATCTCTAATCAATATCCATACAGTCTGAAATAAAAATAACATTCTATGTAGTATATTCATTTTAATTACTGAAATTCTTCCCATTAATGACAAATCTAATTTTTGTCATTTATTTAAATCCAATTTTATCTCCTTTCATATTTTACAGTAATTATTTTTGTAAAGCTTAGAATTTTCTTCAGTGAGAGTCACCCCCCAAGGACTGTACCTTTTTCACAATTTTAAAACCAGTTTAAATTCCAATTTCTTCTTTTTTTTAATAAATATTTTATTGATTTTCTATTTTCACAAACAAGTGCTCAATAAATAACGTGGTGACTGATCTTCCACCTTTATGTTCTTAGCCAGTTTTGTCGTCTTTGATTTATTTATTCTTAAACCCGCCATTTCTCCAAACATTTTAATCTTCTTCATAACATGTTCAATGTTCTCTAGCTGATCTTGCGCAATCAATACCAAATCGTCGGCAAATGCACATAATTTTTAATTATGCACTTTAATTTGTAGTCCTTTTGCTCTGTTATCCTTTCACACCTAAGATGAGACTAGAACTCACAATCTCCTGGTTTCTAGCCTGATGTCTTAACCACTGGAGTCTCCTGAAGGTATTTTGAATTTTCCAGTGTGTCCCTTTAAGGATTGAAGATAAAACAATGGTAATACATTCAGGGAGATTAGAGACAAGAACGATGGATATTAATTTGGATTCAGTATACATTCCTGTGATATAGCTTGATAGTCTATCACATATGCTCCACAAGCCACATGTTCCAGGGTGCATCTGCTCCGGCTGATATCATGGCATATATATTAACCAAGCAAAGCTTCTACTGTTTTTCAGATTGATGTTATGCCCATTCATCCTCACAGAAAATACTGGCCTACTTACCCAGGAAAAGAGAGAAATGATAGAAGGTCCCTGAGAGTGCAAGTTGTCTAATGCATAACACATTGGTCTTTCAACCCAAGTTCATATGCCACACCTAACTCACAACCTTGTACACTGGTATTAAACTATGGAGCTTACAGGGTTGCTTTGGACCAATCCCTCTCTCTCAAACTAATCATAAGGTTGTTATTGCAGAGATATCATAAAATTGCAGATAACATTGCAGAGATCTTCACCTAAACTTCCTTCAGCTCTTAGAGAAAAGGCAGGACATAAACTTAATATAAATAAATAATAAAATGACAATAAGCAAGATCTTCTCACTATCATTGAAGGTTCTATTCCTGCCGGCAGTTCAGTGCTTTCCTTTTTCATGCAAATGCTTCTTGTAAGCATTTGAGAGTCTATGCCTTAGGATATATTTGTATAGCAGGGATGATGGAAGCCAGAGATATTTTGCAGTTTATTACTGGCCTTTCTTTAGCCCCATTTAACTTTCCATTTATTGCTAATTATGATTCATTTTGTCCATGTTTCATAAACGTTTCCACTCCTGATCACTCTAACAATTGTTGATTTCTTTCACGTGGTTGAAAAGCCAAAATGATGATCTCCTGCTCTGCAATGAAGCTCACCTCTTTAAATAATAATAATAGTAATAATGCACAGAAGCAATGGAGTAACAATAATCACATTTTGTAAATTCCGTTAAATTCCTTTACAAATACAAAGCTATACCAATCTGAATTTGGGGCCACTTGAACCACTCCTTCAAAACAGGTGGAATCAACTCTTACAGAAGGATGAATTTACCACTGTATGGATCCAATCACACATCTTCCTGGGATTAAACTATCCAAGCAAGAAAGATATGGATCTAATAAACAGGTGATCAGATTAACAATCATAAGGATCATGTCCACTTTCTTGGGAATCAGGAGATCAGGTACTTTCTAGATAATGGGACAGAACCATACTTTGACTTACTTGATAGAACTTATTCACTTGGATTGTAACACAGAGAAGAGAGAACTAGGTTATCTGAGCACCATCTTTTTCCAAGAGTTTCTACCCGTCCAGTCCTATCCACAGATTTGGCATGCTGTAGATCCTGTCAGCCAAAGAGTTTTGACTTGAAGGAACTAGAAGATAGGCCTTCTCTGTTGTAGCCCCTGTCTTGTGGAATATTCTCCCCTCAGAGATTAGAATGGCCCCAACTCTGTCGGTTTTCTTTGCAAACTTCAAAAACTTGACTGTGTATCCAGACCTGAGGCTTAGAATGTGTCAAGGGCCCTGTTACTAGGCTTTACTGTTAGTTGATTAATAATTAATAATCATTGCTGCTATTTGTACTTATTTATTTTGTGGATGTTTTTTTTTAAATTGTTTTAATTTTAGAATTGTAAGCCACCCAGTGTCACTTGTTTGAGTCAGGAGGCTATTGAAATCAAATAAATAATAATAAAAAAATAATGTAACTCCTTATATGGACTGTTACATATGCTTAGTTGGGTTTGTTTTTTGTCTTTATTGCCATTTTTGGTGAAAAGAAAAACAAAAAGAAAAGAAAGGAAAAGAAAAGAAAAGAATCCCATGTGGTCAATGAAAAGGGAGAAATTGCATAGGGAGAATCCAATCAATGACCCTTCTTACATATCAACTTCATGAGAAAACAAAGACGTTGGTTGAATTGCCTACCGAATTCCCAGGAAGAAGACCAAGCTCCCTTTAAAACCATCTAGATCTGTTAGTTGACTGGATGGACTAGGCCCCATTCTTGGGGGGGGGGGAGCAGCTGGGGAGCACTAGCAAGTGAAACCAAAAAGACAAAGGGCTACACCCTTTGTCAAAAGGCCTTAACAAAGGGCTACATCCAGATCATATAATAACTACTCAGAAACAAAACTCATATTGGACAATATCAATAAATTGCATCTTACACTCATCAAGTCAAATGTAATCATTCAGTGTAACTAAATCATAACGATCCTAGTCCCATATGTATTCATTTCCAATGTACTGAAAAACAGAATTTACAACTTACATTTAAACATTCTGTTTGAAATTCAGTACAACCATTTGATTTCCCAGCCCCCCACTTCTTTGGAAAATGGATTGTAATTCATCAAACAATGCAATGAGAATTGTGGATATTTAATTTTTCATTGTGTACAAGGGAAGTTTGGGATTCTCCCATTATAATAGGATGAATCTCTAGCACTTTTTCCAGACTTACATTCTATTAAAAGGCATAAGTTTCTATGTGCTGCAGCTCACTGCACCAGATGCATGGAGACAAGTTCTTGTCAAGTTGTTTTAATTTTATTAAGAGGTATAAGCTTCCATGAATTTCAAGTACTTCATCAGACACATCAAGATTGATGATCAGCATCTTGTGGCAGCCATGATTTACCTAATCCTGCATTAAGATCCAGTGGTATTTAAAAACATTTAAAGTGGGCTACAACTAGAATAATTGAAGTAATAATTTAGTTATGTTGATACTTAATTTATAGTATCTAAACTTTCCCAGGTTTTGTCCTTACAATGGCTATTTTCTTTACTACAACTTATAATGTAGGTGAAGTTGAAATTCATTCATATGCCAACAAAATTTTGGTGTTATTTGGTTTTTCAGTTTCTATTCAGTCCTTTTTCTCATGAACTATAATGCTCCAAAATCATCTTTTGAGTTCTTAGTATCATGTGGGAGAGGGAAGAAGGTACATGTGTTTCCCTTAAGTAATTTTTGAGAAAGACCACTTGAATTGAGAAGAACAAGCAATTAGTTTTTCTACAAAATTAATTGAACAAGATGGGTGTAATTATATCTAATTGATTGCAATTTAATTAATAACAACTTAATAATACTAATTAGTTGATCATAACCATTGTTTCACAGCTTTTCAGAGATAACAGCTTGATGAGGCTATTATACAATATTTTGACACAAATCACCTAATAGATGGCTAATCAGTAGCATCAAAAGGCAAGTTTGAAATGAAATTTAAAAATTAACATCATCAGAAATCTTAAATACAATACACTCTTTTCCACTCCAAAACTTCATACACATTATGTACCTAGGAAGTACAAAGCTTCATTCACATTATGCAGAATGAGCCTTCTCCTAGCTCACTGGAGAAGGCTCAGGTTGCACAATTCTAGAATAGGAATTTCTGTTTAAATATTAATGTAGTATTAAAAAATCATTAAGTTGGTTCTACAATTTCATAATTTTAATTTAGCATAATGAAAATTCCCCGAAAATAGTAACAACAGCAATAATGATGTTGATGTTTTAGAATTGGTCAAAAAGTTGAGACCCCAAACTGGAGGAAGAAACATCAATAACCTGCACTATGCTGATGACACTGTCATGACAGCCGTGCAAAGAATCTCCAAGTCCTAATAATAAAAGTTAAAGAGCGAAGTCCCAAAGGTGCTTTTTCAGAAGGCAACTGGACTTTCTTGTTTTTCTTTGAAGACATTTTACTTCTCATCCAAGAAGCTTCTTCAGCTGTCACTGGGTGGTGGGGGAATGGAAGGATTTGTATTCTTTGCAGACAGCTGGTCATTTGTATTCTTTTAGAGAGTCATTGAGGCCACTATAATTGTCCTCAAGGTCACCTGAGTGATGCAAATGTGTGTGGAGTCTTCTTGGCTGCGGGATGTTTTCTGCCCTGTGTCTCTTCACTGTTGAAGATAGGCGCAGACTGTTGGGGATGAGTCTGTGTTGTCTGCATCTCAAACTGAAGTGCAAATGGTTCCTGTAATCTGCAATGTTTTCTGGAAATCCATTCATACTCCTGCACCATTCAAAGGGTGTTCATCCCAAAGTGCAGAGCTAAATGGAGATTGGATAACTAAGAATCTCCATATACAAAGAACAAAGTGGGGGGGGGGGGGAAACTAGGCTTAAAGAGAAAGAACAGACTAATGACAACAGATTGAACAACCAGCCTTAGAATTGACAAGGAAGATATCTTTTTGTTTATTTATTTTTCATTTTTTAATTGTCCATTTCCCTCAAAGAGGGATACTCTATGTAAGTGGTGGATAGCTTCTTCCTTTTAGCATAAGCCATTAGCAATAAAGGAACAACCAATCAATAAATATGCTACAGACTTATATTTGGTAGAGCAGCCACAAAAGCCTTGGAAAATATATTCAAATGGTGTGATGCATCTATATTTACAAAGATCAGATTTGTGCAAACTATGGTATAGTTTGTTATACTCTATGAAAGATGGACTTTGAAAAAGCAATATAGGAACAATATTGATGTTTTTGAATATTGATGTTGGAGAATACTCCTGAGAACAATGTGGACAGTCATGAAAACAAGTGGATTATTGAATAAATTAACACAGAATTCTCAGACAAGGCAAAAGTGGTTCAAATTATCCCACAATGGACACATTATACAATGAGCAGGCTCTCTAGAGAAGGTTCTAGAGAGAAGGTTGGGAAAGGTGGAAGGGAAGAGAAGAGCAGTTTGCTTTCCTCCCAAAAGTAAAGAGGTAAAGGAGTCCCTGCAGTTTTTTACTCCGCTAGTTGTTGCCAATTATAGGGGGTGATGCTCATCTCTGTTTCAATGGCCATTGAGTCAGCACTGCCCACTGCCCACTGTGGTTATGTGGCCATGATGTCACAAAGCACTGCTACCTTCCACCAAGTGCTGCCTATTTATCTATTCGTATTTGCATGTTTTTGAACTACTAGGTTGACAGGAGCTAGAGCAAGGACGGGAGCTCACCCCATCACATGACGCTCAGGTCTCAGACCAGGGTTGTTGACTTTACAGCTGATAAGCCCAATATCTTAACCACTGAGCCATTGTACACCCCCCTCTCAAAAGTGGAAATCTATTAATTAAAATCAGACCCATATTGCCATCATGAGTTATTCACATTTTTTTCTATTAAAACTGAAGGTTGGGTTATTTGTATTTCTAAAGGCATATGGGAAGAACTATAACTCAATGGCTTAATTCATTTCTAGTATATAGAAAGTCCCAACTTCAATAGAAAGCAGTCTCCATTAAAAAATGACCCTAAATGATCCTGAAGTGGCACTACAAAAATAGAGTATTAAAATAGATGAAACTATGCCCTGACTCAGTGGAATGCCACTTTGATAACTATTATTAGTTTTGACTAGCTCAGGGACAGGCACACTTGTTGTATTAGCCCTTGTGCTAACATGCTACTCCCATAGGTTTCACTTGCAAATCTAGTGACAGCTGCAGTGGCAAAGACCTGAACTCTTAACCTTCTATTTCTGGGTGAGTGCAGTTCCATCCAAAAGAGTATCACCTGATTTTTTTTTTCTTACTTAAGTCATTTAAATGGCCACCTGATTGAAATGTGATTCTGGGAAGTATATATGAAGTAAGAAAAGAAATCAGAATCAGCAAATCAAACAAAAAGCAGCAGATGTCATTAAAACCTAATAGTTTTGGTTCAGCTTTCTCGTTATCTATTGCACTACCATATTGTATGGATATAATATGGATATTATATCCATATAATATTGTATGGATATAATCCAGATCATCATGAATTATAAACAATGTTCAAAAGTGCTATTTATTTCTTAGATTGAGAAGATAAAGAGCAGCAGAACCAGGTGTCATCAGCATACTGATGGAACCCCATTTCAAATCTCCCATCTCAACCCTTAAGATATTCAAGTTGAAAGTATCTGTTATGTTTAGAACAGGCAGTTCCCAAGGCTCCTCCCAAGGGTCTAGGTACAACTCATCAACAACAACTCACTGCTGCCAACTTGCCATGGGACAACTCATTGCAGGACAAATTGCCGCAGTGTGGTATAACTCAGTGCAAGATAACTATATTGCTATCTGCCACTGTTTCCTCAACATTAGTGGCAGATAAGAGTATAGTTATCTTGTGTTGAGTTATCTGTGTTAAATTGTTCTGTAGTGATTTGGTTATGTTGACTTGTCCTGCGGAGAGCATTGAGTTATCGCACATTGAATTGTCCCGCAGTGAGTTGTCCCATGATGGGTTGACCACAGCAAGTGTTGGCCTTGCGGTCAGTTGGCCACAGTGAGTTATCCCATTCTGCCTCCCAGTGACTCACTCCAATTAATCTGGATGAAACTGTACTGCCATGTTTGGGATAAATAATGAAAGTTGGATATAACGAGTATCCAAACTGTTTCAGCTTCTCTTCCTCAGCAAGTGTCATACAATACAAATAATTCATGCAAACAACAGAGTTAGAGAAAAAGTCCTCTTCATTATAACCTCTGCTATAGAGTAGAGTCACAAATAATCCTTCAGAAGTGTTCTACACTTCTGGTCCCTCGTGGACATTTAGAGAGAAATCAAGCTGATTTTTTTAAACAAAATATTTATTTAAATGCACATATGTGCACAGGCAAACACATTATAGCAGAATGAAACAGCTTGACAGCTAAAGCTGCTTTCTAATATGTGGACAAACATGCTATTTCTAATAATCATAGCAGAGACATACTGAAAGATGGCAATTTGGAAAATGATTGTCTTGATTATGAATCTAAAATGCACAAAAAGCCCCAAGCTGGTTAAGAATATAAGAACACTGTTGTACAAAAGAAATCAAGCTGATTGTTGACTCTAGTCTAATGTAGTCAAAATAATTGACCTGCGCATATGGAGTTCTTCACGTTTTGCAGTACAGTTCTCCACTCAAAGAAGCATACTTGCCATCAGTTATATCTAGCAGTATATTCAAATTCATATTTAAATATTATTTAAATGCAGATTTACATATTTTAAAAAATTAATTTAATATAGAAACAGATTTATGAAAATATATATATATATGTTTTCTGAGGTTTTCGCGGGTATTTGTATATAGGTCTTTGGTTGTTCGGGTTTTCTCCCGCGTAAAATTGGAAGTGTCTTGGCAACGTTTCGACGAAGTCACATTCGTCATCTTCAGGCTGGTGTTTTAGCTTCTTGCTTTGAGCAGCAATGTGTGGTTTTAGCTGTTTCTTCCTTTTAACTGCCAGTGAGGGTATGAACTGATTGGATGGGAGCTTGGCTGTGTTCTGATTGGGTGGAGGTGTGTTCTGAATGGTTAGGGGCTTGGCTGTGCTCTGATTGGCTGGGGGAGTGTTCTGTTTGGTTGTGCTCAGGTTAGTCTGAGTTGCAGAGGGGTTTAAGATTTTGGGGTTAGGGAGTCGTTTGTCAATAAGGGCAGGTTTCCAAATGGCTGGTAGGCGGGAGGTATCATCTCGCTTGTTCATGCTGTGTGGGCGTTTTTCTATCTCGATGGCTTCTCTGATTATTCTGTTATTAAAATGTTCACTTTTGGCAATGGTTCTGGTATTTTTAAAGTCAATTTCATGTCCTGTGGCTTTAAGGTGTTGGACCAGGGAAGATGTTGGTTCCTCTTTTTTGACTGAGTTCTTATGTTCTTCAATGCGTGCACTTATTCTTCTGTTGGTTTGTCCGATGTATGTGGTGGGACAAGTGGTGCATGGGATTTCGTATACTCCTTGATTTTCTAATTCAATTTTATCTTTGGGGTTTCTAAGGATGGTGGATATTTTTCTGTTTGTGCAGAATGCTGTTTTAATGTTGTGTTTATGGAGGATCTTACTGATTCTGTCTGTGGTGCCTTTTATGTATGGGAGGAGGGCTTTGCCGTTTTCTTGTTCTTTGTCTTGGATTTGGTGGGGGTTTCTTTTTGGATTAGGTTTGTAATCTTATTTCTATGGAATCCATTGGATGTTAGTACATTGGTGAGAGTGTGTAGTTCGGGTTTTAGGTGTTGTTCGTCAGCTAAGCGTTTTGTTCTGGAGATGAGTGTCTTGGCTACAGAGTTGATCTGTGCTGGGTGGTGGTGTGAGAGAGCGTGCAGATAGCGGTTTGTGTGTGTTTTCTTCTGGTAGATGGTGTGTCCTAGGGAGCCATTGGATTTCTTGTAGACTAAGACATCCAGGAAGGGAAGTTGGTTGTTAGCTTCTGTTTCCATGGTGAACTGTATTTTGGGGTGTAGGCTGTTGAGGTGTGTGAGGAAGTTGTCCAGTTTTTCTTTCCCATGTGGCCAGATTATGAAGGTGTCGTCTACGTATCTGAGCCAGAGTTTGGGTTTGTGATCCGATTTTTCTAGAGCTTGGGTTTCAAAGTGTTCCATGTAGAGGTTGGCAATGACAGGTGAGAGGGGTGATCCCATGGGTGCTCCTTCTGTTTGTTTGTATTTTTGTCCGTTATAGATGAAGTATGTGTTGGATAGGCAGTGGTTGGTCAGATCTAAGATGTGTTTGGGGGGGTTATATTTGTTTTGAATAGCTGTCAAGGCTTCTTTGATAGGCACTTGGGTGAAGAGGGATATGACATCGAAGCTCACTAGTAGGTCGCTGGGCTGTAAGCTTTGTTTCTTTATGATCATTGCCAACCTCTACATGGAACACTTGAAACCCAAGCTCTAGAAAAATCGGATCACAAACCCAAACTCTGGCTCAGATATGTAACGACACCTTCATAATCTGGCCACATGGGAAAGAAAAACTGGACAACTTCCTCACACACCTCAACAGCCTACACCCCAAAATACAGTTCACCATGGAAACAGAAGCTAACAACCAACTTCCCTTCCTGGATGTCTTAGTCTACAAGAAATCCAATGGCTCCCTAGGACACACCATCTACCAGAAGAAAACACACACAAACCGCTATCTGCACGCTCTCTCACACCACCACCCAGCACAGATCAACTCTGTAGCCAAGACACTCATCTCCAGAACAAAACGCTTAGCTGACGAACAACACCTAAAACCCGAACTACACACTCTCACCAATGTACTAACATCCAATGGATTCCATAGAAATAAGATTACAAACCTAATCCAAAAAGAAACCCCCACTAAAATCCAAGACAAAGAACAAGAAAACGGCAAAGCCCTCCTCCCATACATAAAAGGCACCACAGACAGAATCAGTAAGATCCTCCATAAACACAACATCAAAACAGCATTCTGCACAAACAGAAAAATATCCACCATCCTTAGAAACCCCAAAGATAAAATTGAATTAGAAAATCAAGGAGTATACGAAATCCCATGCACCACTTGTCCCACCACATACATCGGACAAACCAACAGAAGAATAAGTGCACGCATTGAAGAACATAAGAACTCAGTCAAAAAAGAGGAACCAACATCTTCCCTGGTCCAACACCTTAAAGCCACAGGACATGAAATTGACTTTAAAAATACCAGAACCATTGCCAAAAGTGAACATTTTAATAACAGAATAATCAGAGAAGCCATCGAGATAGAAAAACGCCCACACAGCATGAACAAGCGAGATGATACCTCCCGCCTACCAGCCATTTGGAAACCTGCCCTTATTGACAAACGACTCCCTAACCCCAAAATCTTAAACCCCTCTGCAACTCAGACTAACCTGAGCACAACCAAACAGAACACTCCCCCAGCCAATCAGAGCACAGCCAAGCCCTAACCCATTCAGAACACACCTCCACCCAATCAGAACACAGCCAAGCTCCCATCCAATCAGTTCATACCCTCACTGGCAGTTAAAAGAAGAAACAGCTAAAACCACACATTGCTGCTCAAAGCAAGAAGCTAAAAACACCAGCCTGAAGATGACGAATGTGACTTCGTCGAAACGTTGCCAAGACACTTCCAATTTTACGCGGGAGAAAACCCGAACCCAAAGATAACCAAAGACCTATATATATATATATATATATATATATATATATATATATATATATATATATATATATATATATATATATATCGATGCTAGACATTTCACCACAGACCTGATAACATGCATTATTTAAACTGAAAGAGAAATCTAATTTATGCGTTACTTGAGCTAGGAAATGTGCAGTGACATAAAAATTCTTTTGAACCTTCTAAATATATAAAGTCAGGAAAAGGCCATACTAGCACTCTAGAAAGTATAGAAAGATATGCCTAAAGAATGTTCAATTACACCAGGAATAAATTTTCATAGTGACTGATAAAATATTAATATCAGGGACAACAATGATTAATGTAGTCAAATGGTGAAATATCACTGATGGACTATTATTGTTCCAATGTTGTGGGTGATGAATAACTTTTACAGATAGTAGATAGTATGGGGTTCTTTTTTAATCCTATTGACATTAGCATTTCAATTTAATTAAAGTTATAGCCACTTAGGTTCTTTTAAGATCGATGGACATGATAATCATAGCTAATAATATTACAAATGACTTCAACTGCACCAAACAATGGATTAGAAATAAATGCTGTATTTGTCCACAAATATTACAGAGAGTGACCAGTGTATTCAGGAAACAGGATCACATTCTTTCAGAGTTCAAAAGGGTGAAAAATGTTGTTCTTAGTATGAATAACATTTAACAAGGTTGGCAGGAAAGGCAATCTGATGTTTCATTATCTTTCAAATGGTTTTGCCATAGAGTCTAAAATATATTGTCAGTACTTGCTGACAAATGCCATTAAATAGGACATCACACACATGAGTTTGGGGATGCTAATATTATTGTTATGCTAAGTCACCCTTTCACCCTATGGTGTATTAACAGATCATCTGACCTTTCTATCCATCAAATTTTGAATGATCCTGGGTGCTGAATACTCTATTTGGATAGATCTCATCATCCAGGTTATAATTAGAAGACCAATGTTTAATTATTATATTTATGGGAAGCACAAAAGATGAAACTACACAATTACTGTTAGGGCACAGTTATTAGCAGCTTAACCCAGAGGAGCACTTGAATTATTGTGTGTACATTTTAGTACTGAGCGGAGAGAAGGAGGACACTATCACTGTTCCCACAAAAAATTGAACACCCTATGCATTGGTTGTAGAAGAAGCTTGATGGGATACTTATACCAGATGTGAACTACTGGGCAGTAGTATCTGCTGCAAATGTTAAAGAATAATTTCTGAAGGTTGTTATTTTAATTTATCCTCTCCTGGAAATGTTCAATCCAACTATATCAGAAGGTACACAACTGCACAAGCAAAAGGTGAAAAACTGCTCACTGGAATCCTGAATTGTTAACATCTTGTCCTATGAACAGAAAGCCCAAGGAAACAATTCCAGAATATTACTTGCTTGTAGGCAAATGCATACATAACAGCTGTTATGCTGAAAACAACTCAGACAAATTGCTGTATCTTTTATCAACTAGCAGTGGCCTGAAGCCAATATTTGGCTGTAAATCCTCATATACATGACCTGCCTAGGCAACTCTGCTTCATTTCTATCAGCAGAGTGCAAAAAGAAAAAAGAAAAAAAAGACTGTTTCTCTCCTGAACCCACTCTGTCTGACTCCACATCTTGATGTATGTTCTTGACTGATGTCCTCCAGCTTTTTTGGCTCTGCCATCTCACATGGTTTTTTTTTTTTTTTTTTGTGCAGGCACAGAGCAGGTGGTTTTACATCTGTTTCTCTCTCCCTCATTCTAGCCTTCTTCTAAATCTCTAATTCTGCTCTGATGTTGCTACCCCTTCTCCCTTTCTCTCAATCCTTGTTCATTCTGTTATAAAATTGCTATGTTAATGATAGATCAACTTCATATTTTAGAAAAGCTGCTCAAAACAAGAGAAAAGGAGAGTGTGTGTGTGCTTTATAGTCATTTCCACTGTTAAATTGCTATTAATTTAGAGCCGGTATATCAGAATATCCATCCTCTTATGGGCACAATGTAATGAGTTCATTAAGAAACTCAGATTGTTGAGCTCAGTTGTAAAACTTTTTTTTTTTCCTTTCTCCTCCTCCCAAATGAATGTAGTCAAGATCTGGAAATGTGTGAGGCTGTCGTGACTGTGGTGGGAATTACTGTGACAAGGTCCAGAATCAGCAATTCCTGGTCATCTCTCATTTGGCAGCCAACAGGACCAATATTTATAGGTGGCTTACCACATCACTATGCAACAAAGCAGGTAAGGTATTTTTATCTTGTGTTCCTTCTGGAATGCCTTATATTTAAAAAGATAGGCACTCTTGTAGCAACAAGTTGATATCTATTTATAAAATGGCATGTGTTCCATAGACAGTGTGAATTTACTGATAGGCAGTATAAAGACATCCTTGAGCTTATCTTGATTCCTGGTAACTACACAGACAAAACAATAATACAGAAGCAGTTTGAGCTCTTCCTTGGGATAGTTTTCAACTGTTCAACATCTAGCTTACAGCTCCAATATTCTTGATGGTCTTCCTTCCAAAATTAACAAGCTCCTACTCTGCTTAACTTCTAAGCCCACTGAAAGCGGGTCCTTGCTTCTTGTTCTTTTTTCTTGTGGACCTATTCTCATGCTTTCTTTGAAACTGATTTAATTGCACATTCTTTTAACTATTGTGAGCTACCCTGAATGGAGAGTGCACACTTGAATAGCAGGCTATAAGATTGATTAAAAATAAATAAATAAATTGAAATCCTTACTGAAAAAAGGACGTAGAACAAGCATCCATGCTTCCTGTTGAAATTAACCATGGACGATTTAGCTTCCACCCTACAGTTTGTCTGGCTTGCGTTTCTTTTAGATATGGTTCAGACTAAAGAAGTCCGTAGACTGTAGCATCTGCAGGTTCTGAAGCTTTTGTCAAAATGATGAAAGAGTCAGGCCATACAGTGCAGGCTGCGCTTCTTTGCTATTACAATGCCTTTATGAAACAGACAGAGCTTTATCATGACAGCACAGTGCTGCTTTCTTTATCTAGGCTCCCTTCCTCCTAGAAGGAAGGAAGGAAGGAAGGAAGGAAAGAAGGAAGGAAGGAAGGAAGTTTCTATATTATTTCCTAAAACTTTGTAGGATGCAAATCATTATCCAGATGTATTCTAAACTAGATTACATATAGATAATTCTCAACGTCCAACCACAATTAAGACTGGGATTGCTGGCATAAGTCAATGCAGTTGTAAAGCATGATGTCACATGACTGCACCGACGAATGGCAATCCCAGCACTCCTTATTGTGGTCGTTAACGGAAGGAATCATGGATTTTTGTTAAGCAAGTGCCCACCTTAATCTTTTCCAGCCTTGAGCCTCCCCTCCCATCTTTCCCTTATCTATGTGCTTGCACCCTGCTTTGTGGGGCAGCAAGCAGACCCAGAACCATGCAACTCCGAGGATGCTTATCACATTCCAGGGAGCTTCAGCCATCACAGCCTGCCCCAGCAAGCATTTGCCCAGCTGCCTTCTCTCCCAGTTCACTGCACTGAAACTATTTGCCCTTTGCACTCAGCCAGTATGCTCAAAGCAGAACTGCCTTGCTCCCATTCTTTCTCATTTTTAGAACCACCTTCTTCGACAAATCTTTCCTACACTAGACCCCATGAGCCTTCTAAAAACTGTACTCTCTTTGTAAATCTGCACTGTCTTCAGGATGCCTTTGGAAAGACAGCACAGCTTTACAAAGGCAGCACAGCTTTACAGAGGCTCAGGAAACCATGTGTAACAGGGGGCTCCAAAAAGGAAACAACAAAGTAAAAGAGGTATTGTGGTGGAACCACTGGCTGAAAGGGAAGTGGCTCCTCTAGAAGTAAAGATGTTCCTGTTTAAAGTTGGCGGGGGGATGTCTGAGATCATTGGTATGTAATCCTTTTCAACAAGTGGAAAAGAGGACATTGGGGCAGCCAAAGTTACACATCTAGATTGCAGCAGTTCAATTCTTCCCTTCCATATTTTACGGGCAGAAGGCCATGTCCTATCAGGTAGATTGGGGATCAGAGATGTTCTGCAAAAACAGAATATAAGAAAAAGTCAATATAGATGAGATTTCAGAACTAGGTAAACTAGATAAACCAACCTTATATCCAGATGTTCCAACTGCTGAGATTTCTTGTTAAGTTCATCTGACAACCATGAACAGAAGAATTTATGAAGACCAATGTTGTGTCAGATTAGAGGCCTGTATAATTCAGTAGGAACCAAATACACATGAGAAGCTCATAAGCATGCATGAATGCTTAAGACAAGTATCTGATCATGGACTTGTCCCCTCTCTAAAAAAAGTGATTCTAGTATGCAATCATGAAGAAAAAAAGCAATCTGTATCCAGTTTTTATTTAATTTATACATATTAATCATGTCCTAATTATACATCTGTTTTTCAAAATGACACTATCGAAACATGTTTAAGCCCACCCCTATCCCCAAATAAACACATTGGCCAGACAACAGAAGAACAGGTGAACGCCTGAGTAGAAAATGTTTAGCATATTCCATCTGCAGACTCAACATCTGAAATGCATAGAATGCATGTTCACCTGGTGTGCTCAACTACACAAGTAATGTAATGTTAAAACTAAAAGCAAACTGCTTTTAGTTTTCAGACAGATTTAGGAGGGAAGAGACAGCAAGGGAGAGTCAGAGAGAGCAAATCCCTTCCTTTATTGGAGTAGAAAATGGGCTGGCCACTGACATCGCCACAGTTTTAAAGAAATTAAATCATTCTATAATACAGAAGGAAACAATGGGGGAGAGCAGGATGGTCAAGGACACAGTAGGAACCTTCTTCTGAATTGCATTACTTTAAAAGCATTGTGTTTGTTTTACTTCCTGATTAACCTATCTGGAGCAATAATAAAGACAATAAGCCTACAACCTCTCCTCAAAGCAGGCCTAGGTTTTAATTCCTGCAAAGATCTGTGAGCTTAATTTAATTTAATTTAACTGATGGGAATTTAATTCCTGGAGAACTTGGCTTCAGCGATCTGAGTTTACATGATGCAGCTTTACTGGACTAAAACAAGTCAGAAATTCTATTACAAGTCATAATTCTGGCTGAACCTATAGAAAGAAAAACTTCATAAATGCATACATTCAAATGGCACTAACAACAACCGTCAAATATGCTCCTCTTCTTTCTTCTACATAAATAATCTATGGTTGCTTTAGTTCTTTCACAATTATATTTATTTTTAAAACCCTTTTTTAAAAAGACCAAACCTTTAAAAAGATTTAAGCTTCTCTTCACCATGCCTTCTTCTTACATTACCTATTTATTGATTGATGTAAAACTGTAATTCAGTAACAGTTCATGATATCTTGGGGGGGGGGGAAGAGATCATTCTTTAGATCTCTTTAGTGTAGTCATGAGTTTAGAGTGCCATGCAGGGATTGGATAGAAACAGATGTGTTTAGTTTCCTAGCAACCAGCCACATCACGATTTTGTTTGCTCTTTTCATCATTCTTTGCACACGTTACAGAACTGACTATTTATTTAACACAAAACTTGTATTCTGTATGTGTATTATTAGGTTTCCCATATATGAATTAAAATGCCACAGTCTCATAGTTAACAAACAATAAAACAATGCATAAAGTACAAATTAAAATAGAGACAGGCTCACTATAAACAACCCAAGATCAATACAAAATCAGATTTTATCAGAATAAAAAAAAATCTTCCTACTGCCTCTGAATATTGTAAAGCATAGTTTATTTTCCACTAGTGCTCCTGCAAATATTCATCAGTCAAACCATTGTGCTGTTATGATAGTTGGATAAAAATTGTTTCATCAGATATAAATCATGGGTTATTTTGGCAACTGCTTTATGTTGTTGTTTATATCTTATATTACATGAGCTGAGTGAATGATCTGCTTTGCATAATCTGCCCTTTGAATCATTTAATGATTTTTCAGTTCTGGCCTTAGTTGCAGATTACGGTAGTTTGAAAACCTTGTTCTCGAGCAGCCAAAATCTAGACTTCAGTTTCTTTTTTAAATGTTCCAATTGTAAGCCACTGCCAAGTTTTATTTGTGTCCACCTTACATTTTGTGAGTTATTAACCAGTCACTGATATCTCCTTTATGCAATATGTCATTAAGCTGTTTAGCTGTAATGGGACATAAGCTAGTCATGCAATTGATTATTTACAGATGTTCAGTTTTTAATCTTTTTCACTCAGTTTTAACCATTTCTGCTGTTATTATTAGTTCTTCCATTTGTTTTTGTTTTTTTTAACTAAATTCATCTTCCCATAGATCTTTCTAAAACTTGTTTCTTTTTTTGTTTGGTTTCATAATTTCTAGTGCCATTTACACTTTGATAGAATTGCCTCTGGTCTGATTAACGTCATGGTTCTGATAGATGAGACCAATTAAAAGAAATTCAAGGCAAGGAATTCTTCCTCAAAGAACATTTTCATTCCGCTACAAAATAATGGCACACACAAAGGTGAACACAAAACTAACTTCCCCTCACCTTGGTTACAAAGTGGCAAGTTACAATTCCCACCCCAATTTGCTGTCATAAATCACATTCACCAATTGTTAGAAAACGTGGGCACTCCTCCCAGTTCTCCAGCCCGCAAAATGGTATCAGCAATGATCTTGGTTCCCATACATTTGAATTGTTTTGGCTAACTGAAAACTACACCCCCTCTTCCTTCTTCTAAAAAACTAAATATATGACAACGAAGACAAAATGGAAAATGGCTTCAGTTCAGTTTGTTACACCATTGACAATTAAAATAGCTGATTTTGCTTAAATTGGATGATTTGTATTTTATAGTGTCTAATCTTCCCATTGCTGCTATTTGTTTATTATTTTCAAAGCTTCTTCATTTTTTTGAATTAAACCAATATCTTTTTATTAGGCTTCTCTTGATTCTTACATTCTTCATTTTTTGTTCTTTCATGTTCTTTAAATTACTTGCAGCGGATCTTACTTTCTTTATCTTGGCCCCCAGTCTGATCTTCCACTTTGGGATTAAATGATTTTGCTTTTGGTTTTCTAATTTTGCTACCTAGTTCTTCCATAACCACCAATGCTGTACTGTAGGCAAATCTATTGGACTGTTTAACTGATGTTATTTTAATCCTTACAAGCACCTTATTCATATCCTTCATTGTAAATGTCAGGTCTTTTGGGGGCACTATTTTCAATGCTGGCAGTCTTTGTCTTTCTGCTGATAATTCTGCCTATTGTCATCTGCGTTTTATCTGTTCTACTATTCATTTTCACAATTTTTCTGAATCTCTTCCAGCCCTGCATCCCTGAATAGCTTATTTCTGGTAATGAATCTCCTTTGATCTGCTAATAATTGTTTGGTGATATTTGAGTCAGAATAAATTCTTTTCCACAGTTCTAACATTTGCTTTCAGTTAGCCCTGCTTCATAATAGAATAGAATAGAATTCTTTATTGGCCAAGTGTGGTTGGACACACAAGGAATTTGTTTCCGGTGCATAAGCTTTCAGTGCACATTCAAGTAATAGCGATAATCATGATCATATACAACATGAAAATACATTAATCATAAATCGTGAAATACAACACTTCATCATAAATCATAAGATGCATCATTTAGTGATAGTCATAGAATACTAGCTAAGCAAACAACATAAATCATACTGGGGTACAAACAAACAATATAAATTGTAAGATACAAGTGGCAAAGTTATAGTCATAAGAAGATAAGGATAGATAATAGGAAAGATAGGAGTAGGCCATAATGGTGTGATTTTCAAATACAATATTCTTTTGTCTTTTCTGTGGTTGTAACCCTCTGGTAACCGTACAAGGGTAAGCCCTGGTTGCCCAGCCACAGCTCTTGAGTCCCATTGTCCATTTGTTGACAGATGCCCAGAACTCTAAAATCTGACATAGTCTTTCAGCAGTTCCCAGAAGGCTCCACACCCATTTGCACTACTTAGGTGACCCTGAGGATACATAGATAAACCTCCAAGTGGCCTCAACAACTCTCTAAAAGAATGCAAATGACCAACTGTCTGCAAGGAATATAAATCCTTTCATTCCCCCACCATCCAGTCAGAGCTGAAGAAGCTTCTTGGATGAGAAGCGAAATGTCTTCAAAGAAAAAACAAGAAAGTTCAGTTGCCTCTTGAAAAAAATAAAAGAAAAAGCACTTTTGGGACAACCGTGACCTGGATGACTGAGAATTTCCATAGACAAACTGTCAGAAATGTTTCAGTGTTGGATCCTACAAGAATACACAGCAGAATATTAAGGGCCACATGTAAATTCTCTAATGAAACAAAGCAGGAATCTGAAGGTGTTCACCAGCAGTTATCATCTTGGACCCCAGACTCAGTGAGAAGCCACCTAGTCATAATCTCCTCTGCTATGTTCAGATGCATCAAATTATAATAGCAACAGCACTTAGACTTATATACCGCTTCTTAGTCCCTTACAGCCCTCTCTAAGTGGTTTACAGAGTCAGCATGTTGCCCCCAACAATCTGGCTCCTCATTTCACTGATCTCGTAAGGATGGAAGGCTGAGTTGACCTTGAGTCGGTCAGGATCAAACTGCTGGCAATCGGCAGGATTAGTCTGCAATACTTCATTCTAACCATTGCGCCACCACAGTTGTTATAACAGTGTCTGCATTTGCCTATTTCTATAAACATTAATATATCCATTTGGGGGCAAACCAATGTCATTTTAATCCTTTTTTTTCTGGTAATACATTGTCTCCCTGCTGGGATGATATGTAAGCAGAAATCCTAATAAACTCCTTCCTTAGTACTCACTGGATATATCTGCCATTGTCCCCCTCTTCTATAGAAAATTTCTATCACCACGTCACAGTAGGTTTTTCTCTCTGATGAAAGCATTATGCAGCTAGTTTCATTATAAAGTTTAATTACACTAAGGAGTTTTTTCTTATATAAAGGAATATTAAATAATGACAGTTGACATCTTCAGTATTGTAATAATAATAACCCCAGAAATATAAATTACTGCAGCAATTACAGAAGCACAAATAACACCATTAATGCAATCAACTCTTAGTATACGTATTTGACAACAACCTTTAATCTTCCTTCAAGTGAACCTATTTTACATTCTCTGCAGCAAAATGCAACCTAATTAAGCAATTAATGATACTTTAGTTACCAGGCAGGTAATTGCATTGAAATTTCAGAATTCAGAAATAAGACATTATTTATTTTAAGCTTTTTTTCTCCACCACATCTTGTGTTGCAGCTTAATTTGCACCTATACTTTAGGTTGTAGGTTTTTTTTAATGACCATAACACAGCCTTCAGATAGTCTGGTAAATGAATTTTCAAATCAAAGTTGCTCTTAAAACTTTGCAAGAATGCTTCTTGAAATTTAGCAACAGTCTTCCTAACCATTCTAGATATTCTTTCCCTTCTAGGGAGGCAGGGAAACAGTTTGTGGTCTGGAAGTGTTTATAAGGAGGAAATATTTGCAAACTGATTTCCCCATTTGTAGACCAGCTTGAATGATGATTTCCAAGCTATCAACCTCATCTGGGGACTTCATCTGAAAAAACTCATGTGACTGGTGTAAAAAGATTCCCCCTCGCTTCTCCAGTCCTATGCTGCAAACAGCTGGATTTTGCAAATTAAGAACCAATATCAGAAAAGCACAGGATGGGAGAAGGCTATCCTAAGTTCTTCACAAATGTTCTGATATTTGCAAACGTGCAAATTGTAGAATAGAACATAAAAGCTGCAGGGAAAGCGTTTAATGTTTAATTAATTAAAACAATGTGAAATAGGGCATTTTATTCATAGCCTCTTGTTCCACACCGATCTAGTAAGACAATTATATCACAGTGCTGGGTGACTGGATGCCCCATTTGCCTTCAAAAGACAACCTGTGCTCTCTTGAATCCATTTCTTTAGCCCAACCTGCTCCACTGCAAAGCAATCTACAGTATCCTATGTGGATGGAGAATGAGAACCAGAGTATCATAGGAGCTCAAGCATTGGACAAAAACTAGGAGATCTACTTCTAACTCTACCATGAACCATGGAAATTCATTTGCTGACTGTGGGCCCATTTCTCCCTAATCCCTTTCCTCCTTCTTTTCCTTCCAGGCTTACATGCCTCCCAGGATTCTTCTTGTGGGAATAACATGAATATTTTCAGTTAAGTTGGGGCAAGATCATACATTATCATGGGATTTTCTCATAACTTAATTTTTTGTTCAGATCTGGGTACCCTAGAATTCCTGTTTTGCCAGTTTAGAAGAATTCATGCCAAAATAGTTAGGATTAATAAACTACCAGGTGGTGTCCTCGATTTATAACAGTTCATTTATTGACAGTTCAAAGTTACAGCGGCACTGAAAAAAGTGACTTATGACTGTTTTTCACAATTACGACCTTTGTAATATCCCCATGATCGTGTAAACAAAATTCAGATGCTTGGCAATTGACTCATACATACGACCATTGCTGTGTCCAAAAGTCATGTGATCATCTTTTCTGATCTTCTGACAAGCAAAGTCAATAGAGGAAGCCAGATTCACTTAACAAGTGTGTTACTAACTTATTAACTGCAGTAATTCACTTAACAACTGTGGCAAGAAAGGACATAAAGTGGGGTAAATCTCACTTAATAAATGTCTTACTTAACAACAAAAATGTTGGCTCAATTGTGGTCATAAGTCAAGGACTCCCTGTATAATAGTTGTTTTTTTTAAAAAAAAATTAACAGCACAGGAGAAAGGTGAATCTCATGTAGAAACAAATATATGTTGGATTATACCTGTATTGCTTAATTAAATGAAATTGTATTATTTCTGAGAAAAGGGCTTTGCCCATTTATTTCCAGCTTCGTTTTTTCAATCCCTATGCATGTTAGTGCTTAATAAGATTTGAGGGGAGAAAGGTATAAACTATGAAATAATATTCATTTGACTCCCTACTTTTAAAAAAAAAACTTCCTGAAGTGCTGTGAAAAACTGATGCCTGCCAAAAAATCCAACTAATAATTTTTCATCCTAATAACTCTTAAAGTAGCATTCCAGGGTCTGGCATACTTTGATAGAAATAAATGTCTTTGAAAGTTGCCTGTACTTTTGCAGCTGATATGCAAATTGCCGTGAGCTTAGCTACAATCCTAACTAGAATTAAGCCAGAGTTTCAGAGAGTTTCTTTTTTGCGAAAAGCATTTCTGAATTATATTAATTCACTTTCCTAAAAAAGGGAACATTTCATTGTACTTTGTCTGAATATCCTTCTTTCCTTCTTTTCTCCTTTCATTCTTTCTCTGTAAGAGCTACCGTTTCTCTACCATACAGATAAACAATGTCCCAGAATGAAACTAAACTTACATTACAGGGAGGAGGAGAAGGAGAAGTAGAAGGAGGAGGCTGATGTTAGTTATTGTTGACCCATATTCTTTTTAAGAAAAAGAAAAAAAAACAGCTGGCTTTGTGCTCACCTCACCCACCTATGAAGAAATTGCTAAATAACTTTTTTCCACTGAGCAATTTGCAGGCGTCTCCCTCCCAACTTGCGATAATCACCCACCAATACAGTGGAGAATTTCAAGAGACCCTTTGCCATTTATTTTTTTGCTTTCTATTTCTGTATTACCCCTACCGCACGTGCACACACAAAATCAATACAGAAGTGATCACAATATGATGAACCTTCAACCATGTAAACTTTAGGCATTTTGCTGAAGCTCTGGACAGATTTTGACTTAAGGCCCAGGAGCAGGTGCAGTTTGATTGATTTTTCAGTCAAGTCTATCTCATGTTCCTTCTCACCCAGAAATATTCTGATGTAGCCATTTATCTCTCAAAGCAGTAGATGGGCCATAGCATGGAAAGACACTATATCATTATGTTGCTTTATGCTTTTAGTGGCTAATGGGGAATGACTAAGACTCTGGCGAGTGAGATCTAACTAATGTTTGAATTTTTTTTCAGCCAATGCCATTCAGATAAAATATGTTTACTTGTGATAGTTCATACTTTAGCTGAAGGTGGACATGCCAATATATTCACTTATCTATTAATGCTTTCCCAAATCATATGATAAGACCAAATTAAGTGGAATAGTAGACCTAATTCTGGTTGTTTGGGAAACATACATCATCCCACCCAAAGTGAAGTTAGTCCCAACCTATATGGTCTTTGTTTGTTTTCAAACCAAATTGACTTCTTTCATTAGCGAAAACACCTTATCTCTGTTTATTACTGGCCGGAAACTTCTTATCGACTTTTTGTGTAAAATGGGGGTGGGGAAGAACTTATGATTTATGGGTTTTATGATTAGGCAGGAGAGTTTATAGAAAGAAGAAAATAATGCTGTTAGAGAAAGAGAAAAAATATAATTGTATTTATAACTGTTTTCAAAAAGAACAGAAGCTGCTTTTTATATCTTCTTTCTTTTTCCCTTTACTTTACTTGTTTCCTTTCTTGCACTTTTAGCTTTCTCTTTGATTTCCTTTTTATTCCTTACTTTATATTAATTTGCAAATTTTTATTTTATCTTTTAACACTTTAAATAACATTATTTTAAAAAGCATAGGGTTTTTTTCCAGAAAATCTAGGCATTTTTTGGAAACAAGGAGCCTATATGTTGACAACATTGTATGGAATATCTTCCCTCTCATGATCTTGTTTTATTTATGGGTATTGCTTTAATTGGTTTTGTATAACATTTCAATTGCTGATTTTATTGTATGCCACCCAGAGTCCCTTCATGTGAGATGTGTGTGTGTCTGTGTGTGTGTCTGTGTGTATAAATTTGACAAATAAATACAAATAGTCCTTGACTTATGACCACAATTGAACTGAAAATTTCCCATGCTAAACAAGACAGATGTTAAATGAGTTGCACCCCATTTTACAATCTTTTTTGCCACAGTTGTTAAGCGAATACTGTAGTTGTTAAGGGAATCATGCGGCTGGTAAGTGAATCTGGCTTCTCTGATTGACTTTGCTGGTTGGAAGCCAGCTAGGGATGTATTATGACCACATGATTCTGGGACAGTGCAACTATCATAAACACATGCCAGTTGCCAAGTGCCCGAATTTTGATCATGTGACCATGGGGATGCTGCAATAGTCTTAAGTATGAAAACTGGTCATAAGTCACCTTTTTCAGTGCCGTTGTAACTTTGAAGAGTCTCTAAATGAATGGTTGCTAAGTCGAGGACTTCCTGTAATAAAAATAAACCAGTGGCATTAATAAGAAAGATCACAATGCAATCTTTCCTAAGGATCAGAGCCTGCCTAGAATAGTCATTTTAAAGCAAATGTGGCATTTCTCATTTCTTGGGCAAAATCCTTTGACCCCATTCCAAAATAATTTATAGTGGAGGTATCTAGAACAAACTCTTCATTTCATTTCATTATTCCATTTACCTCTATTTTAAAGAAGCTTACCAAGACAAGTGTCAGTGACTCTGCTGAGCTCCTTGAGCTCCAGGCCAAACATTTGACCCTCACATGAACTCAAAGTGTTTCATGTTATGTCCCGAGCTTTGCAAACGGGCTCGGGGCGTTTGCAGACGGTCCCGGGCAGGTGCAAGCTGCCCGGGACCAGACAGGCTGTCGCCAGCACCTGTGCGCATGCGCGGGTGCTGGCGCGCGAAAAGTAACACATTGACCCGGGAAAGGCCTATATAAGAGGCCGGGAGTTTTGGGCATTGCCGGAGCATTCAATCTGTAAGCTAAATGAAGAATAAAGCAATCTGAGAACTACAACTGCTTCTCATGTCTTGCCATTTCGCGAGGGACTCAACACTGGCGACGAAGGTGGGATGCCTTGCATCGACTGAAAAGGAAAAGGTGTAAGCTTACCCAAGTGAGTCCTGAGCGGCGGAACGGCGTTGACTCGGCAGCTACCCGCCAATCCAGTGCGCATTCGGGGGTAGGCTAGCTGATAGACCCGTCTCCTGAAGATGGCAAAAATTGGAAGGCTTTCGGAGTTCGACGTCTCACATCCAGAGAGGTGAGAGTCCTACGTAGCCAGGTGGAAAACTACCTCAAGGTGAACCAAGTGAGGGAAGATAGCTTGAAGGCTGCCACCCTGCTGTGTGTCTGCGGTCAAGACGCCTTCGAAATCGCGGAGAACCTTGCAGCACCTGTCCCATTAGATTCTGCCAGCTATGCAGATCTAAAGAAGCTACTGAAGGAGCACTTCCAGCCTAAGATGTCTGTCATCGCATGGCGCCACACCTTCGAGCAGAGGGATCAACGATCCGGAGAATCGGCCAAAGAATACATCGCCGCATTGAGAAAGGCCGCCAAGCACTGCGAGTTGAAGGACCTCGAAGAACGACTGAGGGACCGATTCGTGTGCGGGCTAAGGCATCGAGAGTTACAACAGAGGCTTTTCGCCAAAGAGGACTTGTCCTTCCAAGATGCCTTGAGAGAGGTCACCGCAGAAGAAGCAGCAGGCGGCGCCATCAAGAACATGCGGCCGATCAGGAACAGTCCAGATGTTGCATCCGTGCACCAAGAAGAAGTCCAAGGGAACTCCGAGGAGGATCCGGACGAGGAAGTCGACCGTCTCCACCCCACAAAGGAAGGGAACCAGAAAGGAAGCTCTTCAGCTCCCCTCAAGTGCATCGGTTGTGGAGGTCGCCACAGGAGAACCGACTGCAAGTTCCGCTCCGCTATCTGCCGGGCGTGCGGAAAACAAGGACATATTGCAGCTGTGTGTCTGGGCCGACGAAAGGTACAACCTCAGGAAGAATTGCGCCTGAAAGGTACCAGGGTCCCCAGCCAGAATAGGGTGGGGTTTTGCGCTTCGCGAAGAAGCATCTTTAGGACAGGCACACACAAGCCCATTAAGAAAAAGCTGTCACTCAAGGTGAAGCTACAAGGGGTTCCATTAACTATGGAACTAGACACGGGGTCTGCACTTTCAATCATCTCCTTACATACATTTAGGAAGATTTGTTCCGGCAGTGGAACTCAGGCCAAGTTAAGGCCTTCTGACATTGTGCTAACAGACTTTCAGAATTCGAGAGTGTGTGTTAAGGGGGAGGCCACCCTTAACGTACAGTATAAGAATTTTGAAGGTCCACTAGACCTATTAGTAGTAGGGGGTGAACGAACGAGTCTCATAGGACTCGATTGGTTTGAGGCCTTGGGGATACACGTCACGAGGCTCAACAGCTTACAAACACTCGACCTGCAGGAAGTCTGCAAAGAATTCGCAGATGTTTTTAGGCCCCAGCTGGGCACATTCAAAGGACCCCCTGTGTCCTTAAAACTAGACCCCACTGTCATTCCCATTAGAATTAAAGCAAGAAGGGTCCCTTTTGCTTTAAAGAGTAAAATTGACACTGAGTTGGACAAACTGATCCAACAGGGAATTCTAGAACCTGTTGACTCCAGTCCTTGGGAGACCCCCATTGTCACGCCTCTAAAGGCAAATGGGGACATTCTCATTTGTGCTGATTACAAATGCACTCTGAATAAGGCATTGCAGCAACATGCCTATCCTGTTCCTGTGGTCAGTCATATCCTGGCCTCTCTCAAGGGGGGGCGTGTTTTTGCAAAGCTTGACCTGGCTCAAGCGTATCAACAGCTGCCTGTTGATGATGATGATGCTATAGCTCAGACTATTGTGACCCACAAAGGGGCCTTTAAGGTAAAAAAGCTACAGTTTGGAGTGAATGTCGCTCCTGGGATTTTCCAAAGCGTAATGGAAAACACACTACGGGGTATACCGGGGGTTTGCCCCTACTTTGATGATGTCTTAATTGCAGGAGACTCCACACACATTCTAGCTGAAAGGCTAAGGGCTGTTCTGTTAAGATTCAGGAAGACAGGCCTCAAGCTTAAGAAGGACAAATGCAAAATAGGGGTGCCTTCTACTGAATTTTTGGGGTTCAAAATTGATGCTGCTGGGATTCACCCTGCTGAATCCAAACTAACTGCCATTTTAGAAGCACCTAGGCCAAAGTCTAAGGCCGAACTTCAGGCCTTTCTGGGCCTCCTGAATTTTTACAATTCTTTTCTTCCACATAAAGCTAGTGTAGCTGAGCCTCTTCACAGGCTATTAGATAAACAAGCAGTGTGGCAGTGGTCACAAACACATGAGACTAGTTTCAATGAGGTCAAGGCCTTGCTCACTTCTAACAGTGTACTTGCACACTTCAATGAGTCCCTTCCTGTGTACATCGCTTGTGATGCTTCCCCTTACGGGGTTGGAGCTGTCCTGAGCCACCTCAGGTCTGATGGAACTCAGGTTCCTGTTGCATATTACTCCAGAACATTGTCTTCTGCTGAGCGCAACTACTCTCAGATAGACAGGGAGGCTTTAGCTGTTGTTGCTGGAATTAAAAAATTCCATGATTTTTTTATATAGCAGGCATTTCACGATCTTCACTGACCATAAGCCTCTGCAGGGACTGTTTACCACACGTAAGCAAACTCCCCAAATCATTTCACCTAGAATGCTCAGGTGGTCTATTTTTTTGTCTGCATATGATTTTTCCTTACTTCACAAGCCTGAGAAAGAAATGGGCCATGCTGATGGCCTCAGTAGATTGCCCCTGCCAGTAATAGAAGCTGACCCTGCGCCAGCTGTTAACATTCTATCCATCCAAGCCTTGCTAGAGTCCCCTCTGAACGCCAGGGATGTAGCCGCTGAATCGGGCACAGATCACACACTTTCACGTGTCCTTTCTTGGGTTTTGTATGGGTGGCCTGAGCACTGTCCTAGTCCTGAGTTTCAGAGTTTCTGGTCTAAAAGGAACGAGTTCTCCACCTCTCAGGGTTGTCTGCTGTGGGGAAGCAGAGTTGTCATCCCCACCTCAATGAGGACTAGGGTCTTAGGGTCCCTCCACGAGGGTCATCCTGGCATTGTTCGAATGAAGGCCCTTGCGCGCAGCCACTTGTGGTGGCCTGGCCTAGACAAGGACATTGAGGCTAAGGTGCATGCATGCCACCTGTGCCAACGCTCTCGCCCAGAGATGCCCCAAGCTCCTGTGCATAGATGGAGGAAACACAGTCCCCATGGTCTAGGGTGCACATTGACTATGCTGGGCCCTTTCAGGGCCAATTCTTCTTGGTCCTCGTTGACAGCCATTCAAAATGGCTTGAGGTTGTACCTGTCTCATCCACCACCACTGCAAAGACTATTCAGGTACTGAGGGGGGTTTTTGCTGCACACAGGCTCCCAGATGTCATTGTGTCTGACAACGGCCCTCAATTTACTTCCTCCAAATTTCAAGCTTTCTTGCAGGCTAACATAATTCGTCATGCCACTTCTGCACCCTTCCACCCGTCCACCAACGGTATGGCTGAACGCATGGTTCGCATCACCAAGGACACCTTGAAGAAACTCACCTATGGGGACTGGCATCACAGGTTGGCTGACTTTCTCCTTTCTTATCGCACCACACCGTCCACTTCTACAGGGAGAAGCCCAGCTGAACTTCGCTGGAGGCGCAAACTGACTACGAAGCTTGACCGGTTGCATCCAGACAGACTGCCTTTATCTACCTCACACCCTAGGGCACCTAGACAACTACTTGTGGGTGCCCCGGTTTGGACTCGTAATTACGGGCCTGGTCATACATGGGTCCCCACTTCTATTTCCAGGGTCACAGGTCCTCTGTCATACGAGGTCTCCCTGGACAACGGTCGTGTCCTGCGTCGGCACATTGACCAACTCCGCCCTAGGCGGGACCTTCCAGCTGAGACTCCTGGGTCTTTTCCGGGGGGGGAGGGGGACCCCTTTGAGCAAAGGGAAGGGCACGAGCTGCTGCTGCTCCACCAATGATGGAGCCACAAACGGCACATTCCAAGATTCCGCGAGTGCTCCAAACAGGAATTCTAGGAGCTTATCCAACCACCAGGCATTCACGCCTACTCCAGCCAGGGAGTCACCCCGGGGGCACAATCACTATTCACCTGCACAACACAGTACTCCAGTCAGGGAGGATACCCAGGAGCATCCAAATAAATCATACCCCACAAGAGAGCTGGCACATAATCCCCAGAGTTGGCCTGACTTTACCCCAAGTCCTACAAGGGGGCAAACATACAGGGAGGTGGTCGAGGAACCAAGTCCCGACTACAACACCTCTAGCCCAAATCAGGGAGTAACTGAGTTTTGGGAAGGCACAGAAACCCACACAAGCCCGGACACAGAACGGGGTTCAGGGGATGGACAGCCTCCTGACAGGTCTTGGACGGACCTAGGAGGTTCTACAGAGATGCCCAACAGTGGCTATCATTTAGAAGGGCCAGAAAGCCTACAGCTAGGTGGGTCAACCAGGTCACAAAGTGGCAGAAGCCCTGGCCTGACGAGCCCAGTGGGCAAGCAAGCAGGCCAGGCATTGGGGCACAGTCCTTGGAAGGCACCAAGGCATGATAAGGGGAACAGGCACACGTCACCCCTCAGTCAGGGGACACCTGCCAGAGATCCAGAGCCTAGGAGGTCACAGAGAGCAAGGAAATCACCTAAATACTTAGAGGATTACATAACATTGCTGTCTAACAGAGCCAGTAGAAGGGTAGGAACATTGGGGAGTAGAGAACTGCATCAAGAAAATGGGTTGCATGTTGGTAGTAGTTTTAGCCCAGGGGAAAGGGGTGTTATGTCCCGAGCTTTGCAAACGGGCTCGGGGCGTTTGTAGGCGGTCCCGGGCAGGTGCAAGCTGCCTGGGACCAGACAGGCTGTCGCCAGCGCCTGTGCGCATGCGCGGGTGCTGGCGCATGAAAAGTAACACATTGACCCGGGAAAGGCCTATATAAGAGGCCAGGAGTTTTGGGCGTTGCCGGAGCATTCAATCTGTAAGCTAAATGAAGAATAAAGCAATCTGAGAACTACAACTGCTTCTCGTGTCTTGCCATTTCGCGAGGGACTCAACATTTCAGATTTGGAGATGTTTCACTGGTGCTTTGGTTATTCAAAGTTTTATCATCCACCAACAAAACAAGAACCAGAGAAAGCCATGGAAAAAAAATCACCTGAGCAAGCTTGTAAGAACAGCTTGTTCTCTATTTACATATCTGAAAAGCAGAAATCTATATAAATGTCATTTGTGCATCATGAGGGAAATAAAAAAAACTCTGAGTTTCTTTTTTAGGAGATGCTCTTTTCATGAGGGCTAGAATGAATTTGTGACCATACACTAGACAGAATTGTTTGGACTGAACTTCCAAAGAATATAATCCTGTTTGGCCATTACTGAACATTGCTAGACAAATAAAAATCCCACAGCTTAGCACAACTTTATTTTAGATTTGTGTTTCATGACTGATTCAGAAAGAAATTGATTTCCCTTTTCTCACAAACTATTTTCAACAACTATGCCAATAGAAATACATGTTTTTTAGCAACATATTTGAATTGCATTTCTCCATTTGGGGGCTCAGTTTGATGGTGACACCTGTGTTACAAATACATGAAATCTAACAAAAGCTGGAGGGAATTGAAAATATTGCTGTTTTTTTTTTCCCTTTTCCTCTTTTTCTTCATAAAAAGCTATAAAGTTACCAAATAATGTAACAGCTAACTGATAGCTAATGGGCACCATTAAAGAATAAGTGATGGTTCATGAGGGGAAAATGAACAAATCCAATTAACCATAGTGACTTACAAAACTGATGAGGCGTTGAACTTTTTAAAAAAAAAACAAAATTAATTTTGACATTGCAAATGATCTTCATAAGGATCATGATAAACTATGTCTATTCCATTGGATGGGAATAAAGATTACCTTCATTCTGTTTGCTGTAAACCAGCTGATTGAGTAAACAGAAAGCTCTGATTGTTCTCTTTTCTTAGGGCACAGCAGTCTCTGTGATCTTAAACAATACTGAAGATTTAGCATCCTCCAAACAGGATCCTGGCCAGAATCAATGAGAATATTTAAAATAAAAGCCATCTTTTGAACTTCAAAAGGAGTTACTAGCTACAAGCAAGAGAGTTTTTCAGAACAAACTATGCCTGTCATAGGTTTTTTGTTAAGGAGAACAGTGGCAGGGTGTTCTCTGCAGCAGTTATATTTAACTTATATAGAGACATCCAGTGAGTGCTTTTGGAAACAATTCTAACAGCTTTAAATAAGGAGAAAGTCAAGCTGCTTGCGGCTTTCAACCCTGAAAGCTGGAATGCCTTGCTGACCAGAAATCATTCTGATTGCCAGGGTCTATGTGTAATCTTTCCAGGATGAAACCTTCTTTGCAGTATTTTATTTAACAGGATTTTAATTGCTTCATACTCTTACAAATGCACAGGCTCTGGGGTGTTTGGGTGAGATAGCAGAAGCCAATTGATTTTTTTTAATTAAATGCAGAGTTTCTTTTCCTTAAATGAAAATACCTTTTTTTTGTCTAGAGATTCCATTTTTTTTATTTATGTAGGAAGTAGGGAGGTGATCTATGCAGAAGTGAACTTTGTAAAGCAGGATCATGCTGAAAGTATATGATGTCTGATGTTGATTGTAGCACCAAGAAAATTTATTAAAGATGGCAGAAGCTTCTGGGGTATTTATATTAAAGAAGACAATACATTCCCCCCTTTTTATGTTTTTTTCTTATTTATTTAGTTTTCACTTCTTTAAACCATCTGTCTCCCTAGAGAGGCACTCTGGGCAGCGTACAATACAGTGTTAAAATATAAGAACAATTACAATATGTAGAAAAGTTGAAAATTTTTGAGGAGGCAAAGATGATTAAACACACCATCTACTCAATAATATATTCCCTGGGATCAAATTCACACACAAAGAGGAAACAGACAACAGACTCCCATTCCTTGACATCGACATAAGGAGACTAGACAACAGAGACTGGAAACCCGCATCTACCGTAAACCCACACACACAGACCAGATCTTCAGCTTCGCAAGCAACCACCCCACTGCACACAAAAAAAGCTGTGTCCAGGCCCTCTTCAGAAGGGCTAGGACACACTGCAGCACCACAGTACTAAGAAAAGCAGAAGAGAAACAGCTGCTCGACGTCTTTCTCTGTAACAGTTATCCCAAAAACTTCATATTTCAACACACAGCACCCAAACCACAACATACCCCACAGCCAACCACCACACAAAAACTAACCCTACCATACACAAAAGGTGTGTCAGAAATGACAACTATAATTCTCCAACCCTTAGGAATAGCATTAGCACACAAATCCATAGCCACACTCTGCCAGGAATTATCCATAACCAAAGACAAGATATAAAAGGATGAAAAAAATGTAATCTACAAAATCAACTGTAATCATTGCAACCAAATCTACATGGGATAAACATCACATCAATTAAAAACTAGGATCCATGAACACTGGCTGGCAGTCAAATGCCACAATCCCCAAACTTTAATCTCTACCCACACTGATACCAAACAGCACCAGTTCAATTGGAGCAACAGAAAAATCATTGGCCATGCTACCACCTGCCCCGCTCATGAGTTCATCGAAGCCTGGCACTCCACAAGCAATTCCATCAACAGACACATTGACCTACAACCAACCTACGAACCCCTCAGAATCCAAATCAACCACACAGCCAACCAGAGACAGCACTGGCCCTCAACTAACCCACGCAAGCTCCCCCTCCATCAGCAGTTCACCTCCCAATGACCCTGACCTGATGTAACCTCCCTTTCACAAGACCATTACAAGACTCACTGATGACTCACACTTGAAGCCCTTATAAACAGAAGAACACTGACACCACCTAAACTCTGCTGAAGATGTTACCTAGCCTGGTAACAAAAAGTTCAGAAACCAACCTTTACCCTCATGGTTAAACATTATTAAAAATAGTTAAAAGGTGAAGGAAGAGCTTTCAGGACACTAACCAGTTCCATAGCTGCATGCCCCTCTCAGCTCCCCATGAAAGGCCTTAGAGCCATGTATTGACTCATTTCTGGAGGGACAGAAGGGGGGGCACCTCACTTCCAGAAGAGGGCAGGGGCAACATCAGAGAAGGCTCTCCTTCTGGACCCCACCAGTCAGAGTTCTTTAACTGATGGAGTTTGCAACATATCTTCCCTGCCTGATTGAGTGGAATGGTCTGATATAATGGGATGAAGGCAGTTCCATGGGTAGCCTAATCCTAGGCCATACATTTTTCTTAACTTCTGGGTGAGGCCTCTCCTCTCTCTCTACAACTTTGGATCCCTGACCATTTTGGCTGTTCAGAATTTAGCATCCACTCATCTACGGTAAACAGTAATATGCGAAGCTGCCCAATGTTTGGTATGGTACCTAGAAAACAATGGCTAAGAGTTGGCTGCCCAGCTATACCACTATATCATCTTATCATAGACCCCAAATCCTAAAGCCAATGTGGCGATTTGGGATATGTTTTAATACATTGCTGACTTGCCTTGTACCCATGAAGCTTTGTTTTTTTCAACATAATTTGGAAGATCGGCATCTGGATGGAAAGGAAGGCATCACCCACTAAAATAGAACACAGAAGAGGAGATGGGGGCATTTTAGGGCAGTGGTGGCGAACCTATGGCACGGGTGCCAGAGGCGTCACTCAGAGCGCTCTCTGTGGGCATGTGCACCGTCACCCCAGTACTAGGCCTTTAGCTGGGTTTTATAAAACCTTTTCGCTTTAGGCCTCCGCCGTCGTGTGCAAAAAAAAAGGTTAAATCAATCAGTCAATTTCAACTTCTTGCGGGAAAAAGAAAGATCTTGCAAAGTTGGAATTGATTGATTGAACTTTTTAGTCCCACCCAGTCTGCCATTACCACCGCAGCCACGCCCACCCAATGGGCCACACCCAGCCAATTGGCCACACCCAGCCAATGGGCCACACCGACCCGGCACCCGATGATGCATAAGTGGGTTTTGGGTTGCAGTTTGGGCACTCGGTCTCTAAAAGGTTCACCATCACTGTTTTAGGGTATCAATTACAACCTTTTTTTCACTGCAGAAATACAAATTAATTCCTTCGTCAACAAATGGCTTTGCATTTCCACTTGATCCCTTCAGCGAAAGAATCCTCCTTCCTTGTGAGTAATTGTTAAACTGCATTTACTGTTATAGGTTTTTTTTTTCTAGCATTTAAATGGAACTTGTCTCCCTGTAACTTCAATATTTTTTAACAGGTTAGGTTTTTTTTTTCCTGCTCATATAAACTGATCTGCCCATTATACTCATCCTTTTCAGGGTAAGCACCATTATGCTCAACACAGAAAAGGAATAAGGCACAAAGACATTATGTAAGGAAATGTAGCTTTATCTAGTTTATATTATACTTTTCATTTTTCTCACAGTATTCCTTTCTGTGCTTGCAAACCCTCCTTGCTTTTCCCATGCACTGTTTCATACATTTGTTCTTTCAACTTCTCACCTCTCTCTTTTGAGGACTTCAGTAACTACATACAACTGTGAGTTTCTCTGATTTCCCCTTCCTTTTTATAGTTGTCTTCTAAAGTCATCCTCATATATTCATATGACTCAATATCTTTCTTTCATAGTTGTAACATGCTTTTGTAGTCAAGCCACATTTATTTATCACCCATTGGTTCTTGATTGAATTTCTTATTGTATTATCCCACAACATCCATTCATTTTACTTTGCATTTCTCCTGAAATAACTCTCACTTCCATATAACAAAGAGTGTAGAAGTACATTCGACAAATGTTCATTTCTTGTAGCAACCACTTTCTACACAAATCCTTTCAACTAGAACTAGCAAGACTTAGCATTTATCCATGACCTTCCCTATCTTTAATTAACTGTCTATTGTGATACATTATTTTCTTCTATCTGCACTAGTTTTCCACTATTTGTGTATAAGTTACAATACTTCATTCCATTGTCCGTGTCAAATACAACAATCTTGGCATTTTCAGATTCATACTCCTTGCTGAAACATGCTCTCAAACATTATCTGGATTCTTTACTAGCAATACAGCATCATCTGCACACAGAATTACACTCATATTCACATTTCTCAACCAATACAAATCGATATCAAAGCATTTCTTACACTTAGATACATAAATAGTTTTAAAAATTCAAGGGGAAATCATCCATCCTTGTCTTCTCCTATTGAATGTTGAATGATTTCCTAGGCATTCCATTAATTTCTGCACATAGTTCCATGTGCTAAGATCACATCACCAGCCAACCCTCAACACTATATTTCTGCAAAATATTATATACTTCAAGCCTAATTGTATGCTTTCTCCAAATAAACAAATAAACAATAAACTTTCCTGCAATTTTCTTAGGGATGCTGAAGTATTAAAATCTGGTTGCAAACCCTCTGCCTGCCACATGCCTTCATAACACTTTCCCAGTGTTTTCCATTGTCTCCTCTTGCACCCTTTTCTTAAAACTTATGCTAACCAACTTCCCAGGCCCAGTTAAATTGATTCCTCTGTAATTTCTTCATTAGTTTTTCCATCTTTCCTTTCATATAGAGGCACAATAATGGCATTCTTGCAAACACTACGCACAGTTACACAGCATTTATAAGTTATTTTTCATCAGAGAAAAATATAGGACACTGTAGATCCATTTCAGTCCTGATCTTCCTTCAATAAAACCTAAAAAAAGATTATCACAGGAAGTTGAGCAACAGTCAGGAATTATTACTATCTAGAGAAGCTGGGAACCCTTTTCCACGAGAAAGTCAGCCCTGAACAAAGAAGCAAGGTAAAATCTACAATGCCTGTATTTTGGAGAAAAATAATGATTGGGAATAAAAGAAGAGGAAGCTGATTAATCCAGTGGCACTATTATGAACTCAACTCAAAGAGAGGAAAAAAATGCCTTATCTACAGGCTGTGGAAAAATTTCTCAAACAGCAGTTGCAAAGTTATTAGTTCCTTTCTTTGAAATGCTGGGGGAGGCCTCCAAGAAAGCAGTCTTCTTTCATGAGCTCAGCTATGACCAACCTGCTCCTAAGAAGTAAGATTTATTTCTTCGTTCCCATTCAGCCAATATATTGAAACTCCTCAATTGGCTTCTCCTATACAGGTAGTCCTCAACCTATGACCACAACTGAGCCCAAAAGAATCTGGAGCTAAGTGTGACAGTTGTTAAATGAATTTTGCCCCATTTTATGACCTTTCTTGCCATAGTTTTTAAGTGAATCACTGAAGTTGTTAAGTTACTAACCCGGTTATTACAGTAAGTGATTCTGGCTTCCACATTGACTTTGCTTGTCAGAAGGTCACAAAAATGTGATCACATCACCCCGGGACACTGCAACCATCATAAATATGAGTCAGTTGCCAAGTGTTCAAATTTTGATCATGTGACCATGGGGATGCTGTAATAGTTGTAAGTGTGAAAACTGGTCATAAGTCATTTTTTCAGTGTTATTGTAACTTGGCACAATCACTAAACGAACTGTTGTAAGTCAAGAACTACCTGTAACTATAAATCTAATAGATTGACTATATCTGGAATTCAAAAATTTAGATGACCAGAAGAATGGCAGCAAAGAGATACCGAAAATTCAGACTCTTTGCTATCATCTACTGATCCAGATTTGGATCTATTCTATGAACACCAACAGTTCCATGGGGCCATTTCATCTCTTACTTGACATTCCTGTCCCTTATGTATTTCAGCTGCAGTTCTATCAATTTCTCCTGGGGCCCTTTAGAGATTCATACTTTCCTTCCTAGCAACTTGCTTGTGTGCAAAATGAGTTGGATTAACAGAGGGAATCCCAAAGGTCTTTCCCTATTACAGCCAGATTCTGAGGTATCTAACCTGGTTTATGCATCAATATTTTCAAAACTAAGAGCTTTCTCTTTCAATACTGGGTCTAAATATATTCCCCAGATGTTTTGTTTTTTCAAGATTAAATTTGAAGGACAAGTTGAAAATGTATCCATTTGCATAGCGCAAGAACTTTATAAACTACAGGGAAGTGGAATAATTGCCACCTTGTTTAGTGCTGACAATCAGTAATTCAGACATTGTCTCAAAGATTGCCTCCTACATATGCCAGTTATTCTTTCATATGCTTTATTTATTTTAATTATGTAAATGTGTTTCCGAGATACACATTAAGAAGTAACAAATTGGCTTTACATGACCTTGAAAAGAGTCTTAAATTGCATTTGCAAGAAGGAGAATTTACTCCCTACTTCCAAAATCCTCAGGATAAATCTTCTCACAGCAAGAGTCCATAAGTCAGTCATTCACGTATACAGTCTGGATGTTTTCAGACCTACTATATTGCTGTGCATGAAATACAAAAATGAACCTGGAGCAAGATGTATGTACATTTCACCCCTCTGGAAAAGCTATTCTTTTGAATAACCTCCAGTAGGGTGACATGGTCTTTTGATGCCTACAGATAAGAGAGAAAGATATGACTGATCTACCTCCACAGGCCTTAATGATCTGTAGCTTCCAATGGGTCAAAAACCATTTACAACAACAGGGGCTCTAGCTAGATGACCAGGTTAGGAAGAAGAGAACTCAGATGCCAAACTCGCTTTCCCAAACCAGGAAATTATTTCATTTGCTCAGCAACAGCAGCAGAAGGCTAGTGTGAGCTTCAGAGTGGGAAGCAACTTCTTCATTCACTTCTTCTTGCCGCTGTGCAAGCACTTGAAGATGTCTTCTGTGGGTAGGCTGCAAAACTTTAGCCACTCTTAAATGGCAGCAAAGATAACAAAAATGAAGCCATTTTAGGTCTATGGGGATTCTCAATCATCGAGGTGATGGTTGCCCCAAAGCTGCCTTTTCTCCTTTGTTTTTTTCCTTTGTTTTAGGAAAAACAGTGTCCAGTTGCCTATTGAAAAAGCACCTTTGGGAAGCCATCTTATAATTGTCTGGGTTTTGGCAGCCCATATATGATAACCTTATCATATAAAACCTCTGAACACCAGTGAGATCTTAATCAGAACCTGATGTGATATAATACAGGTAGTCCTCGAACTACAATAGTTCATTTACTGGCCATTCAAAGTTATATCACCCAAAAGGTAACTTAGCACTGTTTTTCACTCTTACGACCTTTGCAGCATCACATGATCAAAATTCAGATGCTTGGCAACTGATTCATATTTATGGTGGTTGCAATGTCCTGGAGTCACATGATCACCTTTGCCACCTTCTGACAAGCAAAGTCAATGCAGAAGCCAGATTCACATAACAAACATGTTACTAACTTAACAATGTCATTGATTTTCTTAACAACTATGGCAAGAAAGGTCATAAAATGGGGCAAAACTCTCTTATCAACTGTCTTGCTTAGCAATGGAAATGTTGGGCTCAATGTGATCATAAGTTGAGGATTACCTGTAATTATGCCTAAGTGTTTCTAGTAGTATCCTTAAAGTACCACTTCTGATGACCCCAAAGTTGTGGATGGAAGAGGGTGAGTACAGTACCTGATTTTTTTTTCCGTAATAAGATCATGTGTAGTATGAACATGCAAAAAATAAAATAAATCCTGGTACCAGAACTCACTTCTACTTTATAGCATACCTCCTTGTAAGACCATACATGGAATACTGCATCCAGCTTTGGCCTTGCTGATACAAAAAGATGTTGAGACTCTAGAAAGAGTGCAGAGAAGAGCAACAAAGATGATTAGGGGACTGGGGGCTAAAACATATAAAGAAAGGTTGCTGGAATTGGGTATGTTTAGTTTAATGAAAAGAAGGACTAGGGGTGATAGGATATCAATGTTCTAATATATAAGGGACTGCCACAAAGAAGAGGGGGGTCAACTTATTCTCCAAAGTACCTAAAGATAGAACAAGAAGCAATGAATGGAAACCTATCAAGGAAAGAATCAACCTGGAATTAAGGAGAAACTTCCTGAGAATGAGGATAATCAACCAATGGAACAGCTCATCTCCAGAAGCTGTAGGTGCTCCATCACTGGAGGTTTTTAAGAGATTGGACATTTCTCTGAAATAGTTTAGACTCCCGCAGTGTTTCTCAACCTTGACAATTTTAAGGCATGGGAGTTGAAGTCCACATGCCTTAAAATTGTCAAGGTTGAGAAACACTGGTAGAGTTTCCTGCTTGAGAAAAGAGTTGAACTAGAAAGCTCCAAGGTCCTTTCCAACTCTGTTATTCTATTATTCCCTTTTGGGGGGGGGGTATGTCTGTTTCTGTATCTGAAAATCTTTCATAATATCAGATGGAAGAAAACTTTTTTGGGAAGGAGAAGACAGCTTTGTTAATTAGAAAGAAAAAGCAATCATAAAGTTAGCATCATGAGAGTGAAAATAATAAATATGAAAAGTGATATTAAATAAATATAAGCAAATAATTTCAATTAACAGTTAACAATATAAAGAACAATATGTATAATATAGATTTCCAAATGGAGGGAAAATTAACAGGCTTGGAAATGTGTATTATAAATAGAGTAATTCCCAAAATTCCATTTTCTATGGAAAGAATCTAGGGAGAACAAAGAATTAATAGACTTTAATGAAAACAATAAAACCAGATAAGAGACGAAAACTAGAAAATAGGGCCTAGCTGAGATCTGTTTATTTACCAACATCTCTGATATATTCTTTGTTCTATAGGTGTTTGGTTGTTCATCTTATATTATGGGAATCTAAGATAAGGTTTAAGGAGTGGGATTTTTTTTCATTGGAATTCATTATAAAATGGCTTAATTCTGAATTGCTTAATTCATCATAGCACACACACACACACACACAGAGAGAGAGAGAGAGAGAGAGAGAGAGGGTGTTTGGTTATTTTTCTTTATAAAGAAACTATCGGTAGGTCAGAAAATGTAGAAATAAAATAATAATGCTCTAAGTCAATAAGGGCTAAGATGAAGTGAGGTATGTGCTTATGTAAACAAGTTTTGAAATATTGGAGGCAAGAGAAGGAATTGTTAAAGGAATTGAGGAAGTACCATTTATGACAGATCCAAAACAAATTCTAAAAGTTGCTGGATTGTAAGGTAAAAAAAGGGAGGAATTCCCCCCTTTATTTTCCCTCTTCTTTTTCTCCTGTTATTACCCCCCACAAAACTCATAATTTTAATTAAATTTTGGTCTACAGATCATTCCTATGCATGCATATACACATATACATACCTACACTTTCCAACTAGCATATTTGGTAAATAATGCTGGGTCCTGTTGACATATAGTTTCTGTCAGGCACAAAAGATCAGGCCCACACTTGAAGGCCTAATTAAACTGATTTCTTGCTACTTGTGCCTATGCACATGAATCTTCTCAACTAATGGTTAGTACCTGCTAGGAGTTAGATAAGGGTCAACGGAATTCAAGGCGGATTAAACTTAGTTCGCTTGTGGCTATGTGGGGATTCTAGGCTGATTCCTCTTTTTATTCAGCCCCCAAGTTCTGCCACTCCTTCCCCTATAGTTTCTTCTAATCTGAGATCCTTCAGAGATCCCCATTAAATTTCCTCTACTGCTGTAGGAAAGGATTTTTCCACAATCATCCTGACTTCCAACGATCACTTTCCCTTTCCATCTATTTTTTCAAGTTTTAGAACCTATTAATTTAAATGTAAAAAAAAAAATCCAGAATCCCTGATCAAGAAGCAAAACACGAGTGGTCAAAAATTGACTGCATTCAAGTGCACTTTTAAGTTCGGGTAGGAATGGAGGTGGCTTAGGCTCTCATGAAACTCCACCAAGTTCTGCAGGAACCCTAGGGGCCTAAGCATTCCTGATCTAGAACCCTTCTGATTTAGAGCCCTCTTGCTCTATAACATCCAACAGCCCTTTACTTTATGAGAATTTGGTATTACATTACAGCCATTCTTAAAAAAATAAAAGGAGACTTCTTTGTCTTGTTTGTGTTCTAAAAAAAAGAAATGCTGTGTTGGTTGCTACATTGCTAACAATGAAATTGAGCGTGTTCAATGTATTAAACATGTGTAACTCCAAGCACACCTACATGAGAATACACTGATGAATCTCTTAGCACTGTCACTTTTAATGACTGATATCATAGTCATGTGGCCCTTCTGTGACAAATATTTAAAAGTCTATGCCTATGATATTTGAATAAGCATCTTTGTAAACAGATATTTCTTCTACCTTTCATTTAGCCTGGCTTCACCATAGCCAAGAGGGTGGGTAGTTTCATAGGAATGCTTGTGAAGGAGTCATGCTCAAGGCAAGAAAGCAAGGCTCATAATTATTTGATTTCTGTCTGAGAGGAAGAACATTGTATTAGAAATATGCTGATCACAAATCCAGAGGAAGTGACCAGGGACACAATCTGTGGATTTCTCTCTTCTGGCAGTCAACTTATACCATAAAATATTCACTAAGAGTACCATTTTCAAGTAAATGCAAATTTCTTCCACCTCCTCTCATCCCCCCCTTTTTTAATATATTCCCAAACGACATTGTTAATTTGCTGCTTGGAGTGCAATATAGATTTTAGGTTGCTATGGCGATGATTTTAAGCCACATCGATGTGATATTAGAAATGCAGTGAAGACTGCAGCTGATATAAGTGCTATAATAATTATCCTTTTGACCTTTGCTTATTTTTATCAGGAAGGACTGTTTTCCTTTAGCAATAATCACTATTTGACTTGAAGTATTAGTGGCGGTGTGGTATTAAAACAAGGATGCTTAGAAGAAGCATATAGCAACAGAGATTAACTGTTCAAAATATTATGTGGTGCAAGCAATTGTCATGGGGAGTATTGCCTCAGAAATCAATAAATAATTCCTTACAATTCCATGTCAAGATCACATTTCTGATCCCTTGAGAACAGGAGGTGAAGTCCTTCGGTTAATACAAACCATTCAAAATCATGTTGATCTGATCCAGACAGAGTAGCACCTTGCAAACATTTCTTGCAAAACAACCAGCTGAGCTGACTGCTGGGGCAGAGTTTGTCACCGCTTGGGAATTAGAATACGGCTTTTAGCCCTCAAGTCTCTCATCATCTCCTGTGGGGCATTGGGTGTAAAGCAGGACTTCAGCAGTCCCTGCTATTGCTCTACGTTGTTCTTTACTTCTCAATATGAATTAAAGCAGTGTTTCTCAACCTTGACAATTTTAAGGCATGTGGACTTCAACTCCCAGAATTCCACAGCCAGCATTGCTGGCTGGAATTCTGGAAGATGAAGTCCACATGCCTTAAAATTGTCAAGGTTGAGAAACACTGAATTAAAGTGAGAGTGGAAAACTCTATTAGAAGATTTATTTTGTTTTATTATCTTTCTTTTATCTCACCTTTATTACTTTATAAGTAACTCAAGGCAGCAAACATACCAAGACTCCTTCCTCCTCCCGTTTTGCCCACAACAATAATCCTGTGAGGTGAGTTGGGCTGAGAGATAATGACAGGCCCAAGGTCACCCAGCTGGCTTTCATGCCTAAGTGGGACTAGATTTCACAGTCTTCTGGTTTCTAGGCTACGTAACCACTGCATTGAACTGGCTCTTTAACCACTACACCGAACTGATTCTGGTTGCTTGTGGTAGTTTGCAGGCATAAATGGAATGTATTGGAAAAGAGACAATGACTTAGATTTTAGTTTGCAAATTATTAAGTGGTGGACACTATATACAGTATGTAGGTCTTTGGTTATTTGGGTTTTCTCCCATATAAAATTGGAAGTGTCTTGGCGACGTTTCGACGAAGTCCCATTTGTCATCTTCAGGCTGGTGTTTTCAGTTTCATGCTTCGAGGAGCACGAAGCTGAAAACACCAGCCTGAAGATGACGAATGGGACTTCGTCGAAACATCGCCAAGACACTTCCAATTTTACACAGGAGAAAACCCGAATAACCAAAGACCTACATACACTCCTGAAAACCTCAGAAAATATATATACAGTATTTTTCAATATATCTTTCTATAGTGTTATTTGGGGATAATTAAGTCAAGTAATAATGATATGTAAATACAAAAGCACCATTTGTTTTCATTTATATGGAAAGGAGAAATAAAAATAATTTAGATAAATGTTTTGATCTATTGAAACATATCTTGGGTTATATACTAGATAGATAGATAGATAGATAGATAGATAGATAGATAGATAGATAGATAGATAGATAGATAGATAGACAGACATTATGTTAGTTCATAATGGTTAAATCCTATATCTATCTATCTGTCTGTCTATCTGTCTATGTATCAATCATCTACTGATCTATCCTCTGGTAATTTGATACAGAATTTTGTTGGTTAGTGGGTTTGTCTCTACCTAAATATTAAATATATAGATAATAAAACTGATAATTGCTAAAATTGAATAACATGACAAAAATAGATGGCAAATAGATGTTTTCTAAAGGACAATTAGATTTCTGTTTGTTCACTCTAGGGTATATCTCACTGAATGTGGCAAGGCTTCCTTATGGATATGCATCTATAAAGTTGTACTTATAGTGAATGACAAATTTCAAACTAGGCTAAGTCTCAAGAAAATAGGATGCCCTAATCACCCACAGGAGCAGTTGTTAATAATCTAAATGTAATAACAATATTTCTGTCCAACATGCTTCCAACTGTGTCATTGTCTGATATCACCAATGCCATCATTGGCAGCAGCTGTTCATCTCTCAGTAAGGCTGACCTTCTTCATTCCCATTCCCATTCTATTTTCCTCTTGACTTTGCTTCAACTCTTTCTGCCCTCATGACGGACACAGCTGGTGTAATTGGAAACTTTTCAGGCTAGGGTCTTTTTATATATGTAATATATATTTTGAAATAATTATGTATATAATATACATATATAAGAGAAAATAACATACATTTTTAGAATTACTGCATGAAACATTTTAAAGTAATTATTCAATATAAGTTGAAATGGACCAAGAAAAAAAAGGTTAATAACTCAATAGTTGCAAAATACAGGTGGTAGCTTTCATAATTCTTTCAAGCCAGGTATACATATATGAGAGGGTGGTCAATAGCTTGCCAAACTGTTGAATTTTGATCTGAGTATTTAATGTAGTTAATGGGATTTTGGTAGAAACACTAAGCTTTGTGCATACTTATCAGGAATTAATTCCTTGGTGATTTTGTCAAATGACTGAGGAACTCAATTTTTTCAAGGAGGTGAATAGCAGCCTTGATGAATTGCAGGGTTGAATGGAAGACCAAGAGGAATCATGAATGGATGGAACCTAGCTTGTAAAACTATCATAGTAAACTAACTATTCATTGCAACAATGGCAGATTAATTACACTAATTATAATAGTATAATAACTAACATTACTGTTTTAACTTGTATTTTCCATTATTTTACAAGATTAAATAAAACATAAAGCCTTTTCCCCTAAAAAAAATTCCATCATACAAAACAACATATCCAACAAGAGAACCAGTTTGTTTCGTGATTAAGGCACTAGCCTAGGAAGTGGGAGAGTTCCGCCTTAGCCATGAAAGCCAGCTGGGTGACTTTGGGCCAGTCACACTCTCTCAGCCAACCCACCTCATAGGGTTATTGCTGGTATCTTAGACATTTCTGGGGTGATAGAATTCCAAGAAAAATGGAACGTTCTCCTTTAGGATAAAATAAGCTACATAATATTTAATTCTCTTTCCCTCTTTTGATTTAGTATGGCTATGTGACTTCACTGCCACCCCAGAATTCTCACATAGCTGACTAGTTGCTTTTTCTGTGTCATTTCTTCACAGTATTAGAATGGTCTTCCTTCCTAGTCTTTTAGGGTAGCTTATCTTTGACCAGCTCGACCATTCCTAAAATTCCCAGATTGAGAGTTTCCCACTGTAGTTCCAGATATAGTTGGAGGGCATCAAGTTGGGAAGTTCTGAGATAACTGCCCCAGATTCCAAAATGTTTTTGAAACTAAGTTCTAGTTCAAATTATATTTCGCTCTGAAGTTGGTACTTCTAGCAAGGCATCAGATGTATAATGTAACTTTGCTTATGTTAACATTATTGGGACATGATCTATGTAAGTGTAGAATTTCATTGAAAGTTAGTCATATAGCAATATTTGCAGCGTAGAGTTACTGAGCTAAAGAGAAGGGGAAAGCAAAGCTAGATGGGGCTTTCTTGTTTTTGTTTTTGGTTATGCCATTATAGACAGAGGCCCACAGGGCATAATATCAAAATTACAGAGTATATAATGTACCCTCTATAACAGTAACGGTGAGAAGCTATTTTGAACTGATGAAATTAGGCGTTTGTTTCCTAAACTATTTTTCCAACAGAAATTATTTAAAAAAAAATATTTAAAAGTTTATGACTCTCCCTGGGAAATCAATGAATTATGCACATTGCATTTACTACCATTGTAATTTATATTGATGTAAATGCTGCCATTCTACCCTTCATAAGGAAGAATGTGTATCTAAATATAGCCTCCAATGATCATTATTTTGCTTTCCAAAGAGAAAACATGCTGAGCACTAATGTGTCATCCTGAAAGCTAACTTTTCTGGGATCATTAGTAAAATCTTTATTTTTACAAAATGATGTTATAATGTAATTGCAATTTAAGCTATATAAAGAATCAGGTCTAATTCCCCAGACGATGGAACTTATTAGCTTCAGCATTGGATTGACTTCAAATCATAACCTCAAGAAATATCTACCTCCTTTTATTATTTTTTCTTTAGGTAGCTGGATCCATCTACAATTTTACTGGCTGTATAGAAGTTACAGAAATCAATAACCTGGGACCTTACACCTTTCCTAATGCTGTGGATAAAAACAATATTGACAGCTGCAGGTAAATCAACTTCTATGTCTTTTTCAATCAAAACAAACTGATCCTTTACAATTCTCTAGGCTTCAGAAACTTTGTCTTGTTTTTATTTGGGCCTGAAGTACATGTACAAAAATTCTCTCTCTCTCTCTCTCTCTCTCTCTCTCTCTCTCTCTCTCTCTCTCTCTCTCTCTCTCTCTCTCTCTTTCTCCATGTATGTATGTGTGTGTGTGTGTGTGCATGAGAGAGAGACACAGAGAGAATTGGCCAATTAAGTATAAGTTATGCATTTTGAGTTTCTGGCCAATGGTACAAGAAAATTCAAGATTTGTTTACAAAAGAAGGAGGGAGGGAGGGAGGGAGGACATCCTTGCTTGTTATTTGGTCAAACTTTCATTAAATATTTCAAGGAAAGTGAAGATGGTGTTTGTTAAGTCCTCAGCAAATGGCAAATAACGCATGAAGCAGTTGGTAGTTCTCAGGAGCCTCTTTATTGGTATACAGCATGCTGGTTACAACGCCGACAACGCCCAAGTTCCTCTGCTCCTTTTAAAGGCGATCCCCGGGCCAAATGGCAACATTTGGCGCGCTCGCACTTCCCCCCCAGCTAAAACTACAACCACATAAATAGTGACACGCGACCTCAACACGAGCGTGGGAGCCACACTAGCTCCATGTACCAAGTTATCAATTTTGGCTTCCATCCCCCAGTGTTCATTATTCCCAACTTGTACAGGAATACCCTCTGATTAATTCTGCTTTGCTAGCAGAGTTACAAAATCTTCTAGATATTTAGGAGATCTTCTAGCTCTCTGTGACCTCCCAATTTCCTGGTTCCCTCCAAGTACCCCTTGCCCGGGGGAAGCTATATGTTTGTCCCCTTTGTTTGACCCTGGTGGTCCCTGTGGACTGTGCTCCAACGCCTGGCCTGCTTGCTTGCCCACCTGGCTCGTCAGGCCAGGACTTTGTTCTCTACTTAACCTGGTTGTCCTGCCTAGTTGCAGGCTCTCTGGGTTCTCGGTACTGTCCCAAAACTCAGTTGCCCCCTGAGTGATGCCAGAGATGTTGTAATCAGGATTCGGTTCCTCGACCACCTCCCTCTGTGCTTGCCCCTTTCTAGGGACAGTGGCAGCGTTGGGCCAACTAGACGGAATGTGTGCCAGCTCTCTTGCAGGGTGTGAGTTGTTTGGATGCTCCCAGTTATTCTCCCTGACTGGAGTTCTGAATGGTGCTGGTGTGTAGTGATTATGCCCCCGGGGTAACTCCCTGGCTGGAGTAGGCACTGGTGCCTGTATTCTAGTTAGTCCCCACGAATTCCTGTTTGGAGCACTCGCGGAATCTTGGGATGGGTCATCTGTGACTTCCCCGTTGGTTACAGGCTGCAGCCCACACCCTTCCCCTTGCCCATAGAGGTCCCCCTCCCCCCCTGGAAAAAATCCAGGAGTCTCAGTAGGAGAGTCCCGTCTTGTGCATAGCTGGTCGATGTGTCGTCGCAGGACACGACCGTCATCCAGGGAAACCTCGTAGGACAAAGGACCTGTGACCTTGGATACTCTGACAGGGACCCACAAGTGACCAGGCCCATAATTACGGGTCCAAACCGGGGCACCCACTAGCAGTTGCCTAGGTGCCCTGGGTTGTGTGAATTTAGAAGGCAGTCTGTCTGGGTGCAACCGGTCAAGCTTAGTAGTCAGTTTGCGCCCCCAATGAAGTTCAGCTGGGCTCCTCCCGGTAGAAGTGGAAGGTGTAGTGTGGTAGGAAAGGAGGAAGTCAGCCAACCTGTGATGCCAGTCTCCATATGTCAGTCTCTTTAAAGCATCCTTGGTGATGCGTACCATGAGTTCAGCCATACCGTTGGTGGAAGGGTGGAAGGGTGCAGAGGTGGCATGACGAATCATGTTGGCTTGTAAGAAAACTTGGAATTCGGAGGAAGTGAATTGAGGGCCATTGTCAGACACTAAAACATCAGGAAGCCCATGTGCAGCAAAAATCCCCCTCAGTACTTGAATAGTCTTTGCAGTGGTGGTGGAAGAGACAGGTACAACCTCAAGCCATTTCGAATGGCTATCAACCAGGACCAAGAAGAATTGACCCTGAAAGGGCCCAGCGTAATCAATGTGCACCCTAGACCATGGAGACTGTGTTTCCTCCCATATATGCACAGGAGCCTGGGACATTTCTGGGCGTGAGCGTTGACAAAGGTGGCATGCATGCACCTTAGCTTCAATGTCCTTGTCTAACCCAGGCCACCACAAATGGCTGCGCGCAAGCACCTTCATACGTACAATGCCAGGATGACCCTCGTGAAGGGAACCTAAGACCCTAGTCCTCATTGAAGTAGGAATGACAACTCTGCTGCCCCACAGCAGACAACCCTGGGAAGTGGATAACTCATTCCTTTTAAGCCAGAAACTCTGAAACTCAGCACCTGGACAGCTGTCTGGCCACCCAGATAAAACCCAAGACAGGACACGAGAGAGTGTGAGATCTGTGGCTGATTCAGCAACCACATCCCTGGCATCTAAAGGAGACTCAGGCAAGGCCTGAATTGAAAGGATATCGATTGTTGGTGCAGGATCAGCCTCTACTACTGGCAGGGGTAATCTACTGAGGCCATCAGCGTGGCCCATTTCTTTCCCAGGTTTGTGAATTAAAGAAAAATCATAGGCTGACAGAAAGATTGACCATCTCAGCATTCTGGGGGAGATGATTTGGGGGGTTTGTTTATGTGTGGTAAACAGCCCCAACAAAGGCTTATGATCAGTGAAGACCGTGAAATGTCTGCCATACAAGAAATCATGGAACTTTTTGATTCCAGCAACAACAGCTAAAGCCTCCCTGTCTATTTGAGCATAATTTCGCTCTGCAGAAGACAAGGTTCTGGAGTAATATGCAATAGGAACCTGAGTTCCATCCGGTCTGAGGTGGCTTAGTACTGCTCCCACTCCATAAGGAGAAGCATCACAAGTGATGCAAACAGGAAGGGACTCATTGAAATGTGCAAGCACACTGTTAGAAGTGAGTAAGGCCTTAACCTCATTGAAACTTGCTTCATGTTTTTGTGACCACTGCCACACTGCCTGTTTGTCCAGGAGCCTGTGAAGTGGTTCGGCTACATTAGCCTTGTTTGGAAGGAAGGAATTGTAGAAGTTCAAAAGGCCCAGAAAGGCCTGTAGTTCGGCCTTGGACTTGGGCCTAGGAGCATGCATTATAGCTTTTAATTTGGATTCACCAGGGTGAATCCCAGTAGCATCGATTTTGAATCCCAGAAAATCTGTAGAAGGCACCCCAATTTTACATTTGTCGTTCTTGAGTTTGAGGCCCGTTTTCTGCAACCTCAGCAGAACAGCCCTTAGTCTCTCAGCTAAGTTGTGGGTAGAGTCTCCAGCAATTAAGACATCATCAAAATAGGGGCAAACCCCTGGTATACCCCGTAGTGTGTTTTCCATTATGCTTTGGAAAATTCCAGGAGCCACATTTACTCCAAATTGTAGCCTCTTTACTTTGAATGCCCCCCTGTGGGTTACAATGGTTTGAGCCACAGCAGCAACATCGTCAACAGGCAACTGTTGATACGCCTGAGCTAAGTCAAGCTTTGCAAAAACACGCCCCCCCCTTGAGGGAGGCCAGAGGTACAGGATAGGCATGTTGCTGCAATGCCTTATTCAGAGTGCATTTGTAATCTGCACAGATGCGAATGTCCCCATTAGCCTTAAGAGGCATGACAATGGGGGTCTCCCAAGGACTGGAGTCAACAGGTTCTAAGACTCCTTGCTGAATCAATTTGTCTAATTCAGTGTCAATTTTCCCTTTTAGAGCAAAAGGGACCCTTCTTGCTTTTATTCTAATAGGAGTGACAGTGGGGTCTAGTTTTAAAGACACAGGGGGTCCATTGTATGTGCCCAGCTGTGGGCTGAAGACATCTGCAAATTCTTTGCAGACTTCCTGTAGGTCTATTGTTTGCAAGCTATTGAGCCCTGTGACATGTATTCCCAAGGCCTCAAACCAATTGAGTCCTATGAGACTCGTTTGCTCACCCCCTACTACCAATACATCTAATGGACCTTTAAAATCCTTATACTGTACGTTAAGGGTGGCCTCCCCCTTAACACACACTCTGGAGTTTTGAAAGTCTGTAAACACAATGTCAGAAGGCCTAAGCTTGGCCTGAAATCCACTGCCAGAACAAATCTTTCTGAATGTATGTATGGAAATGATTGAAAGTGCAGACCCAGTGTCCAGTTCCATGACCAATGGAACCCCTTGTAACTTCACTTTAAGTGACAGTTTTTTCTTAATGGGCTTGTGTGTGCCTGTCCTATAGATGCTTCTTCGCGAAGCACAGAAACCCACCCTGTTTTGGCTGGGGACCCTGGTACCTTTCAGGCGCAATTCTTCTCGGGGTTGTACCTTCTGACGGCCCAGACACACAGCTGCAATGTGGCCTTGCTTTCCGCATGCTCTACAGATAGCAGAGCGAAATCTGCAGTCGGTCCTCTTGTGACGACCTCCACATCCGAAGCACTTGGGGACAGCTGAAGAACTTTCCTTGCCTTCCTTCTGCTTCCCTTCTTTTGTTGGGTAGAGACGGTCTACTTCTTCATCAGGATCCTCTTCTGAGCTCCCTTGGACTCCTTCCTGGTGCACGGACACAGCTTCTGGAGTACTTCTGATCGGCCTCATGTTCTTGATTGCACCACCTGCTGCCTCTTCTGCAGTAACCTCTCTCAAGGCATCTTGGAATGATAAGTCTTCTTTAGCGAAAAGTCTCTGCTGCAATTCTCTATGTCTCAGTCCACATACAAATCTGTCTCTCAGCCTTTCTTCTAAATCTTTAAACTCGCAGGGTTTAGCGGCTTTTCTCAATGCAGCAATGTACTCTTTAGCTGATTCGCCGGGCCGTTGGTCCCTCTGTTCAAAAGTGTGGCACCAAGCGATGACAGACAACTTGGGCTGGAAGTGTTCCTTTAGCAATTTCTTTAAGTCTGTGTAGGTAACAGATTCTAGAGGTGCGGGTGCTACTAGGTTTTCAGCGATTTCAAATGCATCTTGACCGCAAACGCACAGCAGGGTGGCGACTTTTAAGCTATCTTCTCTCACTTGATTGACCTTAAGATAGTTTTCTACTCTGGCCACGTAAGACTCCCATCTTTCTGGATGCGTGACATCGAACTCGGAAAGTCTACCTGCTTTTGCCATCTTTCAGTAGTACAGGAAGGGTCTATTAGCCAGCTTACCTCCAACGCTTGCTGAATTGGCAGGCAGCTGCTGAGTTTAATGCCGTTTCCTTCTGCTCAGGACTCCAGGGTAAGCTTACAACTTGTCTGCATCGTTGTAAGGCATCCCATCTTCGTCGCCAGTGGAACACATGAAGCAGTTGGTAGTTCTCAGGAGCCTCTTTATTGGTATACAGCATGCTGATTACAACGCCGACAATGCCCATGTTCCTCTGCTCCTTTTAAAGGTGATCCCCGGGCCAAATGGCAACATTTGGTGCGCTTGCACTTCGCGCATGCGTGCCAGTGCTGGCAACAGCCAGTCTGGTCCCGGGCAGCTTGCAACTGCCCGGAACCATTGCAACGTCCCGAGCCTGCCTTCACAGGCTCAGGACACAACAGTGTTACCCATTTAAAGTGGAGTGGTTATCTTGGTGAACATAGATGGCAGGAGATGAAAGGCACTGGTATTCTCTTTTAATAGAAGCTGTTTGAATATTTATTTCGTCTGATACATTTGAGAGTGATTCTGTAAAGCAGCAGTTAAATCTTTCTGAAAGTTATGTTATGAATTTGCAATTTCAGCTAAGCTATATGGCTAATTCAGCTTTGTGGCTACTTCAGTTTTGTGCATTTATTCCTCCTATCTGCACTTGCTTTGCTAGAACAATAAGAGTGGTTAGATCTGAGAGGCTTGGCTGAAAAAAATAAAATGGGCCAAGGGCTTCTATAGAGATAGATGTTCACCCTTGTTTTCCACTGCTTAAAATATGTGCTTATAAAGATACGGAGGAAGATTGTCAATTTTATACAATGCATCTGCAAATGATAATTTTGTAAAGTAGGCAGGCAGGGACTGAGATTCAGAAAAACAAAGGCAGTATTGATATTTGAGGATGAAATATAAAATTCATGCAAAACTTTTTTTTTCAGATAGCTTAAGCCTGAGTTACTTTATAACTCTCAACATTATTCCAACATTATTCCCATATGGCTGACATCTCATTGTATGAGATTTCTTCAGTCTTTTCCAGCTCATGTTACTTTGTGCAGGAACACAGAAATATTTGTAAATTCAGACTGTCACAGAACAAAAATCAGTGCATTTGAAATTGGTTTTGATGTCTTTTCAACTATGAATTTAGATAGGCAAATATTTAAAGAAGTTATTATTTATAGCCTATAATTTTAAGAAGTAGATTTAATATATTTCACATCTTTCACTCTCTGTTCACAGTTGTGCAACAGAAATAGAATTTCATTCTCACACTTTAGGATATGTTTTATATTGTACATTTATTATTGTTGTTAAATAAAGCCTTTACTAAAAAAAATCCCTGCAGATTTGTTTGAAATCTCCAACGTGCTAGACAATTCTTTCAAATTACAGGATGTGCAGACCTTGACTAGTTTAATAGAAATTCTAAAGCTGTTCCTGAAGTGCCAATTCTTTTATATTTTTCTGTTCTAGTAGCTTCTTTTTTTATGATGCCAGCTTTATCACCAGTGAAATTGGATTTGCCTGATTCAGCATTAACTGCAAAAATCCTGTATTAAGATGTTAATTCTTGGTTTAAATGGAACTGAAGTGAAATGTTATTGTTTGCTTTTGCAGTCATGTATAACATTTAGCCTGCCATAACTGGAGAAATAAGAAATTACAACAGTAGCTTCAGATTTAACAGACTGTAGATAGATAACTTGCATTCTCCAAGCCTCTGATGGTATGCAATACATTTCTATAGAATTTCAGGATTGGGCCTTTTTAAGAATATAATAATAGATGTTTCTATGCTTTTAACCATTGCATGTATGTTTTCCCCCCAAAAAACCCTCAAAACATTCCATGGTTTTTGCCTGCCATCATTACAGTAGTCCGAGCCTTCCTTCCTTCCTTCCTTCCTTCCTTCCTTCCTTCCTTCCTTCCTTCCTTCCTTCCTTCCTTCCTTCCTTCCTTCCTCCCTCCCTCCCTCCCTCCCTCTCTCCTCTCCCCTTTCCTTTCCTTTCCTTTCCTTGCAATTTTGACATTGTCCTACTCAACTGATTCTGAGAAATTCATAAAAACACAAAAGCCAATACCAACTTAAAACAAGGTGGACTCTGGGCTCAATTTACAAACTCATGCCAACTGGGCCAAAACCATGAGAGATAAGTGATTTCTCAAGTAATCTGGCCCAATGCCATATACGGTAGGTAATAATCAGCTCCCTGAATTGCACCCAGATCCAGATTGGCCACATTGCAAATCATAGGCAAAGGCATCTCATAGGTGCACTGAGGCATGCCCATCACTGCTCACACGCTGCTGTTTTCTGGACCAGCTAGTGATTTTCAAAGGTAGCTTCATGTACAATACTCTACAGTAGTCAAGACTCAAGATGACTAGGGCAAGAGTGTCTGAACAGCCTCCCAATCTAGCAAAGTGTGCAACTGGCACATCAGATGGAGCTGATCAAAAACCCTCTTGGTCAACTAATTCTCGTTATTCCTTAAATAAACGTAAAACAGACACACAAATTCTTTCATTTCGAATTTCTAAATAGGATTTCACCTTTCACAGCTGAAAATCTGTACATTGAACGTGAGCCTGATAAATAGTTCAGATAATTGACCAGCCTGTGCCCCAAAAAAGGGAGCAAACAATTTTAGAAATTTGCTCAAACTCTCTTTCATATACAGAATATTTCTAACCTTCACATGGCGAGGAAGGTTGCTGAGATGTTGTTTCATTCAGAGGAAACATCCATTTTCTTATCCATTACTTTTTGCTACTGTTTGTAACATGGATTTTTTTAAAGTTGCATTTTAGTTCACGTGTTTATTGGTGATCAGTGATTTGTCTATAACAAAGTTTTCTAAAATGGCATTTCACTAAGTTGTTCCAAATATATATTAGGGTGCAAAAACACCTTGTGTGTGGAACAGAATGAAGTGTTTTGAAGAGAAATTCTTTAGAACTATTCCCATTAATCCTCATTCAAACTTTGTCTTTTCTTATTTGTTGTATTTTTTTTATCTAGCCCCTCACAGCTATATAATTATTCTTCCAGCTTTAGTTGAAATCAAAACATGGCTATGTTCATGAGACTTTTTTTGTGTTAAGGTACAGGTTGTGAGTATATTTTAAATTCATGAATACTTAAACAGTTTGGAATTTACTCAAGGATCTTCTGCTATTTCTATAACTAGATCTGTTTGGATTTCAAAATACCAAAAGGCAAGCTGACGTTGTATGTAGAATGTAGTGAGCCTTCAGAAAAATAAGCTTTATATGCAGTTCATTAAACTTTTGAAGTCTGCTGGTTCTTATTCTTTAAAACAGTTCTGCTAAAAAAAAACAGCATATATTTCACATTGTTGGCAAAGCCATCTCTTTATTATGCACATGAATAACATTTTATTTTAAAGTACAAATGCTAAACATGCAAAACAATATTAGAAAAAGCATGAAGGGTTGGAGAAACTAATGCAACTCCTTTATGGCTTCCTTGTATCAAGAAGGATGCTTAAGTCAAATGTTAGGATCCGTTCCAGTAGTTTTTTCAATAGATTGTAGGAGGCACTTAATATTCATATTCCTTGAAATTCCAAACCCTGAGAAAAAATAAACTGGTAATTGCTGTTTCTGATGGACAGGATTTTAAGGGAGGATCACCTTGAAGACATTATGGAAGGCAAAGTCCAAGGCTGTTCCTCTCCATTTCACAAAGATTGACTTCAAACTGAATAACTGCTCATTGTACCCACCTTTCCATTCTGCAACTTGATATTCAACCACAAAGCATTCACAATGAGGGAAGGTTGTTTTGGCATGTTTATCCACCCTTATTTTGGAGCTTTGAAATGTTATTTTCTAATGCATGGTGATCTTCACAGAGATTGCATGCTATCACATTTTTTTTTAGGAAGAATTTGTGCAACATTTTTTCACACATTATTTCTTTAGCATCCCTTTGTTATTACATTATCTTGCCCCCTTTCACCTTCTGATGCTTGAGAACTGCTTTTGTTGCATTCCACTCTATTTGACTTACTAGTCTTTATTTTGCTGATCTCTTTGTATATTTGTTTTAGCTACTACTCTCTTAGTATTTCCTTCAGCTCCGTGCTATTTTCTCTCTGTCTTTGTACATATTCTACCTATGTCTTCATTATTTTTTTCCTTTTGGCATTATTTTTAGATAAAGCAAGGCATAGATATAGGTTCAGATGTACTATATAAATATATATGCATTGGATTGATGAAACATCCTTCTAAATTTACAGTGCATTTAACTTTCTCATAATTTCTGTTACAGACCATTAGAGAGTGCTACTTCGTTTGAATGATTTGCAACGCAGGGATAATGTTAGAAAAGGTGGCAGGCATAATCTTACCTTGTTTGTTAAACATCTAGAAATATTGTAAACTATTTAAATCTGCAGACCTTTTTTTTAAAGTATGCTTGCAAAATCATTTGGATAGTAAAACACATATATCGTACATCTAGCAACAGAAGCTTCAGAATATAGAGTGCCACAGTACTATATATACAGTATATGTCTGTATATGCATGTCTGTGTATATATGCAACATATAATCACTCAGTGTCTCCTTTCTTCATGCTTTCTTGGAATGGATGCCTTAATCCAGTGGTTCTCAACCTGTGAGTCGGGACCCCATTTGGGGTCAAACGACCATTTCATGGGGGTCGCCAAACAAGGCTGTCCGCCATTTTTTCCCCCTTTGGCCACGCCCCTGGCACCCGGTGATGTATAAGTGGTTGGGGGTCACCACAACATGGGGAACTGTATTATGGGGTCACGGCATTAGAAAGGTTGAGAACCACTGCCTTAATCTTTCTAGCAGCTACATGACTGTATATTTCCAATCACCATAAAAAGATAGCTGGGCAAAAAAGAATGCATAACTTCTTAATAATAACTCCTTAATTATTCATAACCCACAGATAGTATATTGTTGGTTGTGCAATAGTTTTTTGTAGAAATAAAATGATCTAGACAATTTTGTGCTGGAAGCACATGTGATACATTCAGGTAGATTTTTTTTCTCCAGTATTATTGTTCCTTTTAAAAAACAAATCTGATTATATTGCCATCTCCACAAAGAAATGTACAAGTTTTGATTAGTTGTCATTGATATAAATGAATCAAATAGTATTTTCACCCAAATTTACCAACCAACCTTACAAGAATATCTTCTTCTAGTAGGGAGAGGATCATACTGCTATTGCCTGCCATGTATATGAGGAGAAGTCTATTTTGGAAAAGGAGTAGGAAGCGAGCTAGCAGCTCCAATTTGTAATTTAAAACTTTAGCAGAATGTAAAGAGATTCAGAAAAGCTGCCTGTCTAGAAACAATTGGATCAATTCCCTTTCTTTCAAATTCATTTGCACACCTAGATAAAGACACTTTACTTTGCTCTTGGAGACATTTGCAAATTTGGATAACTTCTTATAAACAGAGACCCAGTTAAAGGCAACACAATCAAAAGACTTTTCTATGAGCAATGACTTGGAGAAATTTGGCATAGCTAGCAGTAAATGTTTTAAGAAACTTGGAATCACAGTCATCAATCTTGTGTGTGTGTGTGTGTGTGTGTGTGTGTGTGTGTGTGTGTGTGTGTTAGCTGTTCCTAACATTGCACTCCCCTGAACAGAGAGTTCTGATCTTGTTCTTGGGATCCTAGAAGTCTCAGCCCCAAGTGCTTCCACCATCATTGGGACACCCAAGCTGTGCGAGTGGCTCCAACAGATTCTTAGGAGTGATATCTCAGCTCTCTGTCCAGAGGAGTACAATTATAGGAACATCTAAGATCCTATGCAGAACCCTCAAACTCCCAGCCTCTGGTAGAGGACCTGAGACTAAATAAGACACATACAGATATAAATATACACGATAACACGTTCAAATGTTCACTTCTTTTTTGTAATATTAAGTCTGGAATGGTTTTTTAATCATTTTGTTTTGTTCTCTTCTTAAAAATTGTTTTAATTATTGTTTGTTTTTACATACACAAACACACAGAGAGAGAGAGAGATACATACATACACACACACTTCTAACCCAGATGTGTGTGTGTGTGTGTATGTAAAAACAATGATTAAAACACACAACATACACATACCCATCCCAGGTGTGTGTGTGTGTGTTTATATGGGGGGGAGGTATGTGTAATTCCAATTGAATTTTAGGGGGGAAAGAGCCCACCCCAGATTTGAACAATTGTCCTGAATTCTATGCTTCTTATAAATGGTGTTTGTGGTTTATGTTCATCCAATATTTCACATTAAAGGGGAATAGTAACTTTTTGTTGTAAATAAACTAATTGCTAGGGAATAAGTTTAAATAAGTGTCAACAGATGCAATGCTGGAAGACCTGAATGACCAGGTTATGGACAGATCATCATAGAGAATAAGCTTTGTGGTCATTAAAAGTTGGCATAAACTTGATAGCATATAATGAGTCAATGAAACAAACCAGTGGTGGGATTCAAATATGTGAACAACTGGTTCTCTGTGTGGATGCCGCTTCCGGAAGTCCGTTCTGGGCCTGGGCAACAAAAAATTAGCTACCAGTTCTACTGAACTGGTGCGAACTGGCTGAATCCTACCACTGAAACAAACCTGCAGTCTTCTTAAAATTGCAAATGTCCATTTGTCTCATCACATACCATTGCTGGAGAACTATTAATGGCCAGAAACTAATCCAGCCAAGTACTCAAAGTATTGTTTCCTCTATAGATACTACTAAAGAAAAAAAGATAGTGAATCTTTTCCTTTTTCATTATTTCTGATGCTGCTGTGATTTAAAGGCTGGAGTGTGATTCCCTAACCAATTACACGAACCTGTAAAACCTGTTAAAATGGTTTTGTTATGCATTCATAAATAATTAAGAAGTTCACTGCAGGTTTCCAAGATCTCCATGTCATCTGCTGCAAAAGCTTCACAATGAAGACAGAGTTAAGAATTTGTCTTTTGAAGGTTTGTGCTTTTTCCCCACTGGTGTGTAATGTTCATCATTTTAGAAGCATACAAAGAACACAAACATCTGAGTCATGGATAATTAATGACAGCTAAAACATTGCTTGCTTAAATGTATATCTATCCTGTATTTTCTTCTTAATAAATCCTAAGTATGATTCCATATAAACTTTAGTATTATAACTTTTAGATGCAGCAACATCAAAAGTCAATTTACCTTTAACCTGAATGGTTGATACAAATGTATACAAATATATATTCAAATACAAATACACATGCACACTATATTTGTGTATATTTTACAGTATCTTCATACTGTATATCAATACCAATATTAGTATAAGTAGATGTATCCATATAAGCACAATTTGAAACAGATTTTATGGCAAGAAACTATTTTTTTATTAAAACCCTGAGAGCATCTAAATGTGCACACACTATATTTGTGTATCTTTGTATATCTTCATAGTGTACATTTATATCAATATACATTGGTATCGATGTATCCATATACACACAATTTGAAGCACATTTTATGGCAAGAAATTATTTTTTATTAAATCCCTAATAGCATCTAAATAATTTCAGCACACATTGTAATCTACTGCTAATATCCTAGACCATGTCTTCCTCCACTGTTGGACTAATTATTTTATTCTGATGAAATTGGTGAGAACTGTTTGTTGCTTGGTGGATTTTCCACTCCACTTCTAGCAGAATGGTTGGATAGAAAACATAAACCAGAGAAAACATCAATGTAATCCCTTTCCTATGTCAGAGCTTGAGCATTTCATAGGAAGCTAGCAATTTTAAGAACCACATGCAAATCAATTTCAGCAAGATCTGCTATAAAAAAAGACCATCTGCTACAGGGGTGGACCATTATGGCCCCTTTAGGACCTGTGGACTTCCACTCCCAGAATTCCTGAAGTCTACAGGTCCTAAAGGGGCAATAGTTGCCCACTTCTGGTCTATTAGAACAGAAAAATGGTAAATCTTCATTTTTCCAATATTGAGCAAATACAATTCTTGCTGCAGTTAATATATGTAAAATGAAATATATACATTCTTTCTCATAATTACCTACAATTATCCATAACAAAAATAATTCTGGCTTAAACGCTATATGTTTTTTCGTCATTTTCTCTAACCATGTATGCATTCTTAACCAAAATCTTTTAGCTTTAGAGCATGTCCACCAAAGATGGTAATAAGTGCCTAGTTTTTGTTTACATTTCCAACAATTGCTTGATATATGTTTAAACATTTTTGCTAACCTCACAGGTGTTAAATGCCATCTATAAAACATTTTATATAAATTTTCTTTGTACGCTGCCACTTTTGTTATTTTAGAATTTCTTTCCCAAAGACTTTGCCATTTTTTTAGTTCTATATTATATCCAAAATTCATTGCCCATGTTATCATTGTTTCTTTAACTTGTTCCTTTTCCATCTTTAAACTTAGCATATATTTATAGAGTTTTTTAAAGTGTTAATTAAAAAAATCTTAGAATGTACAGAAATGGATAGATTGACATTGAAAATGAAAGCGAAAGAAAACTCAGTTTATTTTAGAACATAGGATACTTTTTATTATTGCCTAGAAAAATGAGGCAAAAAAAGGAACTTAATATGTATTAGTAAGCTAGACATTGAAACTCAGACAGTATGTTGCTGACAATATTTTAAGCACTTGTAATTATAAAAAACTAATAAAAATATACATAAAAAAGAACAGAAAAATGGTCTAAGCCCGTGGTGGTGAACCTATGGCACGCGTGCCACAGGTGGCACGCAGAGCCCTCTCTGTGGCCACGCGCACTGTTGCCCCAGTCCTAGGCCTTCAGCTGGGTTTTATAAAACCTTTTCGCTTTAGGTCTCCGCCACCGTGTGCAAAAAAAAAAAAAGGTTCAATCAATCAACTCCTTGCAGGGAAAAAAAGATCTTGCAAAGTTGGAATTGATTGATTGAAGTTTTTAGTCCCACCCAATCTGCCGTTACCACCGAAGCCACGCTCATCCAATGGGCCATATCCACCCAATAGGCCACACCCATCCAATGTGCCACGCCCACCTGGTATCCGATGATACATAAGTGGGTTTTGGGTTGCAGTTTGGGCACTCGGTCTCTAAAAGGTTCGCCATCACTGGTCTAAGCAAACATTCTTCTCCCACGTGATGTCCAAGTCAGCCTTGTATTAACCATTAAACAAAATAAGGACGTGCTTAAGGCACCAAGAGAAGGAGGTGGTCACCACAGAGTTTGTTTCTCCTAACAATTGTGCCCTTAACATTTTCACTGCTACATGTGACTTCAGTCAATTGTTTTGCTGTTGCCCTTATTTGCCATATTTAACATTAATCTGTATTGTTAAAAAATGTTTTCTTTGGCATGTTGGGTGATAATGCTCAAAAGTTTGGTTTGAAGGTGTCATCAGGTGCCATTTTTGTTTCCATCTCATGGCATGAGAGCTTCTCTTCCATCAAGGGGCACCGTTGTTGGGTTGTGTTTAGGGCATCAGTTGGCCTTAATCTGACCCTGGTTGAAGTAGATGCATTCAGGGAAGTTGGCATCCTGTATAGAAATAGGGGTGATAGGCTCTTCCACTATCGTTTCCTAGCAGGTGGTAGCTAAGATATGCTGCTTTGGGCTGAGGTAATGAGTTGCAGCCACTAAAAATATTTCAAACCTCCATAACTTTGTCCAGATGTCTTTTAAAACCATCTAAATTGTTGGCCATTACCACATTTAATGGCAATTGAATTCACAGTTTAATTTTGCATTGGAAAATGAGGTGCTTCTTTTTCCTAATCCCAAATCTCCCCGTATATTATTTCAGTAGATGACCTCAAGCCCTAATATTATGAGAGGATACTTCTCTACCTTTTTTTTTCACAACATGCATACCACTTCGCCCCTTAACCATCTTCACTTCGAGCTAAAAATTGTGAGGGAGCTCTTTAAGGAGCTCTTCATCTTTCTGGTTTCTATTTTATTCACCTTTTCCAGCTCTACACAATCTTATTGAGGTGTGGTAATTAGAACTGAACAAAGTACCAAGCTCAGCACAAATTTATATAAAGACATTGCAATATGGGCAGTTTTATTTTTAGTTTCCTTTCTAGTAATCCCAAGCATGGAATTCGCTCTTCATTTCTTTTTTCATCTTTCCTTTAATTCTCTGTGATTGTCAGTTCTAGACAATGCTTTCCTAAGAAATATTTGGACAAAACTCAGCAGCATTTTTTCGTGCAGCTCCTGATAAAAGCAGGATCACCAACATGATCGCCAACATCCAATAACGGATATGGAAGAAGAAGAAGAAGAAGGAGAAGGAGAAGGAGAAGGAGAAGGAGAAGGAGAAGAAATATTTGTTCAAGGCTAGAATGCTTAAATGGTACTACCATAGAAATGGAATTTGTGTACCAGAAAGCCATTTTTCTAGAATACCTTATGTCTTTTAAAGCTTGCTGTTGGTTGCTCTACCAGTTTCTGAGGGTTACATGACCAGGAACCAAAAGGGAAGGACCTGCTAAGTCAGCCCTTTATACCATAAGCCCTCTTGTCCCAGCTTCTTTTAGAACAGGAGGACCAAGAAGAAATGTCCAAGGTCTTGCTTAAACTCCACAGTTTCCTTGCTTCCGGATCCAGGAAATACAAGAACTGAAAGGTTGTGAATAGGTGATAACATTGCTTTGAGAAATAAGATAAGATCAAATTATTCTTTCAAATGAAGAAACTCCAGATTATAGTATAATAAAATCTTTGCGTCAAGAAATGGTCTTATAAAGTAGTATATTTCTGGTGGCTGTAGGACGCTTCCATGTAGTTCTCCTGACCGCAGTAGAGAAATGTTCACTGTTGCCTTTATTGGTTTTCTCCCTCCCCCCCCCAAACTTCTCAGTAGGGTCTACAGCCTAGTAAGCTCCAATCCAAGCACTCACCTAGTCGGATCTTGCTCAGCATTCTCAAGATCACCCAATGTCAGCCTACGTTGCCACTTACTTTGACCTAATGGCATGAATGGATTCATTGAAATCAGTTAGATTTCTCTTAGCATTTTTTTAAAAAAAATACGGGATTTCCTAAAATGTATAGCACTATAGTTTTTAACAAGCCCGTTTCACTAATATCTTTCATTTTGGAGAGGAAGACTAGAAAGTGGGTGTCTTTGTGTGTGCAGCTGTGAGTATGTTGGGAGACAATCCATTTCTGTCCCACACATGGTAAGAGCCCAGTGAGCATTTCCACAGCACCGGCATCTCCACCTCTTCCAACAAGCAGCTTGAAACTGTCTCCGGTTTGGTGATCTTGAAATTTAGAGAATACTATGAGCCAAACAGTGCTAGTCCCCCTCCCCCCATCCCTCAGAAGAAGCAAACCTTCTCCTCCACAAACAATGCAGAAATGCGAAGATGCTTTCTTTGGAGGCTTTCATTTGCCTATGGGGTGGGTTCATTTGGGAATCCCGCGTTTGTAGCTCGTTGTTTGCTAGAGAAGGGCTGAGTCATGTAGTAGGGATAAAAAGTGACCTTTGGGGGATTTTCATTGCTACATTGAAGAAAACATTTCTGCCAACAAATCTGGTCCTGTGGCTTCTGTATTGATAAATAAGTACATGATGCTTTTTTGAAACGAAAGGTGAAAACTATCAACACCTTGCATGCAAATATTTTTTTCTTAGTTTCTCAAGATCGCTGTTTTCAAATTAGGCAAATGGTCATTTTCCTCCCCCACTCCCTATATCTGTAATCCACCATACTCCAAATTTTGTTTTCCCAGTGTGATACAACTGTAATTTAAAAATACGGTATTCCACTGCCCCCTGCAGCCTGAATATGTTAACATAAAGCTTTTTGGAGGAATAAATCTCTGATTTTCTTCCCTTTGTTCTGGGTTTTACAAACCTGTCAAGAGGCCTAGGATCCAAACATATTTTTTTTAAATCTATTTGTACATACGATTATCTAAGTATTATGAAGGGCTATGAGCTTGTTATTAGAAAGCCAAAGAGGCGATAAATACGGTGGACATAGCACTCCTGTGATTTGTTTAAGCAAACCTATGCTGTTTAAATCACTTGAACTGTTAGGCTATTTTCTCCGGAAATATTTCACCAACTATGGCCAAGTCTTTGGCTGAACTGTTGGCAAAGAGAAGACAACAAAAGGATGAAAAAGGAATGAATTTAAGAGTAAAAGCACATGCTATACCACTGAAATATGGCGCAAAACTCCATAAGACCTCTAAATAGGGAAAATAATTTGCATTTCCTATCTGCTGGATTTTTGCAGCCCAGCTCTGGTAGCCGCATCTTGGTGTAAAGGCATCTAATGACATGCATAGGCCATATTATGGCACATTCATTCTTATACTCACAGGAGAAAAACTTCTCCTGAGATTCCTCTCAATTGATTTCAATAATCTTGAAACAGATGGGGAGATAAAATGAAGCATTCTTTCCCTGTGCAAATAGTACATTGTCCCAGAAGATCCTTGTGGCTGTTGAAAGAGAATTACATTTTATGGAATCCAATTGAGCAATTCAATTCTGTACATCCAGTACAATTCCTATTTACCATATGCATAGATATATTTACTCTCTTGTTGCAGGCTGGGGGAGTGGAAGCTGCCCTTGAGCTATTCATAATTTAAAGGATTGACTCCTTATCAAGTCATGGTTCTGGTGGGAATATTAAGGAACCATCTAGAACATGGGTTTCAAACTCACCGCATCAAGTGACGTGTCGTGATATATCGTGACTTTTTTTGCATTGCCAGAGCTGGAGTGGGCGCAGCCTCCACATGATGCAACCAGCCCGCGGGCCAGCAGTTTGATACCCCTGATCTAGAAGAACCTCATGTGTTTTTTCTTTCCCTACTTCATTTGTGAAGTTCAGGCTGGTAGAATGAGACTGTATTACGGTATATGGTATGAATTATCAGTGCAGAGATCCCTTCCTTACTATTGAATACAAAGGTCTTCTGGTACATTACCTAACTAAAAATGCTAATAAAAAGGAAATAGATCTTTACAATACAGTGAGGAAGAAGATGAAATATTAACTTCATATTAAATATAAAGCATATCTATCTTAAAATGAAGCTAAGTAAGTAAGTAAGGAAGGAAGGAAGGAAGGAAGGAAGGAAGGAAGGAAGGATATGTAAAGGTCAGGCCCAATGACTGTTCATTATTTTTTTGTTCTTTAAATGGTCCCTGAGTTAAGAAAACCAATCCATGGCTTGGTGAGGTTCTTGTAAGAATGGGTGTAAAATGGGGTCAGCTGATCATTCCTTTCTTTTCTTATGAGCAGATGACAAGCAGTGTTCTCAGCAGAAGTCTCATCTTGGGTAGCCATATTTGAAGAGATAAGCCAAGGAATATTAAATGCAACATCAGTTGATCAGTTGGCAGATTGCCTTAAAGGGAATGATATGAAACAAGTTGCTGGAATTAAGCAAATTGTAGCCTTAAATAGATGTGTTCCATTTTTGATTCATTATTAAAATTATTTCATTATCAGGTATGCTGCAGTCTTAAGTGTTAGCATTCTGAGCCCTATTTTAATCCGGGAAAATACAAAATTGCTAGTAAGGAGTGCTGTTTGCTGTCTGTTTGTATTCCGGTGTCTTGCCTGGCAGTTTTGGATTTGGCCTGATCTATGATTGTCACATTTTTCCAATTGAAACTATGGTTAAATCGGTCTATAAGTTGTGAAATTAAAGAATTTTCGTCATGCCTTTTGACTGCCTGTTAGTGTTTGTAGATGTGTTCTGCCAGTTTTCTGCCTGTTTGTCCTACATTGTTGTTGTTGCAGTTCTTACACGGTATATTGTAGATGACTCCTGTTTTTTCTTCTGGGGTTGCTGAGTCTTAGTTTGCTTAGAATGTTTTGAAGGGCTTTAGTTGACTTATGTGCTATGCTGATTCCATGTGGTTGTAGTAGTCTATTTGCAGTTTCTGAGATATTCTTGAGGTATGGCAGTGTAATTCTTTTTAGGATTTGTGTTGGTTGTATTGCATTGGGTTGAGAGGTCAGGGACTTTATGATGAAGTTGCCTGGGTATAAACTAACAGCAAACAGCACTCCTACTAGCACTGATGATATTACCTAGTTAGGGTAATGAAACATCTGCAAGAAAACAAGCAAGCTCAGAGAGCACCAAGGACCCCTCATTTCAACCGTGAGCTACAAATATTCTCCTTCATTAATAATAGTTTTTTGTTTTGTTTTGTTTTTTGACTCAATATGAATCAAGCTACTGTTGTTTGCTGACTATGTTTATGGTTTACTATAATATCTGAAACCAGAAAATGAAATAAACATGGCTTGCCACAATATATGAAGCCAGCCAAATGTCATCTCCCTTCAAATAAATTCATTTCTAGCTAAAGAGAAGCTGCAAAATCATCCTCTCTACCTTTTTTTTATCCATCAGCTATGCCATCTAGCTGTAGCAATTGGTTCATATGCACAAATGTTAGAAATTTTGTTTATATAAATAAGGTGACCAACTTTTTTATAATGAAAAGGAGGACACAAATAAATTGAAGAAAAAAATATTGTAAATAAAAGAAACATTTTATTCATTGCAACAATAATACAGAATACACTATAATATGATAAATGCATAATAAAAAACATTTGTAACAATAACATTTTATATTGTAATTATGCTTACATGCCTATTAAGTATTATTTAAATGAGTACTTTTCCATTGAATAAATATTTTTTGCTAATGTATCATCTTCTAACAATATATTGGAAATATCTGAACAAGAAATATCCTTCATATTGAATTTTACGGCAAGTGCTGCAGCTAGAGTATCAACATTCAATATCAATTTCTCACTTTTCCCAAAATCATTAGCAATTGAAAAAACCTTTTCAACTGCTGCATTAGTTCCAGGACAGCACAACGTAAATTGAACAAGAATAAATAAATTTTCACATGGAATATGTTCATTTTTGAAATGGCTGAATATTTCCACCCATCTTTTATCAATTTCAATGTGTTTATTTTCCCATTGTATTAATTTTTCAGAATTTAAAAATACATTCAGTCTTCTAATTTCTTCAAAGAGACAATTGTCGTCTATTTTAATGTCTGGCATTTCTTTAGATAAAAACTCAACACAAGATTCAATATCTGTCCAATATACTTGCGATGAAGTCAAAAAACACCATTGAAAACTGTTATTTCCTGTGATGTTTGTTTCAGACCATTCTTCGATATATTGAAAACATGTTTGGTAAAAAATCTGCACTTCTTTGATAAACTTTTACGTTATGCCCGGATTTGATTCCTCTGACAATTTTCTTTTTATAACTAAAGGAAGAAATTTTTCTTCAAATCAAGTTTTATATTGAAGGATAAAGTCATTCAAAATAAGACTAACTTCTGTAGCTGAAATGTATTCACCTTCAATCTTTTGAATCGTCTTGTGAAAAATAGATGCTTGATTATGTACAAAATACATTAATATCTCAGATATTTCATTATTGAAAAACGATTCCAGGATTTTATGACATTTGTCTAAACTTTAAAAATAGGAACAGAGAGGCTCAAATAATTGTGGAACATGCTCTATAGCAGGTGTTAGAGCAAGCCATCTAACTTTTGAATATCCTAAAAGTTTTTTGTATTGAATATTCACTTCTTCACAAAATTGTTTTAAAGTAGCCACACGAACCGTAAAACGACTAAAATACAAATAAATTGTAGTTATTACTTCTACATCAATTGGCATGGTACATGACGCCATGTTGATTGCATTTGACAAAATATGTGCATTACAACCTATTCCTAGTATTTTCTTTTGGAGTAAATCTTGTAACTTTACATACACATTATTCACCCCTTTGCATCTTCGCCCACCAAAATTTGTGTTTGTATTATCAGCTGTTAGTGCAACAACTTTGGATTTCAAATTGTTTTCATTTATTACTCTGTATAGATGGTTTGACAAAATTTCAGCAGTTTCGCCCTCAATGGATTCTAAATTTAAAATTTTTACTTGAATGCTCTTGGTAACATTAAAATATCTTACTAGTATTGGATACAATTTAGTTTCACTATGATTGGATGCATCAGATAAAACAGTTACAAATGCTGCAGTTTCCAAGTCTTCTGTAAGTATTTTGTCACAGTAATTTTTAAATACTGATGTAATAATAGCCTCACATTTTGTCCTGGCGCATGAAAATTTAGCATCGTGAAACTTTTTCAATAATTTAGTTGTACGATCCATACTACAAAAACTTTGATTGTGAATTATGATATGGTATGGAATGCAAATGTTCCCTCCATTGCAGCTAACTATTTTTCATCTTCAGAATACTTTGAAGTTTTAAAAAAACTTGTTACTTTACAATTGGAAGCAGATGTATCTGATGATTGCTTATGTTTCTTGGTGGTCAAGTGTTTCGTAATAGCTGCTCAGCCCCCAACTGCAATACAAAATTCTCCGCTGCAAATATTGTAGAAAACAATGTTGTCCTTCTTTGATGTGATGAATGGAAATTCCTTATTCAATTTATCATTGAAATGGCATTTCCTCTTTTTTGATTTTTCCATCCCTAAATGGAAGTTAGTCTCCTCCAGGTATCTTCGGGACTAACTAGGAGATGGTATAGATAGGTAACAGGGAGGGGTGCAAGGTTCCTGCCAATTTGCCTTCACTGCAGACAACCTGCATGTGCAAAGTTTGCCGGCCGGGTGTTTTGGCGCACTCAACAGCAATTCCTATTGGCTTTTGAAAGCCAATAGGGGGAGTAGCACAGCTCATGCAAAAGTTGAAAAAAGCCATCAAAAAAAAGGTGCCAGAACACCGTTCTGAGCGTTTTATGAGGGGAAAAAAAAAGCCCTGCAGATTAGTCTTCAAATATTGAAAAGGAGGACATGTAGGAGGACACTTTTCCAGGGAGGACAGAAATTACAAAAGGAGGATTGTCCTCCCTAAAGGAGGACAGTTGGTCACCTTAATATAAAGCACCACACAGAGCAAACAAAGAGTACAAACACCATATGCTTTACTACCCAACTATATATCTGTAACAGGAAACTCTAGTCAGAATAAAAGAGCATAGAGTATATACCAAACTTGTAAATACTGCCATCTACTGGCTGAATACTACTGTAGTTGTTGCACAGAAATACATTCCAACAACGAACTATCAAGGGTTAGGAAAAGGTGGGCAGCTATTCAGAGAAGTATTTATGAAGTTTTTCATCAGTTCTAAACAGTTTGCCACCTCAGATTTAAGCTGGTTGTATATTCTTTTTCAGACTATTTAAAAGGGGAGCCCGACATCTCATGCATGAAATGTCTTTGATCATTAAACTCTAATATTGAGTCTGTGGTGAATGTTTTTCACCCAGAAGTCACATGATAACCAATTGGAGACCTACACAGAGTTCCTTTGAGTTGACAGAGAAATATACTGTAGCCTTCACTTTCCTGCTTGGCTTGACATTGCAGGTAGTTCTCAACTTACAATCATTTATTTAGTGACTGTTCAAAGTGATTTGTTCAGACTTACGACAGCAATCCCCATGGTAACATGATCAGAATTTGTGCACTTGGCAACTGACTCTTATTTATGACAGTTGCAGTGTCCCAGGGTCTTGTGGTCACCTTTTGCCACCTTCTGACAAACAAAGTCTATTGTTAAGATTCACTTAACAATGGGATTACTAGCTTAACAACTGCAGTGATTCATTTAACAACTGTGGCAAGAAAGTTCATAAAATGGGGCAAAACTCAGTTAACTTAATTTGCTTAGCAACAGAAATTCTGGGTATAACTGAGGTCGTAAGTTGAGGACTAGCTGTAAAAGCAACTTCTTATTTATTATATATTCTCCTCCACAGGTTGTAGTAACTTTTAAAACTCCTCTACATTTATCAGAATTTATCTAAATGTTCTGTTATTGCTAGAGGCTTCCAGTCATTTTTCATCACATTTTTCATCCTATCAATCAAATTCCTTTCTCTTTCATAAATAGCGACATTGTTCAGCACAGTTGGCCAGAACTAGAAAGTACACCTCCAGACCTCTTCTTCCTTGGCAATTAGTGAAAAAAATATTGCTTTGGTCATTAATGCTTACCATATTCAGCCAAATGCATTGAAATGTGGAGTGAAAAACATGTTCTGGATCTGGAATCTCTACATGAAAAATTGCTATTGAGATAGTGTAGAAATATTTCTCTCCCTACATTCTTTTGTGTTCTCACACTCATGCTTCAACTAATTTTAGGGTTAGCTATTCTGAGATAGAAAACTCTGGATGATTATTAGATGCCAGCAAAGGATTAGAGACGTATGTATCTCTTTGCTACCCTCATAGCAAATCATCTGATTTTTTTAGCCCTAATTAAATTTGGAACCCCAATTTGATTCTCTTCTTCCAGTGACTTTTGTTCCTAAAAATCCACCAAATCTTCAGCTTCTAAAGTATTAAAAAAAATCCCTTGTAAAGAATTATGCTTACCAGGATTTGCCTACTCCCAGTTTACCAAATTGCTTTCGATATAAAGATCACATTTTGGTACAAACAGCCACCTAGTGTCTATAGGATGTGGCTGATGGTTGCTTCCTTCTGTCTCCGTCTTTTCCTCTCCCTGTGGAAAGTTACAAATTGTTCTGATTGCCCTCTTGTTGAAAAAGTGACATGTAAGCTTACAGTTCCATGAACACGATTAGCAGTTCTTTGGAACAAATGAATTGTAAAGCTCTGGTCCAGTGAAAAAGGGCTTGGAACAATTTATTTATTTTTTTTTTTTTTGGTCCCGTAGCAGACAGGACAAAAAGAATGACAAAGTAAGCTATATTTGACCCGTGGGGATCACACTTATATGGCTCATTAGCCAAATGAAGGATTCTGATAATGATTATTCTCTGCAGATTGGCACAAATGGTTGGAAAAGAAAGGGTTTTTTTTTCCCACCATAAGCTTTAATTAAAATTTCCATACAGAGTTTTCTTCAGTTGTCTAAGTTACAAATATGAAATGTCAGCTTGATCGAAAGTCAGTGGGACTCATTGTCAGATAAGTATGCATAGGATGATGACCTAAAACAATTAAAAAAAAAGAATAAACTTAAAAAATGAAAAAAGCATAACAAAGTTTGCTGGTTTAAAAACGCAGAAATTAAACATAGTGAGATTTATCAACGGTTGCTATAGTAAATTCAAAGCACGAACAGGAAGAATTGGACATGTAATTTTTAAGAACTGTATCGGCAGGCCTGCATAATAAGAATGGAATCATCCCTGTGTTTATAGGGGGAAAAAAAGTTGAGTAAAATTGATGTGATTTGTGTGGACGCCAGAAAAAAAATCCATACAATGTTCTCTCCCCACCCTATCTCTATCTCTGGTGACCCTATTCTTACCTGAAGACAATAAAAAGGAATTGATCTCATTTTATTGTTGAAAGAATGATAACCAGCCCAGAAATCTCAGCAAATTTTGTAACTGACTGGGGATTATTATTATTATTATTATTTAAAAAATATTGATTTTCCAGTTTTACATTTAAGTATTTGAAAAGCAACATGGCGGCTGGGTTAGTTCCTAATTCAATAACATACAGATTTCTTTAGTACAGATCACGAACTAGTACATGAAATATTTCCTCTCTTTTCCCTTAGTATTTACTGTCTCATATTTAACTTAATGCAATTCTTATTATATTGATTTAATACAAATACCTTTTTAACATTTATCAATAATTTTTAGTTTATACATGTCTTAATCATTTTACCATTCAATCTTTTAGACAATTAATGTCCTGGTAGGTTTTTCCCAATTTTTAACTTCCCATTAATATTTAAATTTAATGTTTAATATTTATAGTTTCCAAGTTTTAAATAATCCCAATTCCCTTTATCACAATTCATCCTAGGATTTTACATCAACTGGTTAATAATACAATATAATATCTAAATTTTTTAACCAAAATTTCTCTTATTTTTTTTGTTTTACATACAATGGGAAGTGCAGTTCCAAATTCATTTCCACTACTGAGGCTTTGGACAACAAACATGGCATCTGATTAAAGCCTAACTATTTTAAAGCATTGTAGGCACCTGATATAGTCTGTGCCCCAGGAAACTCCACGTACCTTTTTGGAATTAAATCCAAGTCCCCACACAGCCATAATATTTAGTCCACTATTCACTTTTTACTCTGATCTCCATCTTCCCCCCATCTTCCGTATCTGGGCATACAAAAAGCTGGAGGATCTTGGATCCACCAGTAGTTACTGAAATGCAGTTCCATGCCATTCCCTATATTGATTAAGGTTGCTGAGGGTTGCAGTTGTACAACTTTGTGAAAATCACAAGCTGCCCATATAATGCAAACTCCATTAGATGCAGACATTTCTTATTCAAACGGACTACTGGAGCTTAGCTAAACTCTAAATCCTGTACTGTAAAAGAAAATATCTGAATGGGATAGAGGTGGAAATATAGTCTATTGATCCTTCAACAGAATGACAATTCAGCTGTAAAATAGAGGGGTAAAAAAAATACCTGCATAGATTTAAGGATAATTAGATGATTTTTTAGGACTTTTGCTTGTAGTATTCTCCTCAAACTTCTAGATACTTCCCAGAAAAAAAATTAAGTTTCCTAGATAAAGAACCAACTATAACAATGACGTAACTTTTTTTCTATCAGAGATAGCTTTTTAACTTTTTCTAGGGAATCTTGGGTATTATGGAAAATGAGATTATAAAAGCAGATGACAAGAGCTGACCAGAGCAACATTCTGTGCTGCTAATTTAAGACTGCTGGTCACTATTTTGTTGTGTTCTCTCACATCAAAAACTATGTGTGTAACTCTCATTGTTCTATTAACTTTCCTGATGTGTGCATGTGGGTGAGAGAAAGAGAGACAGAGGAATATAATTCCCCAAAGGGTTGCTAAATTATTGCTGAAAAATTCAAGAGGTCTCCTAACTGGCTTAATTATCTGAATGATTTGTCCTGAAAGGACAAAATAGTTGCCCAGTTCTTATGTCAGTTATAGGGTGTGGAGTCTACCAGATGAACTGCCAAAACTCTTCAAGAGGGCCCAACTCTTTACAATACAGTCACTTCAATTCTATAGTCTCAGTAGCTCAGGAAGACATCTGATTCTTGGACAGCAAAATATATGCTTTGGGCAATCTGTTCTAAACACTCACATTTCTATCTTTGGAAGAACAATAATCTATCTGCCCGTTTCAAGGACATGAAAGATATTTGCCCTCAATTTTCTACATGGCATTACATGAAGCAGAACTCTCTTGTCTGATATTTTAAATCTAAAAGTCTGTACACTGTATCGGTCTGATCAGCACTGTTAGATGCATCAGTAGATTGGTGATGATTGATGAACCTCCCGTAATCTAGCTAGCTGAACAACATTTTCTTTAGCAAGCATTAATTTTCTTCCCAATCTCTGTAGAAATAAGTGCCAGGTTTTCTTACATAAATTTTGTGCTGGTTACAGGAGCCAAATTTCCATCAGGTACAAACATAGATTACAAGCATCTGTTCCTGTGATTACAAATTTGATATAAAGCAGCTTTTTTCATTCTGTAAGCAAATCTTAGAGAGGCTGCAGAATGCCAGAACTTTGCTTTTTTATCTGGTACAGCTGTTGTATGTCACTTTTATAAAGAAATGAGATGTTAAAGTCATCAAATATTTTATACTGAAGTTTAAATTTCAGCAGCTTAAATGAAACAGGTTTGAGGCTATTTAATATTGCTTGCTATAACTCAAGCATCACAGATTCTTGGGCTAAATTTGCACAATATACTTAACTTGGTTGTTAAATTAACCACTTGTTGGGGTTGGCATGATATACAAAATAATATAATAACCAAAGGGACTGGCTTTGCACTTCATTCTAAGCCCCCCAAAATAACCAATATTAAATCTGTAGCGTTGTGCTAATAACACCCACTACGTCTCAATCAAATCAAATCAAATGTGTTTGATGAACAGTCAACTTCTGTGTTTAAAAATAATGTACAAGACCACAATATTTGGTGTGTAGGGAATATCTTTCTATCTTTTAAAATACTGAAATATTTCAATTTTTCAGACCCAGTTAAGTAGCAGCATATGGTAAATATGAACTGATCTCAGAAAGTTAAGCAGGATCAAACTTGGTGAGTGCAGAGAACATGAGATAATAATAGGGCTGTAGGTTTGACTAGGAAGTGGTACATACAGGACGAAAGCAGTGGAAAACCAAACTTTTCATGTGGCCAAAAACACTACATGGGTATATGTGCTGGTTTTAACAGGCTTTGTTTAACTGGCTTTGCAGGATTCATTGCCATGCCATGCCTCTAGCCATCAAACAGTTGATCACCACACCAGGTGTTTTGGTTTTGCTGTTCTCTCAACCAGCTCACAAATTTCCAGAAAAATCTAACAATGTTATAAATTGGTACAATTCAAAGAAGACCTTTTTAGTAATTTTTAGATTTCCTTGACTGTTTGGCTGCAAAGCACATTAATGTCAGACTTCAGCCAGACTGACAGTTGAACTCATTCAAGGTATCTGATAAGATATATGTCCTGCAGGTATTAGAAAAAATGTTTAATAGCTACCGCAAACTCTACAACTCAGGTACAATCTCCGGGTTCAAATTCCATGTTATATTGGACTGAGAGCAGTAGTGGATGACAATTGGGATTATTATTATGGATTTCAATTTAATGGTTTACATTATATTTAATATTTCATTAGTGTAATTTTGATTGGTTATGCTAAATTCAAAGTAGTACATACCATACATTTTTTTGTGTTGAAAGAAAAGAAACTTGTATTGCATTTAGACTTTTCAAGCTTGCATTAAATAGATTGCTCTAGAGGTGAAGAGTTCTGTTACCCCATGGATTGCTCAGTATATGTCTGAATAGGCATGTTCAAGCAGAATGGACATGCTCTGGGTCTCTTTATGAAGCAGTACCATACAATGGAATCCAGGAGATGTGTCTTCTCTGTTTCCCTGCTTTTGTCCTGTATTTACTGCTTCCTAGTCAAACCTACAACCCTAGAATTATCCCATGTTCTCCCATCTGTGTTCTAACCAAGTTTGATCCTGCTTAACTTTCTGAGATCAGTCCATATATACCATGTCCTGCTACTTAAATGGGTCTGAAGATTGAAATATTTCAATATTTTAAAAGACAGAAGGATCTTTTTTCTGGAACAAAATCCAGATGGCCTTTACTTTGATAGCCTTCTGTAAATTCTTAAAGATTTGGCTGTTTCCCCAAACCATGATATTCAGTAATGTATGATGGTTTATATGTTGGATGGGGATAGGGATTTCACATCAGACTTCAGCAATACATTATTGCACTATTGATGATGGTTGTTTATTTTATTTATTATGTTCATGTTCTTTTAACTTTGTCACCTGCTTAGAGTCATGTGCTGATGTATGTGGTCATATAAGTCTTTTAAATAAATAGAAACTAAATAGGATCCATTCCTTCAATGTTCTGGAGATCACTGAAATTATTTTCTGTACTTTGACCATGACCAATTTCAACAAATATTTTATCCCAACATAAAACTATAACTCCAGTCTAGTATTAAGGCACCAGGCTAGAGGGATCATGAATTCTAATTCCACCTTAGGCACAAAATGGATGGATGGCTCTGAAGAGTTGCTACTTCTCGACCCCCTGGAAAAAGGCAACAGCAAACCATTTTCAAAACTCTTGTCAAGAAAGCTGCAAAGACTAATCCAAGACTGACTTGAAGGCATACAGACAAAAACCTCAAGTTGTGCATAGATAGAGAGCCAGTTTGGTCTAGGTTAAGAAACTGTGAAACTGTGAGTTCTAGTTCAACCTTAGGCATGAAAACTGCCTGGATGACTTTGGGTCAGACATTCTCTCTCAGCTCTAAGAATCAGGCAATAACTTTTGTTAAGAAAACTGCATAGACTTCTTCAGACAGTTGCCAAGAGGCACACTCAATCATATAGACAGGCACAGACAAACATATGGTCCAAATATCTATACACCATTAAAACTGTTGTTCCCATTACCTTTAACTGGGTGAGATGGTCAACGTAGGGCAACAATTTTTTGAACCAAGATATCGCAAATGGACTAACTTACAGAATGCATCCAAATGTAGGATCCATGACTCCCATGGAATTGAAATTTGATAAATTTTATAAAGCATACCGTAAAAGCAGTTTATTACATTATACAAAATATCATAAAACATTTCCTGTGCTGCTATACAGTTCACTTGGGTTATTTTCAAGGCAGATCCATCTCTAAATGTATTCCAACTTTTCTAGTGAAAGCAGCACATTAGAAGTTCTGTCATTGTTGAAGGTATTGAGCAATCTAGTAAGGAAGTATCTCTGAAAGGTTGAGCCAATGGGACATACCCTATATCAGTGATGGCGAACCTTTTAGAGACCGAGTGCCCAAAAACTGACCCCGCTCCAGCCCCTGGCCCACCCCCACTCTGCCCCCAGCCCGCCTGCCCGCAGGGCCACTCACCGCCTCCAGGGCCCGCTGCAGATCACCAGCAACACCATGGTAGTCACGCCCTCTGCCCGTGCCCTGCAGTATCAACTGTGCGTGATGGGGCGTGAGGGCAGAGTCTTGTCTACACTGCCTGGCTGCCATGTCCTTGGCTGCACTGCATGGCTGCATGGGCCATGCAATGCATGGGCCACGCATGGGCCACACTTGGGGGCGACTCTCCTCCAGGGGGGCTGTTGGTGAGGAGGGGGTCATAGGGGAGGCAAGACTGGGGCAACAGCACGTATGCCCACAGAGAAGGATTCGAGTGGTTTGCCACCACTCCCCTATATTGAAGTGAGAGCTGAATTCAAACACCTTTTTAGATTTCTTCACCTGTTTTCTAGGCAGAGAAATCAGATGATTTTTCTGCCTTTTTCCTGGAAGAGATATTCTCTCCGTTCCATATCAAAGCAGGTCTATCCCCTGACTACCAATAGTCACATTGCTACAAAAATAGCAATACCACTTAGACTTACATACCGCTTCATAGTGCTTTACCGCTCTCTCTGAGCAGTTTACAGAGTCAGCCTATTGCCTCCAGCAATCTGGGTCTTCATTTTACCGACCTTGTAATGATGGAAGGCTGAGTCAACCTTGAGCCGGTCAGGATCGAACTCCAGGCTGTGGGCAGAGTTAGCCTACAATACTGCATTCCAACCATTGTGCCACCTATGATGCCATCCTTAGCTATAACTGCAAGGTGAGGAATAAAACTGAGTGTGGATTGCTGGAGCAATTATATTAAATAATGAAAAACATGTTCCTTCCTCTTGGTCAGTTTTTTATTAAGGGCAAGGACACCATGCTCCAGCCACAACAATTAATCTGAAATTCTCTTTCACTCAACTGAATTAGAACTAGCAGAAGAAAAAAATAATAACAATTAAGGAAACATTTCTTTGCCAAGCGCTAATCCCAACAATACATGCCATCATTTTTCTCTCTCTTTCTAACAAATAAGCCTTTTTATGGAGTCCTTGAGGCAACTGAACAACATTACTTTAGCACTGCAGAGAAGTGCCCTGCTTCCCCTCTCCCCCAAACGCCAGTCAAGAAGGATAAGACAAGAGAAGAAATCCTTCACAGGCTAATTTTTTTTATCTTGCTTAAAGTCAAATCAAGCTTGTCTGATAGATTTTTTTTTCCTGGTGCCTTGCTGAAGCTTCTAACACCTCAATTACTAAATGACTTTTAAATGTTTCTGAGCTCTTTATTTAAATAAGTGTTTTAGTTAAACTGTTTGGAGTCAGGAGTATTACTTATTCATAGCTGTTGGCATGAATGCTATTTAGTTGCAGATGTTTGCTCCATTAATGAGTTTGCAGGAACATTTTCTCCACAGCAAACCAAAGGGAGTGATGGAAAGGAGACTAACATAACCAGCAGTGGGGCAACCTTTGAAAGGAAGGCTCTGAGAACAGGTGGGCCATAAGGTGCAGTTGAGACATGCATTAGTCAAATGAAGGGAAGCTAGAATTTCTCTTCTGCTCAAGCTAACCTCAATTGCATTCTCCACAACAGGATTGAGAAAGTAAATTTTACTCTATTAAGGTGCAGAAAATGGGAATGGAATGGGTTAATGTTGCTTTCTTTGGAGCCTCCTAAACCTCACATCAGTCTGAATTTGTAAGTAGCCGCCACTGCTAGAACTAAGCTGTCCCCTTAGACTACCAAAATGTTGGGTAATAATTCTCTGTTGAAATCTAGTTTGCAAATTCTCAAAAGTACTTCTTCCGCGTTGTAATATTGTGCTCAGGGTGTTTAAGGATTTCTTTTGAATTTCTCATGAAGTTACAGTGCAGGTTGCAGTGCACTTTGTGCCTAAGGTGGAACTAGGTTATTTCTTAGTGGAAGAGATGGAGGATGCCAGTGTTGGGGTTGATTTGGTTTAAGCATCCTTCCCAATTTACTAGTCTGCAAAAAAGAAAAAGAAAACCTAGTAGCAAGAGGTCTTTTTGAAACAAAGATTCGGTTCAAATCCCCATTCATCAGAGGAGAAGGAGGAAGAGGAGGAAGAATAATAGATAATAGATAGATTTAAACGAAGCATTAAATTGTGTAGCTCTAGATTTAGCAGCATTTGAAATGGCTGCTTCCTGGGTTTTATTTTAATTACCATTCCTTTCTTCTTCATTTTTGTGATGTCTTGGGATTTTATGAGCCCCTCTGAATTTCCACCAGAAAGGTAGAGCATGTTTTAAATGAATCAGGAGTTATTGTCTATCGCTGCTTTACATTAACAATCCCATGTACGTCTGTGAGGATGTATTCAGTGGGGCATACTGCCCGCTAAACATGAATAGGCAAAGAAAGGTATAGATGAATGGTTTTGTATCTCTAATAGCTGCTCATTATTGTGCTAAATGGCCACTGGTTCTTCATCACAGAGAGGCTTTCTCCAGAGTATGTAACAAAACATCACTTCATAGAATGAAAGCAATGTCTCTGGCCTTTAAGGTAAATAAACATTGAAACCACTATATACTTGTGCAGGTTTATTCAGTGCCTGAAACTCCTGAAGACAACTGTTGGTGTTCATGTGTTTTTGGTTTGATAAGACCAGCTCAGAACGAGCGCATTCCTGGATTCCATGTTCTATAATATTTTTATAATCAAATACAAATGATTTTGTGTGCATAAACAATGAATGGACACTTAGGGAGGAACTGCACTTCAGACGTAATAGAAAACCTAAATCTTGGAAAATGGGGACCATTGAATGCTAGTACTTGATAGCCCTGGTCTTTGCTGAACAATAAGTCCCATTGAATCCAGCAGGGCTTTTGTTATTAAGTAATACTGGAAGTGGAGGAAGAGACACACAACATGGAAAATGATTTATTGTGAGCCCCAAAGAAACAAACAAACGTGTTCTGAAGATGCTTGGCCAAGCTATTTCAGGTGGGCCACAGATCAGAAAAAAAGAAAACCTGCCTTTTATTTATTTATTTATTTATTTATGAGACTTATATACTGCTTTAAGTGCAAGCACTCTCTAAGCGGTGTACACCAGTAAGCAATGTATATATATATATATATATATATATATATATATATATATATATATATATATATATATATATATTTACATTGCCCCCAACAATCTGGGTCCTCATTTTACCTACCTCGGAAGGATGGAAGGCTGAGTCAACCTTGAGCCGGTGAGATTTGAACCGCTGACCTGCTGAACACAGTCAGTTAAAGTGGCCTGCAGTACTGCACTCTAACTGCTGCGCCACCTCGGCTCAATCTCGCCTTGTTGGGTTGAGCTGTGTTTCACCTAAAGCAAAATCTGGAGGGATTCCAAGGTGATTTGATAGGGCAAGAAGGACACAGTCTATCTTCCTTCCTCCTTTGTACAGCCTGGATGATACCAGCCCATCCTTCTTACCTTCAACTCTATCATTGCTAATGTTTCAGCATACTCAGCTCTGTTTTTTCCAAGACCTTCTCTTTACGCCCTCTCTCTCTCTCTCTCTCTCTCTCTCTCTCTCTCTCTGTCACTTATGACTTTTTTTTACAGCAGTCATTAAGTGAACCAATAGTTCTCTATTGACGCAGTTTTGCTGAAAAGTGGAAGTAAATGCTGGTTTTGGCACAACTGTCATAAAATATGGTCATGTGACTGCTGGGGGTGAATCTGGGATGTCAATACTCCTGAAATATGTCTGGAAGAACTTCAGATGGTCACTGAACAACTTATCATAAGTTGAGGATTACATGTATTTTTAAAATAGGCTTTGAATTAAAAAAAAAAAACAGGGCACAGATCCAATTCCATACTTCCTGTAAACTGGTAACAAGCTATGTAAGTTCCTCCAATGTTGTTGAATTCTTGTTAACATCAGACCATTCAAACAGATCAATGGTAGAATAATAGGAGTCACAATCTGAGATTTCCATGTTATCCATCCCTGGAATAAGGGATGTTTCAGGAGCCTTATTCCCAGCAGTTGATACTGAGTTTTTCTAACATACTATTATTTGTTTCATTATTTTATGTTAGGGTTGTCTTCCTTTATAGTGCCTAGATTTCCTGAACATGAGAGGGAGAATAAAAAATCTAATAAAATAAAACATAAAATTCTTTCTCCGAATCACAGATTTCCTGCCTATGAAAAGAATGCAGCAGCTCTCTTGGGTCCTAGCCCTGATTCAGTCAAGGCAGTTTTGACATCAACTGCTCTGCCAGCTTTATTCTCAGTCTGCCAAGAGGGCTTGTGTCATAATGGAGGAAGTTGCCACCAAATTAATCTTCCTGATGGTGTGGCCTCATTTCGGTGCGATTGCGCTCTTCATTTCACTGGGCGTTTCTGTGAAAAAGGTAAATGTTTCTCTTTTGGCACCCATTTTGGTTCACCTATTTTTCAGATTAATTCCTAAGATGTAGGTCTTTATATATTATTATTTGTATTAATACACAAATACAAACACACAAAATACTCAGGTCAAAACTGTCTATATCATACTGCAAATACACATGTTGTCCCTTCTACTTCTAAAACTGAAAGCATCTGTAACAGAGAGCAAAGTGTAGAATATTATGTAAACATCATTATAGGAGTTTATAAGATTTTTAAAAGATTTTGGATTATATAATTTTTAATAGAGCTTGGTTCATTATTCTTATGCATGTCTGACACAACTGCCTCTGGCTTACTTTGTTTACTAAATCTTATTCTATGACAGAATTTGTACATGAATGCAGAGGAAAATTGTGTGTGTCCGCATGAAAAGAAAGCATGTTAATTTGTTATTTTGGAAGATTCTGTCTCCTTTTTGAATCTCGTTAAGAAGTATACATGGAGTAAATGTGTCTGATTATACAATTTTAACCTAAGTATTTGCCTTATAGCCATATACTATATATTGTTGAGTTGAAAAAAAAAAGTGGTATACAGCAAACAGTACAGGTTGTCCTCGACTCACAACCACAATTGAGCCCAAAATTTCTGTTCTTAAATGAAACATTTGTTAAGTGAGTTTTGCTCCATTTTACGATCTCTCTTGCCACAGGTGTTAAGTGAATCACCACAGTTGATAAGTTAGTAAGACAGTTGTTAAGTGAATCCAGCTTCCCCACTGACTTTGTTTGGCAGAAGGTCACAAAAGGAGACCACATGATCTTGGGACACAGCAATGGCCATGAGTCAGTTGCCAATCATCTGAATTTTGATCACATGATCATGAGGATGCTACAAAGGTCGTAAGTGTGAAAAACGGTCGTAAGTCACTTTTTTCAGTGCCGTTGTAACTTTGAACTGTCATTAAATGAATTGTTGTAAATCGAGGACTACTTGTATTTTCTGAGAAGTTAGAAAGTAGTTTGGGGAACATATTTTGATTCTAATGATTTTATTATCTTGGGATTAACAGGCTTCCTATCTCTGTTTAGGAACTAACAAAAAATATTGATTGATTGATTGATTGATTGATTGATTTCCTGCCTTTATTATGATGATGATAAAGAAATCAAGGTGGCTATCATATCTACTATTACTTCCTCCTTCTATTATCCCCACAACACAACAACCCTGTGATGTGAGTTGGGCTGATTGAGAGTGACTGGCCTGAAGTCACCCAGCCACCTTTCATGCGTAAGAGGGGATATTTCAAATAACAAGGCTGAAGCTGTGGGAAGACTTCTCTTTCCCTACTTTCTTTTGCAAAATTGATGAATTTTCCCAATGCTACTCCACTACTAATGATTATCTTATTCCCCATAACCCAGTTGCAAATTAAATAGGTGGGCAATGGAGAAAAATAGACAAGGTTTCCATTGGTTTCATTAGCACCTTATTGCTTGAAACTTGCTAGCCAGAGAGATGGAGGCAGAGATGGATGATTGATAGATGACAGATGAGACAGAGAAAGGGAAAGGGAGGAGGGAGGGAGAGAGAGAGAGAGAGAGAGAGAGAGAGAGAGAGAGAGAGAGAGATAACTGATATGATATGATTAAGATTAGAAGTTTCTATATCAGGAAACTATTTCCATCATAACTAAGGAGATGTTTATGGAAAGCCCACAAGCGGAACTTATGTGCAGTAGCTTTCTCCCCTTCTGTTTCTCCAATAACTTTCCTTCATTCACTTCTTCAGGATGAAAAATAATTTGCTTAATAAATTATTTCTAAGAAGACAAGAATATTGCCATGAGTAGTGTGTGGGACAGTCTTGCACCTTAGTTATGAGGGGGGGGCAAGGTTCCATACTTTACTGTGCAATAATGTTTTCTGTGACTTTGAACCTTCCTGGTTGCTCCTATTTCCACTAAAGCCCAAGACAAGAGATTGTAAGAAAACTCCCTTTACTGGTTTTTCAGTATCACTGTTTCTGTCATAGATGAGGGGGAACCTACTCTTGAGAAATTATTGGAGAATCTCGCCTTCTCAAGAGAATTTCAGAGCATTTTTCTATACAATTCTATTATCCACAATCCTGATTTGTGTCCAATTCCAATACAGAATGCCACATTCAGACTCTGTACGTTCACTTCAACTTCACGTTGCCCCATTTGTAGGCTCAAGATCAATGTAGACTCCACAAAGGAGTACAATTTGAACAAAGAAGCTCCTATTATAAGTACTTTGCTTATGTATACAGTAGAAGCAGTTTTATCTTTTTGATCCTTGTTCCTTGTCTTACAGGAGAAGGAAATGCTATATCTTTCAATAATTTGGGGATGATTAAGATGGGGAGGTAAGAAATCCACTAATGATTTAAAGCAAGGAAATTATTCCTGAATAAATAACAAAACCTTCCATTCATGTATCAGTAAATCCTTGCTATTATGTAAACAGTTGCATGGTTAAACATGCCTTTTCCAATGATATTAAGTAATATTACTTAAGTTTTCTGTCTACACTGAGTTATCATGAGGAAGCAGAATTTAATAACTTTGGAACTTAAAACAAATGATATTCCCAGTTATGTCTTGGGAAGATGCAAACCTTCTAAACTAAATCTGTCAATATCTATTGTTTTCTGTATATTCCGTTGTAACTATTTTATCCACTTACTTCTCCTAAACTTCATTTCTTCGATATGTTTGGTGCTTCAATTAAATGACTATGAGCAGCAAAAGTACATTCCCGTTATTGATGCTGGATAATATCCATTACAATTATTGAGAATTGCTAGTGTGTAGCAAAATGAAAGAGTATCCATATTATAATTAAACTCTAATACCCTTTTAATAGACTTTCTATTGTATGAAATAAGGACATGGCAACCAGAGCCAAAAATGCACTTGCCAGATTGTCAATATATCTGAAACTATTAGAAACCAAGCTGGCAGAGTGGACTGAAAGTAGGTCATTATACTGTATGTGAATCCAATAAATGACTGAGCTAGAAATGATTGGTCCTAGTTAATGAGGCCTCAGCTTTCAGAAAATATTAATTTTTAAAATCCCTTTCCTATGTTTGTGATAGATTAAATAGCATTTGTGTATTTCAAATTACAGTTGGTGAAGAGCTGATCTGTGAGATTGCATTTTACACAACTGTGTAACAAGTATACAGATATTATACATATTCATATTAGTAAAGTTGGAAGGGACCTTGGAGGTCATCTAGTCCAACCCCCTGCTCGGGCAGGAAACCCTACACCATTTCGGACAAGTGGCTGTCCAGTCAGGAACGTGTGCCAGAGAATAGAAAGGGCACTCGAGACTTGGTCATAACAAGTGGTGGGATTCAGATATGTGAACAACCAGTTCTCTGTGTGGATGCCGCTTCCGGAAGTCCATTCTGGGCCTGGGCAACAAGAAATTAGCTACCGGTTCTGCCGAACTGGTGCGAACTGGCTGAATCCCACCATTGATTGTAGTTTAGTTTAAACTATGGTTAAAAAAAACAGTGACCTTAGCAGAACACGCGAGTCAGGTCATATTGTGATTATTATCTTTAAGTGGACAGCTTCTCACACCACAATCATTCAAATAGATCTGATTTTACATACTTCTTGTGGCTTAAGTATCTTCATAGGGACCAACTGACCTTTGTAACTTGTTAGCCTCAACCAGCCAGTAAGATTGTGGAGCGTCTTCTCTAAATACTTCAGAAAAATTTGGGGGGGAAAAAAGGTCCAGATTGTTAACCATTTCAGATATTTATAAAAGATGAAACAGTTTAGGAATTATGTGAAAAATCTAATTATGATTTCTGTAATTGGGCAAACTCAAAATGAACTCCCAGAATATCTTATTAGTTAGGGAATATAAGAATTATCTCCAACCTGTTGGGCACCAAGTTGGAAAAACAAAAAGCTGGCTGCAATATAGCAGTGTTCATTTTTCTCTGGCTTCCTTTTAGAAAGTAAAACATGATTTCATTTCAAATATACTTTTGAGAGTGTAGGAAATATAGAGTTCCTTTTATTTTTCTCCTTTCAAAAAGGCCATCTTGGTGTTTTTCAACTTATCAGAAAACCTATCATTGCTAATCAGGAATGGACATTTGGGATGTATATATAAAATATTTCTAGTTTAACAATGGAAATTGGAAAACACAACTCACTTAATAACCTCCTTCTGCTCATCAGAGTTAAATGATTTGGAAATAAATACTATCCTTGGCTTTCTGTTTATTGTTTTACATGCTGTAACAGCTTGTCTGGTCCCTAAAGAGAAAATGTCTTTGGTCTAAAGTGTAATACTGATATTCATTTGCATGCATGAGTCCCTTTCCCCCCTCTGATCCACTTCAGAGAAATCTCAAAAAATAGCAGATGGTGTAAGTAAGATTAAATACCAAGACACCTTCAGAATTTTATTATTAGTATTCCACATCAAAGGGAGAGAGTGATTCCAAAAGTCTACACTTTGGATGGTCAGGTTTAGCATCAGAGGTTAGGCCTATGTGGTGGTGGTTATGTTTCAGGAATGGAAGTGGCATCCACTGGTGATCATTTCCTTAATGTGAAAATGTCCACATTCTTTGCAACTTTATGACATTTGTATTTGTGAATGATTAACTGCTGAACTGAAAAAAAAATACCATTCAGATAAGAGTCAAGATGTGCCAGTGAGTTTATTGCTGCTCTAGTCCATTTCCCCATACAGTATTGGCAAATATATAAGCCATGGTTTACTTGATCATAGCCTATTGCCCCAGTTAGCTACGTTTGCACATACATTAAATCTTCAGCTGGCCAGATAAACTGAGCTCAATCTCCAAGCCAATCCCAGTGGAGATTAGCCTGCGGCACTGGCCCAGATTGTGAATTAAAATCTGCAGTTCTATCAGTTGGGCTGTGCTATTTTAGAAGGTGTTCTAAAGATTACAGTATATATCAAACTGTTTCTCATTTTTTGACAAGGGGGGAAGGGGCTGGAATTATCCCCCAACATCTTGCCATATTAAAGCTCTTCCAATATGCAGGATAATTTTATTTAAGCAAGGCAGCTACAAGGTGAGCAGACATAGGCAATTCATGCACATGTAGATTGGCCCTTCTTGACTGGCATATACAACTGTTAGACTAAGAAGCTCTGCATTGTGCTTCCTGCCCCTTCCACACAACTCGCTTTGCCTTAGATGGTTGCATAGAGGCAGATGGATGCTTGCTATAGTAAAGTTCAACATGACAGATTTCATTTACCATTGCTGGTGCTGTGGGGGAAAGCATACGTGAGTGATTATTAATTGTCAGATTAACCTTTTTAAACAGGTTCAATGTTTTTAGGGTATTTCTTTGTTCCTGGAAGAGGCCTATTTAAATGCTATAAATCAAACTCTGGGGAAGTGTTGGCATGCTTTCTTATCTATGGCTATTAGGGATTCACCCAATAACTCCTTGCTCAGACCTAGATTCTTTTCCTTTTAATGTTGTGAGCTAGTCTTGTGGAGTCAGGCAGCCTCTAAATGTTATGTGATGATGATGATGATGATAATGATATCATTCAATCATGTCTGACTCTTGGTGATTCTATGTATGAATCAATAAATAATATGGGAATTAAATGTTTCAGAGGTTTAAGTGTACACTGAGATGTATATTTAATACAAAAGCATTTTTGCAGATTTACTGCATAACTCTAAAACACTTGAATGGAATAAAGAGGTCAACCTCCTGTTAAGATATTTGAGGATTACATTAATTTTGCAGATAATTCTGTACCCAGGTTTTTTTCAAATAAATCCCAGTGAACCAGGTGGAATGAGTCTTGAGTAAACCATGCACCATATTTACACTCTATCCATATCCAGCAGCAATTAGAAAGCATACTGTATAGTTGCAATCCTATGCAACTTGCACTAGGAATAAATCAGCCTGAAATTTATTTCAAGCAGACTTAACGATATGATTGAGATTGGGGAATTTGGAATAGGCCCTATTTCCTATTCCAAATTCCCCTCCATTACTGACCATTTAGGCTTCCCAAATAAATAATACAATAACATTTTTAAAAATTACAAAAATCTATGTGGTGAATTCTAATAAAGCTAAGGGAGTTTGGAAAGAATTTTTAGGGGAAGCCTAATGGTGATAGCTTTTGATTATAAGGTTGTTTCAGTTATCTGAAATGTCCTGTACTCTGGTTTCTCTTCAGATCGTACAAATCTGAAATGTCCTAATCTAAATCCTTGGTCACTATAAACCTCTAGTGCTTTGTGAAAGGCTGACGATAGTCTTCTTGGATTATTATTTTTTCTTAGACCTGATATTAAATTTAGAAGGTGTTTCTGGCTGTTGTTTGTATCCTATAATTCTTTTGCTTTAGTTTTCTAATTTTAGGACATCCACTACCATTTTCTGCTTTTAGCTACTATACATGCTCACTAAGCATTGACATTGACTTAGAAACATAGAAAACTGATGGCAGAAAAAGACCCAGAGATCCACTGAGTCTACTCTTTAGTTCAATCAATCAACCACTGTTTTCCCTTAATTTCTTCCTCTTCATTTTTTGCAACAAATGATCTGGTAAAGTATTAGAAAGGGAATCCTGAATGGTACATTTGGAGACAGCTCGGATGCTTCATGCAGCTGTTTGATACTGCTTATGATATTTCTGTGCCTATTAGGATGGAACATCTGTGCTCTCTGGATGTTGCTTCATCATAGTTCTCACCATTAGCTATACAGTATTGACTGGGAATGCATGTAGCTGTTTAGAAGCATCCAAAGAGCCTTAAGCCTGGTATGGTCTATTTTGACTGCTTATTATGAACAAAAAATAGAATATTTTAATTTGATGCCACACCTCCTGTTGTTTCTCACCATTAGCCATGCTGGCTGGGACTGTTGAAATCCACAGTTCATCAACAATCAGAGGTCTACATTGTAGGAGAAAAGATAGATTACTGTCTGAAATACTGTAGCAAATATATTAAAGACTGTAACACAAGCAAGAAATAATAAAGATTCTATCAGTCTGGCAAAATAATTTGGAACACAGATTTAGAGGAGTTATTATTTGTAAAGAGAATAATATTGATCCAGTGGTGTAAAAATATGCAAATATACCTTTGTAGGAGTCTAAGAGGAAAGCTTTTTAAAGAAACCCATATCATTTTTAAGAGTTAAAATACTTTTTAACATTTTAAGAGTAGAAGACAAAGCAACAGAAAAAATTATATATAAATGACTATAATATCTATGGGTAAAATTATGTTACAATCTGAATCAATGAAATACCTAGGTCTTTACACACAGTTGTGTAAGACAAAGTAAGAATCCCAAAAGATGAGTGGCTGTGGGCATTGTTGCATTTAAAATAACACTGAAATTACCAGCACATTTCAAAATTTAGAATGAGTACCAACAGAAGAAGTAGCAGAACAAACAGCAGCCCTAGGAGCATGCACTGAGTTCTACAAATATATTCATTTGTTGATTTATTTAACATTTTAAAAAGGAAGTCCCTTGGTTGTATATAGGCTTTAGGAAAGCAATAAACCCAGATGATAAAGAGGTATCTTGCCAGTTACTAAATTATTCCAGCTCTTTGGAGGCTGGCTTAAACTGAAAAGGCTATTCTGTATAAGGACAAATTAAGATCATTTTATAAATTATATATTTTCCTGTTCACATTGCGGCTATTATTCCTCTCTTGTTGCTGTTCCAGCACTTTCTGTAAGTAGCACACAGGGACAGAATGGGATATTTAGGTACTGACCTTTGGCCATGCCTCCTTCTTCTCGAGCCTCCTGCCACTGCCCATTTGTGCCCAGCTTTCCTCCTCTGCTGGCCTTCCCCCAGCCATTCTTTATGGCCAATAGGCCCCTTTCCCTCTGTCCCATATTTTTCACCCCAGCCCATTCACTGAGGCCCCCTTTGTCATGGGACTTTGGCTGCACGTCACTAGTAGCCGCCAGCCAATCAGGTGGCAGGCAGAAGCCATGGTGCTGCGGGAACAGTGTGTGATTGCCGATAGATGATTGCAGGGGCTGTGGGGAGACATGGCTTTTGGGGAGGTATGGGAGGGCAAGTTGGGGTGCTAGTTGGTTATCTCTGAAACATTCCCGACCTTTAAAGCAGCTCTTGGGTGGCGACAGTTACCCAGCACAAGGGACTCAGGAAAAAGAGATGATGGCAATGATAACTCCCAAGAATGAGAGGGAGGAAAGATGGAGGGGGCAAAGAAAGAAAAACAAACCTAATTAACAGGGACCATAGTAACCCTGCCCCTACACCACAGAGGGCAGATCCCCATCGTCCCTGGCCCAACCATTGCATAAAAAGGGGGGCTTGACAGTATTTTGTCCCCAGTGACGAAAAGTTGGAAAATTTGAGAAGCCAGGATCAGGGATGGAGGGGGCTGAGAGGACAAAAGTTTTTTCAACCAAAATGCTAAAATGGATACTGTGTTAAGATTTGTTGCTGAATTTCATACTTAAAAATAGTATTGATCACTTTTTTAAAAAATTATCAATATTTCAACTCCAGCAATAAAATTTTGGAAAATGGGATCAGGAATGCAGGGGACTGGGAGCACAAATTTTTTTTCAACCAAAATCCTAAAATGGATACTGTGTTAAGATTCATTGTTGAATTTCATACTTAAAAATGGTGTCGACTGCTTTTTTTTAACAAACTGAAAATATTTCATCCCAAGCAACAAACATTCACAAAATTCGTGATGTCAGGTTAAGGCAGTGGTTCTCAACCTGTGGGTCGGGACCCCATTTGGGGTCAAACGACCATTTCACGGGGGTCGCCAAACCACACTGTCTGCCATTTTTTCCCTTTTCCCTAGCTGTCCTACTCTCTCTTACTGGTGGCCACACCCACTTGGGGGTCACCACAACATGGGGAACTGTATTATGGGGTCACGGCATTAGAAAGGTTGAGAACCACTGGGTTAAGGGATGCAAGAGGCCAGAAGGTCAAAAAAAATTTCAACTGAATTGGGAAAATGGATACTGTGTCAATATTCGGGGTTGAAATTCATGTTTAAAAATAATGTTAATTGCTTATTTAAAAAATAGACAATATTTTTTCCCCACCGACAAAAATTCAGAAAATTGAAGGAGTTGGTGTCAGGGATGCTGTGATGACTTGAGGCACGGCACAGAGGCAACACAGTCAGTTGCCAGTTCCAACCACCTCTTTATTGCTCCAAAGGTTCCCCAACTGCTCCCACGTTTCTGGCAAGTCCCAGAGCAAAGTGAAGGCATACACACACACACCTCCATCAGCCTCTGGCTGCAAGTAGTCCAGCACAAAGCTGTGAGCACGACAGCTGCCAAAACAAGAAATCCAGTAGGACAAGAAATTAAATCAATGAATCCAGGAAACAAAGGAACAGGGCAATTAATCCAATAAGCAAGGAATAAAGCAAGGAGCCCAGGAAACATCCAACGTCGGCAATGGCACACAACTCTCCACATATTCTCCTTAAGTGTCAGTCCTGAGGTGTGCCTTCTGGAGAGGGGCAGGGTGGCTCTTCTCCCTAATAGCCAGGTCAGCCTACGCTTCTCCTGCCTTCTTTCCACTCTCTGTGCTCGAGGATCAGGAGAGGGTGGTCCTTGCTCATTGTCTGAGCTCTGTCTCTCATGCTCCCTGCTTAGCCTCCCTTGGTCATCCTGCCCCTGTTCCTCCCTGCCTTCAAGCCTTCCCAATCCTGAAAGCCCTGGCCTGCCTCAGCCTGCTCCTCCTCATATTCCTCCAAAGCCATCGACCCCCCCCCTCAAACTCTGATTCATCGTCCTCTGCAGATTCAGGCTCCAACGGGGCATGACAGATGCAGGAGGCCAGGAGCATAAAGCATTTTTAAACCAAAATGCTAAAATGGATACTGTGTCATGATTCGTGGCTGAATTTCATACTTAAAAATGGTGGTGGTTGCTTTTCAAAAAAATTGACAATATTTCTTTCCCAGCGATGAAAATTCAGAATATTTGTAATGCTTGGGTCAGGGATGTCGGAGGCTGGGAGGCCAAAACATTTTTTAACCAAAATGCTAAACGGATACTGTGTCAAGATTCGTTGTTGAATTTTATGCTTAAAAATAGTTTTGGTTGCTTTTTAAAAAAATTGATATTATTTCGTCCCAAGCAATGAAAATTCAGAAAATACACGATGCTGGGGTCAGGGAGGCAGGAGGCCTGAAGGCCAAATTTTGTCTCAACCAAAATGCTAAAATGGATACTGTGTCAAAATTCTGGGTTGAGTTTCATGGTTATAAAATGTGTCGGTTGCTTTTTTAAAAAATTGACAATATTTTGTTCTCAGAGAAGAAAATTCAGAAAATATGACAAGCCACTGTCAGGGATGCAGGGGCCAGGAGGACAAAAAAATTTCCAACCAAAATGCTAAAAGGGATACTGTGTCAGGACTAGGGGTTGAATTTCATGCTTAAAAATGTTGGTTTCTTTTTTTAAAAAATCAACAATATTTCATCCCCAGTCATGAAAATTTGGGAAATCCAAGGTCAGGGATGCAATGGGCCGGGAATACAAATATTTTTTTTTCAAGCGAAATGCTAAAGTAGATACTATGTCAAGATTCCTTGTTGCATTTCATACTTTAAAATGGAGTTGATTGATTTTAAAAAATTGACAGTATTTCGTCCCCTGCGACGAACATTAGGAAAATTCATGATGCCAGGGTTATGCAGGCAGCAGGCCAGGAGGCAAAAAAATTTTCAACAGAAATGCTAAAACAGATATTGTGTCAAGACTAGGGTTGACTTTCATGCTTAAAAATAGTTTTGGTTCCTTTTTTGAAAAATTGACAATATTTCGTCCCCAGCTACAAAAATTCAGAAAATTCCTGATGCCAGATCAGGGATGCAGGGGGCCGGGAATACAAATATTTTTTCAACTGAAATGCTAAAACGGATTCTCTGTCAAGATTTGTTGTTGCATTTAATACTTAATAGTGGTGTTTATTGCTTTTTTACAAAATTGGCAATATTTCATCCACAGTGGAGAAAATTCAGAAAATTTGTGATGCTGGGATTAGGGATGTAGGAGGACAGAACAAGAACAACAACAAAAATTCAACTGAAATTGTAAAGCGGATACTGTGTCATGATTCGTAATTGAATTTTATACTTTAAAATGGTGTTGATTGCTATTTTAAAAAAATGACAATATTTCATCCCCAGTGACAAAAATTCAGAAAATTCGTGATACCGGGGTTAAGGTTACAGGAGGCTAGAAGATCAAAAATTGTTTCAAATGCAGTCCTTAAACAGATCCTGTGTCAAGATTTGGGTTTGAATTTCATGCTTAAAAATTGTTTTGGTTCATTTTTTGAAAATTCGACAATATTTCGTCCCCAGCTACAAAAATTCAGAAAATTCATGATTGGTCAGGGATACAGTGGGCCTGGAATAGAAATATTTTCTCAATATTTTCATGATCTCCATCCTGTATTTTGATATGAATCTATTCTTATCAAGCTCTACTGAGTTTTTTTTTTCCTGACACTTATTTAGATCTTCATCAATGGCTTGTTTTAATTTTTGCATAGAACAAATTCAGGAAACCTGAGGGCTAGACTTTTATCCACTTAGTGTGTACAGCCAATTTCTACATAAAGACTTTAAAAGGGAAAAAAATTAGCAAATATCAGAACAATTGTTGGCATACTTGCCACAAATAGGCAGCCTTGGGATCTCTAGTTAAGGAAGAAGGATTTTTCAGATTAATTCTTCATGAATGAATAAGAGGCTTAACCAATGGAAAGACATTTTTGTTATTTGTTTGTTTATCAAAAAATTTTGCTGCCCATCTTACTGTGAGGTGACTTTTTATTTTTCAATTAGTATTTGTTAACCAAACTAAACCAATCAAAACTACCTATGTGATTTAGGTCAGTAAGTGGAAATTTTTTAACAAAATAATAATTATTTATTGAATTTACAAATATAATAAAAAATACAAGAAAAAATAGAAAAAACAAAATTGTGAATAAACCAGGGTTTACAAGCACTATAAAACCGATCTCCAAATATTTAATTTGACACTGATATAAATCTACATAGTAAAATATATCTATTTGACAAATGGAATTATTTTTAAAATAAACCAATAGTAGAGTGAGATTACTGTAATTAACAGATACAACTAGACAATTATAACTTGTAAATTACAAATGGAGAAAAAACAATAAATTCTGTCTTGACTGAAAAATGTAATCAGTTTAGAAAACTGGAAAAAACATAAGGAAAATTTAAATGTTATAATATTATGATACAAGAAACACAATATGTGGATATAGTTTAGCCCTGTTTGTAAGATTATAATCCAAAAATAGTTTGAGTTGAATTCTGTATCTCCGCATATGTCAACTACTGTCCAGTGATCACTACAGTCATATTCATTATTTTCATATTTTTTCTTCTTTACGAACATATTTCAGATGCAACAAAGATGGAAAGAAAAGTGTTCAGGATGTATAAATTGTTAGGACGATCATAACATAGAGTTGCCATATTTGGGAGATGGGCGGCATATAAATTTAATAAATAATAATAAATTTAAAAAGCAGAATACCAAAGGGTATCACATCCGAAGCATCTGTTTTTCACGTACATGGGAATTAGTGCTGAAAATGCTTTCTTGGTTCCTAAGACACAAATAATAATAACACAACAATAATTTCCTAACAATACAATAATTTACTTTCAGTGTCTAATACACAGTACATTGTCTAAGTCATCATTAAAGGACTGTGCAGCAGCTCAGTATTTTACCCTTCCTTCCTTCCTTCCTTCCTTCCATCCTTCCTTCCTCCCTCCCTCCCTCCCTCCCTCCCAGAAATATATTGATTTGCCATTATATCTAGATTGATAAAGTTGCTTGAGCAAGCCTTATATTGTAATTGCATCCCAGGCTCCTATTACTGTATTATGGTTTGTCACACAGTCAGCCAGAAGTTCAGATTGGATGTGGCATTTTTGTCCACCTAGTGCAGGCGTGTCAAACTGCCAGCCCACGGGCCAGATGCGTCACACCAAAATCATGCCTACCCCATTGCCGGCAATGGGGAAAGGGTCACGATACATCACGTGATGTCATGTGACATTACGAATTTGACATGCCTGACCTAGTGGGTCTTTCCCAAGGACCTAGATAGGCAGATGTAGCCATTTGATGGCATTACAGATAGTTCATTGCATTGTCAAACAGATGATTCGACTGGATTTGGCATTTCTGTCCTCCTATCACGTTCCATCATTATTATCATTTTTATAAAAGTGTTTGAAGGTGTGGAATTTGTTACTACTGCAAGATTCATTTTTTCCTCATCCCCCCCACTTTAAAAATCTCTTTACACAGCTGAATATTGAAGATCTATTCCACTTGCAATGTCACCGTGCTTGGGAGATGGAAAAGGAGGACCAAATGCTGTGGTAATCAAAGAGTGTTTAGGTTGGCTGAGCACATCCCACCAACAAATGCTGCCTTAAGTGGAAACCTATTACTACAGACAAAAATTGGCAGTTTGGGATTGATGTAATCCAATTATTTGAGAGGGCCGAGGGAGAGCAGGATAGTAATATTAGTTGGAGAAGATTCTTTCCTCCTCCAAATAAGTATGCTAATTTAAAAAAAAAACTGGTTTATTAATAAAGCCAGTGACCTACTCACTTTCCAACTCTGGAGGAATTTATAATTTAAAACATATCCAGTTCTGCAACCTTTATAGAAATAACAAAGATACCAGGATTTTTCATCCTCACATAGCTATCAAGAATCTGAGAGAGAGGGGGGGGGAGAGGGGGAGAGATTTCTTTAATTTGCACTTTTCAGACTGCTCAATATCTTGTTGTTTCCTATCTTCCCCATGCAAAAATATTAATGCATATTTGCAAACTGAATGGCAGCACAAATACTGCCTTTCTGAAATTGGATCATTTTCTTTTTTCTTTTTTCCTATGGGAAGTGTCAGAAGCTGTGAATGTTCCAACACTGGAATTTTTTAAGAAGAAACTTTGACAGCCATTTGCCTGAAACGGTATAGGATTTCCTGCCTGAGGAGGAAATTGGACTAGATGATGATGATGATTGTTGTTGTTGTTGTTTGTAAAATATCAATATAAAATAAAATAAAAAGATGATGACTTAACTACTGGCTTGCACTGCTTCTCACTGGATTTATTTTGAGTCTGAAATCAAAAAGGCAGAGAAAACAAAAATATCTCCCCTTCTTCTGAGGGGGAACAGCTTGTGAAGATCAGCTAGGAGTTCCAAATCAAGCTGGTTTAGATCCAAAAGAGAATGAGAAAGAACAAGGGTGAAAATGAAATAGAAGTGTCACCCTAAGCCAGGGGTATCAAACTGCCAGCCCGTGGACTGGACGCATCATGACAAAACTGTGCCCACCCCATTGCTAGCAATGGGGAAAAAGTTCCGATACGTCGCGTGACGTCACGTGATGTCGCAAATTTGACATGTGTGCCTTAAGCTGATAATATATTATGTTTTATTGATAACTATGCACCTTATATACTGAAACATATTGATATTGTAGAATGGTTTGGTAAATTAATAGAATAATAACATATACTTTAAAGGAATATAATTTATTTTTCCCTTAAGTAAGCTTCAAAATATTGGACATCTGAAGAGATAACTACTTTCGAAATACGCATATCTCAAATTATTCTTAGGAATAGAAAATATTGGAAGCTTTAGGGTGATCAGTGGAAAAATTCCAAAGGCTGAATATACTATAGTTAGAAAGTTGCTTGTACACATACAACTGACACTTGTATTTTTGATACATAAAGCTGCTTCAGGTTCTGAAGAAATTGCTAGAATAGAAATAGATTTTCCTCAGAACTGTATTGACTATGTTTTCTGAGTTTGAGAGGAAGAATATTCTTCCCATCTCTGTAGGTTTTCCGAAAGAGCAAATAAGAATGTTTTGGTGACCTCTCCGTTCACAGTACTCTTGTGAACAAATGTTTTTAGCTAGGTATTATATGAATCCTGACATAAAGCATGAAATGATATTATGTGGAAGCACTGTATGCCATGCTGTAAAAAGTCTGAAAGATGATACCAGAATCACAGAATGGTTTTCCTTATACTATAAAGCTTCCTGGCTTCTAGCAGTAAGATGGAGGATGGCAGACCATTGCTGCTGTTACATGCAGAAATGAGATAAACTGCTAGAATGCAGGAAGGCCTTCTAGACTGAAATCATTCATTTTTAAACAATACAGTCCACTCATGTATGTGATCAAATGGATCTGCCCCATGTTCTTCCTGTTAATGGGCCTCTGCAACCTACTCAAAGCAACTCTGGATCAAGCAGCTTCTGAAAACTATGCAAAAGCACATCCCCAATCTTCTGCAATTTTCAGAGGGTCTGGAGGCCACACAAGAGCACACCCCATTCTTCTGCAGCCTCTGAAAATCTGCATAGTTGTTGTCTTGTGTTGGTGAATGCTGGCAGACCACCTTTGACATATGAGTCAGGTTTGCCCTCACTGACCTAGGCTAAACTAGAATGCATTGTTCAGTTTGTAGTTCAATGTGACGAATATTGCAGTATCACTCAAGCACATTGTGTGAATCAAACCAAAATGTGAAGTCAGCATATAGTTTATTTATTTGGGTGTAGCATTCTCTTAACACAGATTTAGGATTAGTCTACTGTATGAACTCGATGAATGTTCAGTAGCACTATTAAATCTGTCCTCTTGAGAAATAAAGTATAGTTAGGACTGCCAAGGCTGACAGTCCCAGCTGGTATAAACTTTTCTTATGAACAATTACATGTGCAGAACTACTGCTGAGCCGAAAGTCCTGGAGATGGGGGTCTGTCAAAAGCCAAATAACCTATGACAAGAAATTTGATTTGATGGTGATTTTTCTTAGAATAGCATATTAAGGGCTACTCAGCTCCTTGCTTGTCCTAGACTGAACTGCATCAGGTGAGAAATTGTTATAATTTGCCACAAGAAGCCCATGTCTGCATTCTTGCATATTAGAAATAATCAGGCTATTTACTCCCAGAGTGACTTCTACTTCTTATTCAAACATTTAGAAGGGCTTTTTGCCAAATAAGCTTGTCCAGCATTGCATCTCCAAGCTTTTTCTTTATTGAAGCTGTATGACCATTATTCTTTCTTTTTTTATAAACTGTCTGAGTAGATAAGGATTCTCTCTGAGCTCTGGATATATGATCTGAGCTGAGGTTTGTTTAACTGTGGTTTATGCAGGGGTAAGCAATACTGCTACATTCTAATTCCCACCATCTATCACCACTGCTAATGCTTCCTAGGAGTTCTCTTCAGGAAGATTTGGAATGTCACAGGTTGTCACAGGCCATCAACTGAGCAAGCCATAATGGCTTTGTTTGCAGAACTGGCCTAGACCACTATTCTAAAATACTGAATGTGAGTTACATGACCCATGTCTAGATTTAAAGCAGGAGGGATAAAAGCCACAGAAGTCACATTCAATTTCATTTTCTCCGTCCTTATTATGTTTCGGATAATGTCCCATGAGGCTTAACATGTTTAATTTGAGCAAGATTTGCTTAGCTACTGCAAGCACAGAAATAGTACGAAGAAACCAGAAATCTGGAGCTTGCCCTGAAACAACTCTTGTGTTATATTTGTTCTGGCTTTCCTGTTTGGATTCTGGGATCCATAAGTTTCTCATCAAATCTAAATTCCTCAAGGTTTTTTTCTGCCACATCTGTGATAATCAGGTATGATGCATCCACCATGGAGTCTTGGCTCAAATCTGTACACATCACACTAAATTTTGAAAGAACAGAGTATCAGCTATAGAAGTGTGCTACCAGAAAGTTCAAAGTAGAGCTGTAAATGGAAAATAAACATTGCAGAGTGGTGAGAATCAAGGACGAAGGGTTCTGACTATCGAAATCATTGCCCAAAGCACTTGTGCAGTTTAGACTGGTGTAATTCATGCGTACTATAGAACTGGTGCTGTTGATGACTGGGTTAACCCTTACTCTTTTGTAACATGGAACTTTTTGGTCAGCCTCTGGATTTGATTTGACAAAGGGAAGTGGGTAGTTGAAGGGAATGATGCAAAAGGAGGTCAATATGAAAATATCTACATTGCTTGATCTAAGTGAGGAAGCAATCATGTCTTATAACTTTGCTTTTTTATGGGGCAAGGTGGTGAAGCTTAGCTTCAAAGGTGCATTGTGGGATTCCCCCATGCAAAACACTGCACACTCTCCAAGGTCCAATTTTAAGAAAAGACCCATAGTACAGGCTAACAATAGAAGAAGGCAAAGAAGGATGTGTGAGAGTTTTGCTGACTGTTCATGAGAGCTCTGTGCCTTTAATAAGGAGTGTCTGTGTAAATAAAGCTCAGTTGCTGCAGCAATGATAATTTAGGTTTTGCTCAAGAATAATCACTCAACACAGAAGGTATTCAATATAAAATGGGACAAGGATCAGATGACAGAATTAGCTATTATCCTCATACACACAGAAACCAAAATAAGTAACTGATTTTTTCATCGTGCTTCTTTGAAATAAGCCTCCATCCTTGTTTTCCCACCACTGCTTCTTCAAAAAAAAGCACACTAAAAAAGATAGTATCATTGTCTATGGCTTTGTGTGGAAAATTAGACATGAAACATACTTTCATTAATAATTTTACACAACACTCTTTTTATTAATGCATTCAGCCCACAGACAATCTAATGTTTATGGTATGTCCATTAGTCAAATAATGGAGAGAAATCATATACTGTAAGCCCATCTGATTCTGTGTGCAAATAGGATATGAGTCCATTTCTCAGCCCGTTGTGTCTTTCATACCACCTATCAACTAGTGTGTTCTTTATATTCCCTTTTAATATCAGACTTCACCCAGTAGTCTAGACTGAAACAAGTTAGGAAATTTCCCTAAGGAGAAATTTCTTGACGGTGAGAACAATTAATCAGTGAAACGACTTGCCTCCAGAAGTTGTGGGTGCTTCTAAAAAATTAGAGGTTTTAAGAAGAGATTGGACAACCATTTGTCTAAAATGGTATAGGGTTTCCTGCTTGAGCAGAGGGTTGGACTAGAAGACCTCCAAGGTCCCTTCCAACTCTTTTATTTTGTTTTTCTATTAAATGCTCAAGAAATCCAACTACTTTTGATTTGATTGATAAATTAGAGAAACTGAAGAAATCCAACAACTTTTAATGGGCAATTTTATTGAAGAAAATATATGAGGCTATTCAATATAATGCTTATTTTATTTTGTTCTGTAGTTTTTCAAGAGCGAGCCTTACATATAGAAGAAATACTCAAGCAAATTTTGCTCTCTTTCTTGTTTCCTGTCTATCTCATGGGCTACCTAGATTCCTATTTTGCGCATGAAGGCTGGTTTCCATCTGTTTCTTGCTCATATGTACAGTGCTCAGATTTGCTATTGTCTATAAGAAATTTCATATGTTACACCCAACTTTCCAAAACTAGCAGTGAAATTCCAACATACAAACAAAAGGAAAAAAAACATAGGCATTGTTTTCCCAAAACTATATTTAAGCATATGGATAAGATGTTAACCAGTGTTCACATAAAATGTCTTATCCTGGGTGTAGTGACATCGAAAGTTAGCACATCAGGAAAAAAAGGATTATTAACTAAATCAGATTTAAATGGGAAGGATTTTTGACAGAGCACATGCAGGCAGATGTTCTTGGGACAGATGCTTTTCCTCAACATCTGAATGCATTCTAAGGCTCATTAGATTCACAAATAAATCATTGGGCAAAAATGAATGATAGGAAAATGACTGTATTACTGAGCTGGAATAAAATAATAAATAATAAAAAATAATAAAACAAGACTTTATTCCAATGTCTTGGAATTTAAGCTCCTATATACTGATTTCTGGCATGATCGGATAATGTCATTTGATCTCTAGAGTAGGAAACTATGAAAAGGATGATATACCATGTGCATATGGAGCATATCTAACAAGCATTCCATAAAGAACACAAGTTCTTTCTAAGCTCTCTACTGATATGATCAAAATTTGATAATGAGGAGCTCAGAGTATAGATTTTCCTGCAATAGAAAATGGCAATATATTTCATACATTGGGTACTGCCTCTGAAAATACTTTTCTGTTTATAATTTTAATTCTGAAAATCTCAGCAGGCATAACAGTTTTATTCTGAAGCCATAGAAGCTGCTTCTAAGCATTTATTAGCAGATTGGGACTGGAACATTATAATCAACTTCTCACCAAAGATATGAAATGGCTTAACTATATCTTCCTGCTTAACTACATCTTCTCTTTGGACGAAAAGTCCCAGAAGATTCAGGGAACTGTTACTCTGTGGCACAGTTTACTTCAGCAGAAGCAGATGTTTCCAGCTCATAATTATTTTGGAAATGCAAATCTGTTTTTGAGTGACTAGCTCCTCTTCCCCTAGGAGTAATGGTATTCTTGATAGTGTAATAAACACTAGATTAACATACATAATCTTGAAATCCCATGTGCCTTTTTGCTCATAGTCTAACTCAGGCTTTGCAAGGAATAAGGAGAATTATTTCATGCATTGTAACGGTTTTGTTCATTGTTAAGCCACTCAAAGATTCCTCAGGAAAAATTGCATTCTTCAATTGGTGTGTCCTCAAATATACGACAACTACCTGCTCAATTAAGATATTTCCCAAAATCTGTTGCGACAAAGATAAATCACTGTCAGAATTGAGAGAAATGAAACAGCAAATGTTGTTGTTATGATACTGTTGATCTTGACCTTCCTAAGCGTTCCATAATGTATCAATAATGTAGCATTTGTGAGCACTTCAAGCCAAATTAAAAATGCTTTCTTGTTCTTTTCTGTTCTGTCCCTCTTGCACTGCTGTGCTATCTTCTTTTATATATTTTCATTTATCCTGTTGATGAATTGTGCATGGCTGTTGAAAAGTTGTTAGGCTTGACTGAGAATGGCTTTTCTAGAGATATAAACGTGTTTAAAATATGCACTATACCTTAGTATAGGCCAGTGGTGGCGAACCTATGGCATGGATGCCAGAGGTGGCACTCAGAGCCCTCTCTATGGGCACGCACACCATTGCCCCAGTCCTAGGCCTTCAGCTGGATTTTATAAAACTTTTTCGCTTTAGGCCTCCACCGCCGTGTACCAAAAAAAAAGGTTCAATCAATCAGTCAATTTCAACTTCTTGCGGGAAAAAAAAAGATCTTGCAAAGTTGGAATTGATTGATTGAACTTTTTAGTTCCACCCAGTCTGCCGTTACCACCGCAGCCGTGCCCACCCAATGGGCCACACCCAGCCAGTGGGCCACATCCACCCGGCACCCGACAATGCATAAGTGGGTTTTGGGTTGCAGTTTGGGCATTCGGTCTCTAAAAGGTTCACCATCACCGATCTAGGCTCATTACCACAGGCATTGTGTGTTCTTCACATCACAATATTTTTTAAATTATTGTTATTCAATTCAAAGTAAAGTTACTTCCTCTGACTCCAAATTGACTATCTTCATAGGTATTCGCTGTGTCATAAACTTACTTTCTTTGTAAACCACTTTCTATCTAATTTCAAGAAATGTATACTTAACATCTCTGTTAGCTGCTCTTAAAAGTGAAAAAAAAAATAAGATCCAGCTAATGATCTGATGATTTCTTTTAAACATAAGGGCCAATTTGGACAACTCGCCAGTCTTATGATATATTGTAACGGGGGTAAGTGAATCTTGAATTTACTTTCCTCTGTTCCTCAGTGCAAAGAAGGGAATTAGGAAAACTCATCTTGTACACACAATGAAAGAATGGATGCAAAAAGCAATGCAGTTAGCAGGGATGACAAAATTAACTGTTTTAATAAAACAAAAGAATATATTTGGTATTGTTTCTATCTGGAAACTGCTTCCAGACTTCGTGTTCGAGACAGAAAAGAAAGAAATTCTGCTTTTGGGATTTGCTGATTAGATTAGTTTATTGTTAGAGGAATGGCTAGTATTTACTAAGTATATAAAGTTGAGGCTATAGTTTTACTTTATATTTTACTGGGCTGAAAAATGTTGGAAATCAATTCTTTTTTTTTCCCCTTTGTCATACACTCCTTTCCTTTCCCTTTCCAATTTCCCTACTATCTTTATTTTCATTTATATTTTATATTATGATAATTTAAAAAGATTAAAAAAGAAAAGCTCACCTTGCTAACTAATTACTGTTCTTGTTTTATGAAAAAAAGAGGTTAAACACTAAATTATGAAGCTGGCTTCCTTAATAAGGAAGCTATAATTAGAATAATCATTGTTTCAGTTTCAGATTATTCATAGTTTAGGGTTTGGATATAAAATTAAGGTGTGGCTTATTAAAAATGAAAGCCTCAAATGGGTGTAGTTAAGGTATGGGGTAGATGATATCAAAAATGCAGGTGGACTAGATGACTGAAGCCCAGCTTTTTATGTTTGTGTCCTATTGTAGTGCATGTTATGTTGAGTTGAACCCACCATAATGATATCTTCAATGATGCTTCTGGCTTCCAATTTCTCTAAATTGCACTACCAATGCTGATAAATGGGCAGACATGGTGGTCCAATCTCCTGATTACAAATTGTAATTCATTCTGACATCTGAATAAGTTAAATGAAATGATGAGCAAAGATTAAAAATGTACGCATTCCCTTTTCTTTAGTGCAACCTCCACCCTGCCCTCTTTGGATAGTGCCATTTTCTGAATGCTGAAGTCTTTTCTTTCCTTGGCTAAATTCCAAAGGACTATGTTGTGCAAAAATCAGTTTAAAGATTTTCTTATTATTGTTAATCAGTATAATAGGATGGGAAACTATATTGACTGAACTAGTAGAATAAAGTGACCTTGTACATGATCCCTTTTTTTTTCTTTGTGTCAAATTATGCCTAAATCCCGTTTTACTGGGGAAGGCACATATTTCTGGAGTCTCAGAACATGATAAATAACTCATGTAAGGATGGATTGAAAGGAAGATAATGAAGCCTTGCTTCACTATTGCAGGAAATTGTACTAGATATAACATTCCTTTGCAGTCTGATATCTAGGCCTTTCCTGCTGGGTTCCAAATAGAAGGTAGATTTGTAATTTGGTATTCTACTATCATGCCATGTTGATTCCACCTCTATTCTCACTATTTATAAACAGATCTTAAGTGAACAAACTCCTTCTTACTTGAATTCTTATGTCACATCTTCTTTCAGGGAAAAACATTAGCAGGGTTTGTTGGTTTTCTGTGTAACTGGCCCATTTCTTTGGTTCCTTCATCACTAGCTGGCAGTTTTTACTCACAACTGGAGGGCAACAAACCCCTCCCTCTTGCTTTAGAAGATTTACATTGTAAGGACCTCTGCACACACCAACAAGCAAAGATATAGCTCAGTTCGTTCAGGCTTCTGGAATAATTTAACCACACTAACATCGTTCCTTAGACCCAACAGCTGCTTGTTATGAGTTTTATACAATAGTATAATCTGTCATGGCCATTTCTGGTGTCAAGGGAGTGAAATTGTTCATGATGACCCTTAGGTCTCCTTCAACTCTACCATTTTGATGTTTCTCCATTTGCAAAAACAAATGAAACCTTCCTAATTGATTCACATGCTTCATCCATCTCCAACCATGTACTTAATGTTTATTTTTTAATTGGGTTCCTGATATGAAATTCCCACCATGACTAATAAGTTAATATATTTATAAGTGATATAATTAGTCTATAGTACATTCTGTACTCCCTTGATTAAATCATGCACATGCAGTTTTCTGCTTTTTTGAAATCAGAATTTTATTTATCAATTTCTTCAAAATCTGTGTCCATTTTTATGGCTCAGTAATACAATAATAATATAGTAACACAGTAATAATATAGTTGTTGACTTTTTTATGCATACAGTTAAAGTGTCCAGATTTGTTTTCAGTGACAATACTTCATATAAATCACATCTAGTGAAAAGGAGAGCGCTTCTGAGTGCACACAGAAGATTTAGTCCTATTAACAAACCAAGTCTATGCTCTAGCACAGGGCTTTTCAACCTTTTCACCCATTGTACCACTTTTAGGATATGGCAACATCCAAGTACCACCAGTCGCCTAGCAAGGTGTCAAAAACTTGATGACCAAAAAAAAAAAAAGAAAAAGGAAAAAAGTGATAAAGTACAGGTGGTCCTCGACTTACAACAGTTCGCTTAGTGACTACTCAAAGTTACAATGGCACTGAAAAAAGTGCCCCCCAAGCCACAACCGAGCAAGACAGCACCCGGTGGCGCTCTTCCTCCTGTCTGAGGTTTTCATTGTTGTGAGCATTTCTGTTGAGGATTGGCAGCGGGGGTGGGGTGGGGAGGTGTTTGGTTTTTATTCCCCCCATCTGCTGGGTGGTTGCAGCAGGTTTTGGTCACTTCACATGACCCTAGGACACTGTGACCGTCATAAGTATGAATCAGTTGCCAAGCATTTGAATGTAAATCACAAGACCCTGGAGATGCTGCAACATTCCAGCTGATCAGTACTTCTTCAGGGCTCAGCAGAAGCACCAGGATCAGTGCTGAGCTCCAGCTGGAGCCCTGACAGCCCTGCAGCTCCAGCCATCTCTCATTCAGGCTTGTGCAGTGCTGCCACCGGTTCAGCTCATTCTCCTGCCCACTACCACTTTTCTAGGATGGTCGCGTACCACCTGCCAAGTGCCAATGTACCACAGGTGGTACCCATACCACTGGTTGAAAAGCCCTGCTCTAGCATACCTAAAAGTAATATTTAAGACTTGCTGTGAGGGCTGAAATTTGGAAAATTAATATTAATCTTAGTATTAAAAGCAGGAAACATAAACTCTATCAGGAAGAAGCCTGATGTGCTTTTTGTATGCATCTTTATTTATTGGACAATATTTGTATGCCATTTCCAAAAAGCAAATAAAGACCTTAGTGAATGTGATCATTCAAACTAAATTATTTTTAAAAGTGTTAAAAAGTTAAACATGCGTACAGAGGTATGCAGGCTCTATGCATTCCTATACACTCATACAAATGCATTCATAGGCACTGATGCTTATATTGAAACATCTACACACCTGAAAGCCAAATAAGAGGTTGGGAACAGGACAGAGAGGCAGAGAGCAAAGATACTGGAGAGGAGTGTGACAGAACAGTAGGACACAGGAATCTGTTGCTGCAGTGGAATAAAACAGAGTGGAACAACAATAGTCCAACCACTATTATTTATGTCTGTGGTATTCCACTGCCTTATAGACAAGTATATTCCATACCCTATAGGAATATAATAAAATGCATCCTCTGATATTTACATTTTTGTAAATAGGTTGGCTTAAACAAGGAACTTCAATAAGTGTGCCCTCTGTTGAAATTTTGACAATGTTTTAAGCCCATTAACAATTTGACATTTAAGATAATGCCAATTAAAGGTTTTCTGTGCAGTAAAGATAACAGTGCATTGGATTTTTCCTTAATGGCATGAATCAGATTGTTCTCTATTGAGCACAGTGCTGATGACATTGTTTTTATTGGAAAATGTGTTCCATCACTAGCGCATTCAACCATAAGAGATCATAAGAGGGGAAATTATGACTTCCCATTTTTCATTCCGAACACTGACAGATTCTACCCACTTCTTTTCAATTTGGGTTCAGAGTAGTAAGCAGGCAAACCAAACTGATAATATATCATCAGGAAAAGAACTTTCAATAAAGAAAAAAAGTATTTTTATTTATGTTGGAATTCAGTTATGCTGACAAACCTGATAAGATAAAGTTTTGTGTCCATGAATGCTAAGATAAGCTCTCATTAAAGCAAAGGGCTGATTTCAAATAATCTAGCATTACTGTTTGTCTATGAAGTGTTTTTGTATATTTTATTCTAAAATAATATTTTAAATGACCATGTTTTAGAACATGATAACAAAAGAAATTATTAAGAAGACAAATTATGATATGCAAAGAATTATGAAGCTATATCTTGCTATCAGTGACCTATTAAAATTCAGTTTATCTAGTTTATATAAGAACTTCAATCAAATACTGAGATTAAAGAAATGTATTTGTTTTAGAAGTCATGATGGCAAAAGGAACTTGAAGCTCAAGAACAAATATTATACTTTGGGTTTCAATTATGTTTATAAAATGGAAAAGTTGGAGATTACATTCCATTTGTTCTGAAAGGGTCTTTCTTATAAGGAATATGTAGCCTAGTTTTGCAGAAGACTATTAATATCATCTTGGCTTATTCCAATTTGCTTGTGATTTTCATGGATGCATGAAATATCTAATGTCTGACTTTGTTATATGGAGTAGGGACTTGCATAGATTATTAGATTTGGACTATTCTATGCTATCTGACATAATATTTACTCTTTGTAGAGTTTTTCTTAATTGTCCTTGATTATTATGTCTCCCCTCCCTCTCCAACATGTATGCCTCATGTCATTACAGCCCACTTCCCCCACTGTTCCTTCATTATTATGTACGTATATTTAAGACACTTGAGCTGTTAGATTGCATTCTTACTATTCCTTTTTCCTTATTCCATCTATAAAATGCATTTCAAGCAAGAATTCTGAATTTTCCGATAGATCTTTTATGCTACTGTCACAAGACAAGACATGCAAAGCAGGAAAAGTTAATGATATATGGACTCTTGGGGTGTCCAAAAGGACTGGTAACTTGAGATTCTTAATATTCATAAATATTTGCACATTTCTTCCTTCAAATGCCTGCATTACTTACTTCTCTTGCTCTTCCAGAATGTCTTCTAAAATTCCCCCATTTCTCTGAGCACTAAGTTACATCAGTGGCTCTTCACTTAAATTAATTTGGAGTATGTTTATATAGCCAAGATCTATGTGCTACATGAACCAAGTAAGTTCTCTTTATAGATTAGACTATATTTTGCAATCAATAGCTAAGCAAGTCACTGTAGAATACCAGAAATTAGTTTGTGATACAGATCATTGATTTTTACAGTCAGTATTAGTGGCAGTTCTAAAACACAGGTTGGGTTAAGGCTGAAATCCTATGACTAATAAGATGGGAATCAATCTCATTGAATACAATTGGACATATTTGCAAGTCGGTCAGCACAGAACCATTGTTTGCTAAAGCACAGGAGTTTAGATTTTAAAAAGTATGTCTCTACGTAGCCTATGCTTAGTTTTAGAAATTCATTACCTGAAGATTTGACAATGATATACTTGATGATTTTATGAACAACATTTTGTCAATGGCAACCAACTGCAATAACTAAAAAGAACATGCCACAGAATGCCAGTTCTTTTAGAACAGAGATCAGCCATGGAAAGGGACTAATACTTTCATGACTTGCTTATGAGTACCCATAACTATCTGTCTGACCATGATGTAAAGCAAGATGCTGTATAATGTGGGCTCTTGATCAAATATAGTTCAGATCACATATTGGTATTTTTTGTTAGTCTGGGCTATTTTTCAGTTCTTGGGAAACTGAATAAACATTGAAATGCAGATGACCCTTTGTTCTATGTATTCTTTCCATCCGAATCAAGATAGATAATGTGGATGTAGGAAATTTATCTGGAAGCATAATGGAATGAATGAGAATCAATAAAGTGCAGCTGAAGTTGATAAGTTCAAGTACAATTGATGGAAAGAGTAACCAGCGATCAGTTTGAGTTTCAGCATGCCTCTTGGAATTAAAAGTTCTGAATTATAAATTATAATTTCCATCAGTGGAAGTTTTCAAACAAAGATTGAACAACCATTTGTCTGGGATAGTCAGGACTCTTGGCCTGGACAATGGGACAGATTAGAAGCTCACCAAAACACCTTCCAAACTTATGATTTTGTCATTCTGTGCATCAATGAATTACAGATATGACTTGTTGTAAATGAGCCTGCATGCTGTCTAAAGGAAGAGGTACATAACTTTATGATTGTCCCAGGTCATCTGTCAATAGAGGTATGAGCAATTCAATAGCAAGGGATATTCGCACCCACTTGAACTGGTATAATGAGTTTCTTTTTCTTCAAAAGAGATAAATAAGCTCAAGTAAAACTAATGCACAGGTCAGGAAACCACAGTGCAGATAGAACATGGGGAAACAGACTGGCTCCAGAGGGGCAAAGGAGTGAGGCAAAGCTGCATACTATCCCCTTATGCAACTTACATGTAGAATATATATTAATGGAAGTTAGTTTAGAAGAAGGACACGGTTGAAAAACAGGAGGAAGAAATATCAATAACTTGAATTATGCTAATGATATTAGCTGAAATGCAAATGATCTGCAACCTCCACTAATGGAAAGTCAAACAGCAGAGTAAATAACAGGACTAAGATTAAATGTAAATGCCAAACTAATCAAAGAGGTATAGCAACCAGCATTAGAATTAACAATTAAGATCATGAAGTAATGGATAGCTTCTGTCTTTTAGGTTTAACTACCAACAGGAAAGGAATAGGCAGGCAAGAATTATGCCAGAGGCTAGCATTTGATACAGCATTGAAGAAGGCCTTTAAAAACATATTCAGATCTGAACCTACTAAGATCAGAATCATGCAGGCAATGGTTTTCTCTGTAACATTTTATGGAAGCAAAAGTTGGACTTTAAAGAAGCAGGATAGGAAGAATATTGACACCTTTGAACTTTGGTGTTGAAGAAGACTCCTGACAAAGCAATTCAGAGTTCTCATTTGAGGCACAGATATCCATGCTCAAATGATCACACTTCAGACATGTTATCTGGGAATTTAGCTTTCTGAAGGTATGTCTGTAATATGGAAGAAGTATAAGGTTACAGCCATAGTTGGTGCACATATGGGAGATCTAAAAGATCAGATTGTGTACAGATCTTCCTCGGGAAAAATCTATGTAATTACTAACAGTTGATCAATTTTATGAAACATAATCAACCAACCAAGTAATCAGTTAATCAGTCAAAAGTCTGAAATAATATCTGAACATTTCTTCCAAAAGAAAAAAAAAATCACATTCTGTTTAGTGACGGGAAATATTTTGCACGATTCTCCTAGCAGCCAGCACTGACAAGCATTCCTTCTTATACAAAATTCTGTTTATATATTGCAATGTTGAGCAGTCTTTTTATTATATGGTTCAGTGGGCTTGAATTCTTGACATAATATAGCAAATGTCGAAAGTAAAAATGTTTTCTTTGACAACAGGATTTTAGTTCTCAAATTCTAATATAATATTTCATTTCCTTACAAATACACTGGGTTTTTTTTTTAAATGAAAAAAGCAATGCAACTAGTTTGCAAGCACATCTGGGATGCAAATCTATATCTAGAGCAGTGTTTCTCAACCTTGACAATTTTAAGACATGTGGACTTCAACTCCCAGAATTCCACAGCCAGCATTGCTGGCTGTGGAATTCTGGGAATTGAAGTCCACATGCCTTAAAATTGTCAAGGTTGAGAAACACTGATCTAGAGGCTAAATAGCAGTCAAAAGCTAGCTGGTCAATGTATTTTCAGCCAACACATGGTAATCCCAGCTGTATGTGATCACTTGGTGATTAAGAGAACCTCAAATTAAGATTGAGCTCCAGGAAACACATGGGCTGCCTTTGGGTCAGTCACTTTCTTCAACTCAACCGATCACCCAGATTTTCTATAGGAGGGATAGTCAAATGTAAAATAATACCAGTGAGGTATCCTTTTAAAGGTATTGGATGGTATTAGGGCATCAACTCAATTGAAATATAAATAATATCAAATTCAATGCAGTTAACATTAAATGTTTACTCTCATATCATGCATTTCATACTTGTCTCTCTTTTGTGACAACCTTTGGAAGTCTGGGGTCTGTATTCAAGCTGTGGGGGCTAGCAGTGCCTGAGGCCTTAGAATGTTACATAATGTAAAGCTGACATGCCTTAATTCAAGATTTCCCATCCTGTGAAATTTGTAGCTGGCTGGATTTCAACTCCCAGAATTCTTAGGAATGGTCATCCTGACTGAGGAATTTTGGGAGTTGAAGTCCACATCAGCAGAAGTCGGGAAGCATTGCCTTAATTTAGCTGTTGTAAATATCATGTTCTTTCTCTTTGGGAGGGTTTTGTTTTGGTATTTTTGTCTAGAAGTAGTCAGCAGAAATTAAAAAAAAAAAAAATCATACCCCAAGAGCCAATTGAACCACAACGAACTGCAAGGTGATAAGTTAGCCTTTGGAGTTTAATAGCCTGTCACCCTAAATAAACCAGGCATAATGTTGTTTTGACCTTCCCCATTCACCATATTGTATCTGAACACTCCTTCCTCAAGACTGAATATATTCTTTCATTGTTTCCTGAGGCTTTAAAAAAAATCTATTATCTTTTAAGCATAGACTGAAGAAATTGATTCTACCCCTTTCCAGTTTTATTTTTTCACATAACAAATTTGATATAGCCTTACCCGCTGTGTTTAAGGTCAAAAAAAATGTAGATTATGAATTTTGATGCAGTGCTGATTTCAAATATTTTTGAAGGTTTCTCAGTGTTCTGTAAAGCATTGCAGTATGCCTGAATCAGAGTACACTTTTACATTCCCAAATATACTAAAGTCTAAGAAAGGGAAAAGAGCAAGCCAATCTATTTTTACTTTTCAAAAAATCAGACGTGTATTTTATGAGCTAACATAGTGTTGATAAGGAGCAAATTTTCTAGTGGTTATATAAATACGTTATTTATCAGGTGCAATGGAATTTGGATGTATGTATCTGAATGTTCTATTTTATGAGATTATTACAAATAATGTAAGCATTTTTATTGGTGCTCAGCTAAGCAACATTTGTCGATTAAGTTGGGAAAAAAAGGTATTTTAAAATTAAGTCTCAGTGGATTCATCCTCACATTTCTGCTAACCTAGGCACAAAAGCTAATGAACAATTTTTATGATGTGTCCTCCTGTTGTTGCTTTGCTGTCACCCCAAGCCTACCCCATTATGGCTACTTCATCCTATGGTGGGCTTCCTTTCTTCCTTCTGATTGCAGATCATCTGGTGAATATTTTGGTTTCAGACACAGGAGAGAACAAACTCCTGGTCCCCACAGAGGCACCTGCCTGAGTAACACCTGACTGATACTTTCTGAAGACACTTAGGTCCTACTTAGTCTCTTCACTTATGCAAATTGAACATTCTTTTGAGAAAGTGCTAGACCTGGGTTCTACAGAAGGCCGTTTGAAACCAGGAGACAGAGAGCGGGGCTGATGCTGTCAGCTTCCATACTTTGCCTCTTGTTGAATTTACCACACAAGTGGAGGCTTCAGCAAGGTGGTGTGTCACTCAAGGTTTGTGTGGGAATTTACCAGTTGAAAGATGGGCTACAACTAATTTGAGGGAGAGATCTTCATTCCACCTAATTGCTGTTTATAAGTTCAATTACTCATTGAAATTGAGTATTGCTGGGTCTTCCCTATTACGAGCATTATGAATCTTCTCCTGCTTACAATACCTTTTTTTCTCACTATTTTTAATGAGAGAGAGGGGGGAGAGGGAGAGGGAGGGGGAGGTAGGTCTGGTAGTTAAGGCAGGAGACTATGAATTCCAGTCCCTCAGTCACTTTCTCCCAGCTTTCAGGGTTATTGTTGTTGTGGGGGAAAATAGAAGAAGGAAGGAGTATTATGTACATTCACCACCTTGAGTTACTTATGAAATAATAAAGGCGGTATAAAAATCTAATAAACAAACAAACAAACACTTGTACACAAAGCAGTACTAAAATAGTTCCCTTTAACTTTACCCCACCCCCTTCCTCTTTTCCTATGACCTGTCAGCTGGGCTATTTCAGGACATGGATTAAATAGATTTTTGGAATAGACTATTAAGGAGTAGACTGATCCTGCAAGAGGGTAACTAGCCATTCTAAGCATCTCTGTACTGATGCGTTCTTTCCCTGCCAGACATAAAGGAGAATGATTGATGCTTATTTTTCTTGCCAGCAGGTGAGGCTAATTGGAAAGAGAAACAACATCAAGGGAATCCAACAGTCACTTTTCTTTAACTTGTTCTGTGTTAAAACTGAAAGGACAGCACCATTTGCCAGGCTCATTTTTGAAAGACAGAGACTGGCAATTTAGGATAAAATACCTATTCTAGAGAAAAACATCAGTCCTTCATTCTCAGCACTATTGGATGGCACAAGTTATTAATCATAATATTACGGTTACAGAAGCGGAGTACAGTACTGAGCTTAAATATATTTGGGTTCGGGTTTCACATCTATACATTTTTATTAAAACCAACATTGTGTGACTAATTCCTTCAATTATTTAAGTAGCCTCAGCCCAAAATCTCAAACAAGAAAAATTTAAAACATCCCATTTCTTTTTCTTCCTTCTCCTTAAAGTTTCTCTCTCTCCTAAACCACTGTGAACCCAGAAAGAGGAGGTACTATTCTCCCTGTCTGCTCCCTGGGAGACATGGAGTGATCCGATAATGGGAAGAATTCCTGGTTTCGTTTTCCATCCCCATACAATAATTTTGAAAAACTAATTACAGTAGTTAGATCAATCTAACTATACATTAATTTTTCATGCTTTTACAATCCTTAACACAAAAAAAATTGTACCTTCATCCCACTGAAATCCATGATTATTTTAACTATTCAAGGCCATAAAAAAAATCAGTTGTGATCATCCCAGTGACACTGACCATCTTCTACGTAAGCTTAGCACATCCACATTTTACCTTTATAGAAAATGAAGGTGGTTTTAGAAGCTTTGAGGTATAAGACCAAATAGTGTGGAATATTGGGCTCTGTGTTGGTGGAGCTGCATTCATGAGATTAGATTTAATTTGTGTTTCTCAACCTTGACAATTTTAAGGCATGTGGACTTCAACTCCCAGAATTCCACAGCCAGCATTGCTGGCTGTGGAATTCTGGGAGTTGAAGTCCACATGCCTTAAAATTGTCAAGGTTGAGAAACACTGGTTAGAAAGAGCTGCTGCATTTCACCCAAGAATGTGAAGCTGTATGTCTTATGGAAAGAAGAGAAGATGTGAAGATGTGGTTCAATGCGTCTAAGGCTGTTGTTCAAAAAGTTCTGAAGTTCTTCACTGGAGTCCCCAAAGTTCCAGAAGAACTCCAGAAATTCTTCAGTGGACTCCAGCCTCAGAGGAATGGTAAGAGATAAGAGAAGAAATTCAGGAATCAAATTTCTGTCTGCCTTTTTGGCTTGACTCATCTACCCACCCATCCACCCACCCACCCAATTATTGCTTAGTGTATAAGGAAGCGAGTGAAGAGCCTTAACTAATAATAGGCAGAAAGGAGGGAGGGAGTAGTTTGCCCAAAGTTGCCTAGTAACAGCAGAGATGAAAATAAGCAAGTCAGAAGTATAAGAGACGGGACAGAAACATGACAATGAATATAAACCTGCTACATTAACAGGGCTGTGATATGTAAGAAAATAATCTTAGAGGTTAAGAAATAAATGGTTTTTCTAACTTGGAGGCTGTAATGAATGGCATGTGGGAGTCACCTTGGGAGAAGGAGGAAGAACAGCGGACAAGACAACCAGCACATAAAAGAAGTCTCAATCCACAGGAGAGAAGGCATGGCAAGCATCTCAGAAGGGATCTTGCATAATTTTACACAGACAGTAAAAGGAAGGGAGTGAAGAAATACTTTTAGTCTTGCAAGATTCTGTTAACTTGCTTATTCAATAAAGTTGGCACTAGCACTTAAGATTGTGCTTCCTGTGTGGACTACCTTGCAGGGTTAACAGAGACTCTGTAAATAATACAGTATCTCATCAGCAACCATAAAAAAAATCAAACCACTGAATATCTTGTAAATAGCCTATTATGTCAATAAAAGTAGCTGTTCCATCAGATTTATCTATATTGTGACTGAGTCTCTCACCGTCCTTAAATCAGACCTATATGACCTATGAAGAGAAATGCTGGTGAGGAGGAAGAGGAGGCTCCCTTAGCAATTCAGGGTCTTCTCCCTGGCTCAGAGCCCACCAAGTTCAAAACCTGAATGCTGATATTTTCTAAAATTGGGCAATTATTATACTTTACTTGCACTAGCATGCATCCTGTTGAAATAGTAATTGTACATTTCTGACATCCATTTTGAATGCAAATGCTGTAGAAGCAAAGCCAATAACGCACAATTGTGAAATGACAACTCTGCACTCTGGGAGTAGATGAGGTTAGCGGATAAAGAGAAATGTTTATTCAGCAATGATGTTTGGATTTGTCTCACAGACGCAGATACCAACATTGAGACAATCACAGTATTTATAACTATGCACAGCACCATACATCCAGCTCTCATTGATTTAATGTGTGCTTTTGTCTGATGTGGTTAAGCCTTTCATTTTTTGCACATATAAAGGAACTTGGTTTTATATTGTCTTTTAAAAGGCTGACTGGCCATTTCTTCATCTTAGAATATCCTGACATGCATGCTGATTTATTAACTTGGTTTCATTGTATATGACCTATCTCTTTACAGATAATAGTTGTCCTTATCCAATATTCTGTTTTCAACAATTACATTCACTGTAGTTTAGAAGATTTTAATTCCAGTCCGGCTTAAAATTTATTGATAAAGCTGTTTTTTTTTAACTAATGAAAGATGATTTGATTGGAAGTTGTTTGTATCTAATTCTTTGGGTCTCTGATCATAAGAACATAGGAACCTCCTTGCTAGAACAATCCACTACACCATTTCTAAATCAGCATTATTTTTACAGCAATTTAATCAAAAAAGTCATCATCTGATTGTTTTCAAATCAGAAACTACTAATAATATCTAAGGCAGTTGTAGAGGCAACTGGAAATTATACTATATGAATTCAATGGAGATTCTCAGTCATTCAGATCATGGTTGTCCCAAAGATGCTTTTTCAAGAGGCAGCTGGACTTTCTTTGTTTTTCCTTGAAGACATTTTTCTTTTCATCTAAGAAGCTTCTTCAATTCTTCAGTCAGAACTGAAGAAGTTTGTTGGATGAGAAGTGAAATGCTCCTTTTCAAGGAAAAAGCAAAGAAAGTCCAGTTGCCTCTTGAAAAGGCACCTTTGGGACAGTTCAAAGAAGATTACCCCAAATTTAAGCCAATCTTCTAAAGAGAAAATAGAGAAAGAAAAACAAAAACCACAAATGTCCTATGCAATGTCTTCTCCACCCCATCCCTTAAGGACATATCTGCATTTACCAGTTCGTACAGGGTCCAACTTTCTACTTAACTCTTCACCAGTACAGGTTACTCACTGCTTCCTAGAAGGAGGAACAGATGATGTCATCTTGTTCCCATTCCCAGACTATTGCAAGTTATTTCACAATGAAGTTTTCCAGATTTCATTTCAGACTGCTGTTTTCTGATTGGACCATATTAAGCATTCCAGTGCTTCAGTCCATTGCTCCATTCCACTTCTAGTCCATCCTCTTGAATTGACAGCAGTGTTACCATTTTTAAAAATAAGAATAATAATGTTATTACTTTTTTAAAATTAGTTCTTTATCTTCTACTCTGATTTTTGTATCTTTATTCTTGTGCAGTTCTTGTTTAAATAATCCATCTGTTTTATGCATTAAAAATCAATAGTAAAAGAAGAAAGAAATGGAAAGAACTGAGTTGAAATATTAACTTAATAAGCCTGATTTCAAAGGTTCTGATGTTATGCAATGAAATCATGTGAGCTGTTGGCTCAAATATTTAACTTACACACATTCCACCTTCAGGTATAACATTTTGCCATCTCAAAGGTGTGCTGATGTTGAAACCAAGCTGTCAAAATAAATTCTAATCAATACATCTACTTAATTAAGCTATTTGCTAAAGTAATTATTTAGACACAGCAATATAAGGCAAGAAAAACCAGCTTTCTCCAATAACAGATTAATTTTCATTATTCCAGTAGCTGTCATATGGTAAAATAACAATGAAAGGTTGATTATTCTGATTTTTTTTTAATCTTAGATAGAGCTTTACATATGGCAAGCTAGTATTCCAATGAATATGGTTAATATGTTGCTTTAGATTTGTTGCAACTCTCACTGTTGAGAATGTAGTAAAATATGATGAAGTCATTAATAATTATTATACTAAAATGGTAGAAGGCATTTAGAAAACATAATATTGCTGAGATTATTGGTGGGTCAATATTGGAAGAAGAATTCTCTGCCTTCTTTAGAAGAATGGGTATTTAAGGTTTCTAATTTAGCAGAAATGACTAAAATTTCTGCTTATTTAAAGGACCATTCACAAGAGAGATATTTTAAAGTATGGAGAAGATGGATAGAATATGTTCAGAAGAAGTATGGAACTACAAAGTTTCACTTATTTTATGAGTAATGAATTTGTTTATAAACTTATGGTGTTAAAGTTTGAAGAGAGCTAAGGGTTAGTATGATTTTGGTTATTGTATAATTAGTAAACTTAAATAGATTATATTTAATATGTTTGTATAACCCTGTACTTGGCTCTGGGAAGTTGGGGGTGGGGGGAGGGGAGTGGGGGGAGGATGGATTGAAGTTTAAGTAGCTCGGATAAGTAGAAATAGTTTTATTGTATATAATATTGATGTTTTAATTTGGAGAGAGGAATTGCTTGGGCATTTCCCCTGGACCGCATCCGGAGCGAGAAGATAGGAAGAAGGGGAGAAGCAAGTAGGAAGGTTGAGGAGAAGGAGGAGATGGGGAGAGTGAGGAAGAAGAGGAAGAAGAGGGAAAGCGGGAAGTAGGTTAGAGGGTGGATGCGGTTTGGGGGGAAATGGGTGAGCAATACTGAAAGTTGTGTGTATCAATTTGCTTTATTTTTTATCTGAAGTATTTTTATGAATGTAATGCATTGTATAATTGAAAATAAAAAATTTTTACAAAAAAAAAAAGAAAACATAATATTGCTTGCAGTTTTTCAAATAACTTGGTTAAAGGATGAATGTACATTAAATAAACTTTTATTTTGATAACATATATTCTGATTCAGAAGAGAGTATAGGATAACTTAATATACTATTTTCTGGGAATGAGAGAAAGGTTTAATTGTGACCAATACAGTTGTTTGGATGCTTTCTTATTATTGCCAATAAAAATTTAGAAACCAATTTGTAAATTGGTTAGTTGGATTTTCTTGCTGTCTGCTAGAACTTAGATTTTCCCATCATGTGGAAATACCTGGTTGAGTTTGGAGCTGAAGCAGATTCAGACCTGTTTAGTATCTGGGTCAGAATCTTCCTAGGAATTCCAAAACTATAGATTAGACTGGAAAGTAAAAAGAAAAACAAACAAACAAAAACCTATCTTGGGCATAAGGTAATGACAAACAATTTCTGCACTACTGCCAAAAAAACATCACGGTTGTTTAGAAATGGGCAAAATGTTATATGCATGGAACAGTGATCTGGAATCATCTGTAGCTAAACCAAAAGACCTTGGCTTTTGGTCTGTGCAAAGAAAAAAACCTGGGCTGTTTTATTCCAGAGTTTGTGGAGGCCAGGAACATTAGCAGTGGAGAAAATCAGGAAAAGTGACAAAATAAGGAAAGGGTAGTCCCATGGGAGATCTCCATCCTAGGACCATGGTAACCTCTTGCTGAGATCATCACTAGAAGGAACAGTGGCATGGAACAATATTTCATCAGTAGTTGGGGGGAGGGGAAATGAAGGTATTGGAAAGACCAGAGCTTGTGGGGCTGCCATTTTGGGATATTGGCAGTGGCTGAGAGAAAGGAAGGCTCTGGAAAGATCAGGAACCAAATCCAACAGGTCAGGGGATATCCTTTCAAAAAAGCCACGAATGCTTTATCAGCTTGAAAGTGTGTATCCTGAACAAGAAAATCTCCTAGAATACAAGTCCTACCCCAGCTTTTAAAAATAATTAAAAAGGCAAAATAAGTAATTGGCTCAGCATTGTTGCAGGTAAAATACCAAAAGAAATTCTCATTGGCTACTGGAAGCAGTAGATTTGAGGGATGGTACTGGTAGTGGTGTGGACATTGCTGAGGAATGAGTCTATAGATCTTTAGAGTTTAGTTCTCATTACAAACTTCCAAAGTTCTCATGGGTCTGTTCTTCTTAAGCTTCTTTGCTTATGAAGATTTCCATTCTTATCTAGTTCTTTTCAGAGAAAGAAGAGCTTCCTCATATTCTTCTGTGTTGATGGAGCTTACAAGTCAATGAATAATTATTATCATATCCAGGATGCCCAGAAGAAAGGCAAAAGGATCTCATCAAAATCATTCTTCTTTTAAAGCAAACAAAATATCCTAAGGGAACAGGATGGCCTGTGTGACAAGTCTCTCTCTTGCCTACAAATTATTCCTTGCAGGGTACCAATGGTATGAAGTCATGCTTTCCTAGGGTGAAAAAAGCAAGTCAGTCTAATTTTCTATTGACGGTCATGTACTTTTGTTTGTTCCAGATACAACGTTATTCTTTCCATCATTCAGTGGAAACTCCTATTTAAAACTACCTTCACTATCATCCCTGTCAGACGATAGATTTTCGTCAGGGCAAGAATGGAACAAAGTAACAATCTACTTAACAGTGAAGACAACTGCTTTAAATGGCACTCTCCTTTATGGTGAGCATAACTGTTTTATTTATATAGTGAGTCTCAGAAAGGCAAGCCTGCCCAATTCTTTCCTGGCATCTCCACTCTCTCACCTGGAGAAGGGGTCTGGAGGTAACTGTACTTCTAATGAAAAAATTAAGCTTCAGTCCTTGTTCTTGAATGGGAGATATCCCCTTGACCTGAAAGATGAATGGAATAGAACACAACCACCCCACTTCCCCAGGGTTAAGCCTTTAAATAAATAGTTCCAGTTTATTCTTTGAATCAGAATCTTCAGGCCTTAGTGATTTTGAAGTGTGTGGATTTGAGTAAACTAGAAGAGAGAAGTTTTATTTTAATAAATGAAACAAAGAATGTACTTGAAAAATGGGATACTGTCCCATATTATAGGACACTCAGATCTGCATACCAAATTTAACAATCTGTAAATCAACTAGCCAAGCTATTAAGAAGCAGAGGAGTCATGTGGACCTCAGCAACCAGGTTTTTTTTCTTTGCCAAAATCTGTGTAATGATATTGTAATACAAACTCTGTCCCTTACAAAACCATCATCTTCTGTGTTTTGACCCTCTGCAGATGCCAACATGTTCCCCCTCCCAATTTTAAGGTCAAAAATTGCAAGACAAAACTTCTATAAAATCACAGAAAAAGTTATGTTGGAACTTAATTGGCTACACAAAGGACCAGATTTTCATGGAGACTGAAGGAAGTTAACAAGTCACATAAATTGCTGACTTTCCCTGAAGATCTTGCAAGGATGATCATAGGAAGGATTTTAAATTATGTCCTGTAAAACCAGATACAATATATTGATATTGACAGAAGGAGAAGATGGTAGTAGTCTTCAAATATCTGAACAAATGTCACACACCAGAACATCAAAGGCAGTCCTCTTGGTTTCTGACTGCAAAATCCATAATGGTAGTGTCATGATACAGGAAGGCAGATTCTGATTTAATGTTCAAAGAAATTTCCTATCATTAAGAGCAGTTCAACAATAAAATCGAACATGCAAAGATGACCATTTCTCTGGAATGCTTTAGTTTCAATTCAGTCCCTTCAGTCTTAATAATCCCTTTCAACTCTGAGATTCTACATTAGATCTTTCTGATAATTAAAAAAGATCAAAGAATAATTTTCAGTTAGCAGATGGGTTCATGGCTGAAAGAGTCTTTGGGGGTCCCTATATATGAAGAGAACCCCACCCAAAATATGACTCATTTTCACTCACCTCACTGAAACCAGTTAGTGAAGTTATAACCCCAAAAATAATTTCAGTTTTTTCACTTTCCCACCGAGCTCCTATTTTACTGGATCATAGACTTCTATAGATAACAAAGGTATAGACCAGGGGTATCAAACTGCCGGTCTGTGGACCAGATACGCCATCCAGAAGCCGTGCCCACCCCATTGCCGGCAGTGGCAAAACCGTCCCAATATCTTGTGCAACGTCATGTGACGTCGCAAGTTTGACATGTCTGGTATAGACAATAAATTATATTGACATCAAATTCATTGAGAAGAAAAAAAAATGGACCATTTGTTACTGTGACTGAAAATAGTCATGGCCGGGCCTTATATGATGAGCTTTGCAGATTCATTCACTGAGCCATATATCACAGCTATAACTTGCCAGCTAATTGATATCCAGTTATTCTCTAGGGAACTGTTACACTGCAGTCTTCCCAAACATAATTATTTTCTCTAGACAGATCCAAAACAGTATTACATTCTGCAGGATCCTGCATTTAAACTTTTGGGACAATTTTCATCAGCAGCCCAGCAGAGAGCTAAAAAGCAGAACAGAGCCAGATGGTGATTTTGTAAACGATATGCTCCAGATGTTCAAAACTGCATAAAGGTGGTTTCGAACCTTTCAGCGAGCAGAATGACAGAATAACAAGAACTGAAAGGAAACTTGAAGGTCTTCTGGTCCAAACAGAAGACCCTATACCATTTCAGACAAGTGGCTCCTAATCTCTTCTTTAAAACCTCTAGTGATGGAGTACCCACAACTTCTGGAGGCAAGTCATTCCACTGATTAATTGTTCTCACTGTCAGAAAATTTCTCCTTATTTCTAGGTTGGTCCTCTCCTTCAGGAACATTTTCTCCTAGGTGAAGCATTCACAGAACATTTGCCTACGTGCATCCAGTCATGAGAATTTTGGTGTGGATCATTTTGCAGTTGTCTCTTAAATCCCAGAAAGAAACCCTGCTGTGTTCAGTAGTGATTACTCTCATTGGATTGCAGTCTAACAGTCAGCATACCTTGTGATGGTAAGGCCTGAAAAACTAAACTGAAATCATGGGAAAACAGCAAGGATTTGAGGCCTACTTTTATATCAGCACAGAAGATTACCTGTTTGGTTTTGATTAAATATTTCCACAGAGACAACTAAGGACTGGAAGATTTCCAAATTATAACAAAGCTGTGGAACAGGATACTTGATGTTAAAGGTATTTGGCAGAAAAAAAATAGCTTGAGAAAATATGTAGCGGTAACAAGAATCACAAATGAATAGGCAAGAGAGGAGACTGGCAAAAATGCATTAAAAGTCAACAAGAAGATTGTAAGATACAACAATAAACAGAATTGTGTGGTCAGATGGTGAAGAAGAAGAAGAAGAAGAAGAAGAAGAAGAAGAAGAAGAAGAAGGAGAAGGAGAAGGAGAAGAAGAAGAAGACTAATTGGATGATTTTTTAATGAAGAAAGAAAAGTAGACTCAATAACTACTAACCAGATAATATATCTCTTCCCACCTTCTGAATCCCAAACAATGAATCCCAAACAAATATTACAGAAATTGAGGGCATGAAATCCTCAATTCCATGAAGCAAGCAAGGAGACTGCTATGCAGTAGGAAGGCTGGTACAGTAGCAACCATCTTAATGAACAAGATCTCACATCCAGCAATCTGTAGAGCAGTGCCCCAGAGAGGCTCCTGGATAGCAATTGCTACACCTTGTACTGTCCTGAAGTCTCAGCTGATACCATATCTAAAGCCCCACTGGGCAAATTTCTGAAAGGATCAGCCAGGTCTCAATGATGCATGTTTATCTGGCCCTCTCCTCAGTCATTAAATCACAGAAAAGGGAGGCCTTATTACAAGCCAATCTGGCACTGAGTAGCAGCAGCTAAAAACCAGGGCCTCTGAATTCTGCTTACTGGACAGAGGGGCTGAGATCAGGGAACTAGAATGCAAAAGTATAATACATTTTGAGACAGACCTCTTGGTAATACAGGTAATCTTTGCTTAATGATTGGCCGCTGAACAGCCATTCAAGGTTAGGATAGACTTCAAAAAAGATACTCACATCTCACTCTTGGAGTTATGTCTGCTGCACTCCTCTCTCCCATGATCAAGTGATCGCATTTTGGCAACTGGATTGCATTTACAACTGCTTCAGTGTGTCACACAGTCATAGGACCTTGATTTGTGACAATTTGCCATTTTCCAGCAGAAAAACAGCACAAAACACCCACTGAATTCATTTAACAACCACTTAATGACCATGATGGTTCACTTAATGACCATTGTAAAAAGATTGTAAATAGCTTACAACCAAAATTCTGGACTCAATTGCGGTCATAAATCAAGGTCTACCTCTAGAACAGACATGGATTCTTGCTGAGATGAAAAAAAGGGGAGGTTTCCTTATTACTAAACAAATTTTTGAATTCTGCTTCCTACACAACAGACTTTGTTAAGGTATGAGAGAAAGAATTGAAAAAAGTATTGTCAGATATACATGTAAAAATACATAACTACTCTGCCTTAAAGGGATTTTTTTCCCTATGGCTAAAGAAGTGGGCTTCTGTGTTTTCTGCAGGGGAAAAAAAGAACGAAGACTTACCACAATATGCATGATCAGAGTTTGAATATACATTTGACCATATTCCAGGTGGCATATTATGCACGTTCCTGTAATAAATTATTGATAAGAAAAGGCCTTTTTGCTTTCACAAATGTTGATATTTGAAAGAGAAACAAGTGCATCGTTGGATCAAGAACTGGAGTACTGTGGCAGTTTCAATTGCATATGTTTTGCTTGCTTTTTAGATGCAAATATACTGGTAGTCCAGCTAGATGGGAAACTTGAAAGAACAAAAACATTTTTATTTTTATTTTATTTTTTTACTTCAGTTGACTATAACACATGAAACATTGATACATAACTGCAGGACTAATTCCAGCATTTCTAATGTTCTGTTTCTGAGATGATTTTAAATGCTTAAGTTTCCCATCAGTGATAAGTCCAAGTTTCAACTGGTTCATGCCTCCTTCTTCCTTCTCTATTGCTTAAGAACATTTCCCTTTTGAATGACCATCTCAAAAGATCATGTAGATGATTGACATCAGACTTTGTTCTCTTCCATTGATGGGTTGTATCCATTCAGAATCTCCTGCAAGGTCTTTAGCTGACCAATCATAACACTGGTCTTGTAGCTTGTTCTCTGTCATGAGTGCAGCCTCTCTAGAGATAATACGTTATCTCTAGTGGACAACTAGGTCTTAGTCTTTCAATACAATAGGTCCTCGGGCAAAACCTGTGAAGGGATGTTTGATGGTCCAGGTTGTAAGGTATCAGTCAGACTCACCATTCTTGGCTTTTTTCCCAATATTCTCTTGGCCACATAGAAAAGTGATTTTGCTTTCCTATTGCTCTGGGGCTAAGCGAAGAAACTAAAAACTCCCATCATTTTGGAAGACTCCACAAGCCAAGCAAGGATTGTGCTGTTTGGTGCCCAGAGATAAAATACAGTGGGTCCAGGTAGCTCTTCACCAATAAAAAAATATTTTTCCATTGCTTAAGATTCTTAATTTTTCTTAAGTGCCAGTGGGATATCGGAAGCAATTCTCCATTGAGGAAAGAAATTCAGCAGAAGTACCAATGTAGAGCCATCACAATGTGTGTATTATATTGGTTTCTGGAATAAAAGAATGCTACAAAAATACTCACAATTGGGTGGGAACTTTAATGGAAAGGAATTGGTGAACAAGGAAGATATATAAACGTAAAAATAGATACTGAACTATCTCCTATTCTGTGTTATTTGAAAGAGGCTGTTCTTATAGATAGTGGGGGAAACAACATTTCTCCACTATCTTCCCTCCCCCCCCACAAAAAAAGAGAGAGAAAATAATATGAGCCAACTGGAGAAAATCAAGATGGAATGTAAAACTGAGCAAGAACTGAACTTCTTTATCTCTGTGTAAATGTCATATAAATAAATAATCTTATTCTTTTTAAAGCTAGTGATGAATACACAGAACATTTCCTTCATCTTTACCTCGTGGATGGGAAGCCAACTGCTCGGTTTGGCTGTGGCCCTTCTCCAGACATTTTGACAGTGACTGCCAATCACTCCATTAATAGGGATGTCCTTGTACCAATCACACTAAGGTAAGACTTTCCTGTGCTTAAGTGAATGATGACTGAACATATTATATGCTTGCTTTCTTAATAACAAAAACATAAGAAAAATCAAATGAAAGGTCATACATAGTTATCTTTAGAAAATTATATCTATCTGTCAGCTAGCTAGCTACCTACCTACCATCTATCTATCTATCTACCTACCTATCTATCAGCTATCTATCTGATTTGAATGCTACCTAACTCTCAATGATTCTGGGTGATTCACAAATAAAACATTAGAAAATGCAGTGAAACAAAAATAAAGAACAAAAGATGACAAGAATGACAAGAACCATGCAGGAACAATAACAACAATAAAACAAACCTACACAATCCAAGGGGGCTTAACTCACCCTTGCCAAAGGCCTGGGAGAAGAGCCAAGTCTTCAAGGCTACTTCAAAACATTGCCAGATTGAGGCAGTCTGATTTTTGGGGTGGGGGATCACTTCTCATAGGGCAGGAACTGCTCTCATTTCTCTAGGGAAGATCAGAGATGAAATATATGCCTTCTATGAAGAATATTCCTTATGCCATCCCTGTCCCTTGGGTGAAAAGGATTAGGCAATAGATAACGAGAAAGATTCCCTGGCTGAGAAACTTAGAAGCTGAAATCAGTCTGAATATACCATACAAAAAGAGATGGTATGGGAAATTGACTTGAAATAAGATAAACAATATACATTCCTTTGAAGAATTATAAATATAATATGGAAATAAGGATGGTGCTGGGGCTTTGAATAGACCTCCAAAAGTAGCATTGAAAATGTGTAACTTATTTTATTTTCACTATTAATTTGTGTATAGATTACCAGTGCAGCTTTCTCAATCAACATTAAAGTCCATAGAATAGTTCAATTAACTTTATACAGTTCTGCCAGTATTAGGGTGATGTCAAAATTAGTATGTTGCAATAGAAGTTTGGACTGGCACTTTTAATGAATTCCAGCATTCCTGGGCTGTACAGAAAATGTAGATTTGTGTCTGACTTCCGAACTCAAACCAAGGGGGCTGAAATGATAGTGGAGGAGTGTGTGAGCCCTTTCTCTCCATTGCATAGACAGGCTCAGTTGATAATTCATACTATGAATTCATCTAGGTTCATTTGCATAATCTGTCAGAAAATTGGAACTTCATCCAGCTTGTCACTTGTAGAAAAGTTTATGTATACAGATACATGATAAATTATTATTATTGTCCTACAATAATTGAGAGCCACTCAGTACAACAGGGATCAGCAGGGTCTATGGGGATTCAAATTAGCAAAATAAAGGATAGAGTTTATGCAGATATAATATGTGAATCTTCTTAAGACTGGATTCATTATCAGGTTTGTGATAATCTATTATTGCTAATAACATAGAAAAACAGATTATTATCCAGAGTTGCTTTGTATAGTGAGATAAGAGACATGTTAATTCGATAAATAAATAAATAAATACACACACAAATATGCAAATTTAAATCTGACTTAAAAAAATTGAATAAACTGCAGAAAATTCTAGATTTGCATGAAGGGAAGAAATCATTAATGCTAGCTTCTTTAGCACTGTGATATTCAAAGATATACCATGTTTCGCCAAAAGTAAGACCTACCCAAAAAATAAGCTCTAACTTGTTTTTTGGGGGGTGGGCCTAATATAAGCCCTACCACCAAAATAAGCTCTAGTTTTGGGGCAAGGCGAGGCACACACCTAAAAATCAAGCTAGGGTGGGGATGGGAGGGTGTAGCTGCCCCATGCGCCCCACATCCACTTACCTTGCAGCCAGACCTTTCCTGACTTCTTCTGCCATAGCTCAGTTCTGCAAGGCCTCTGCAGCTATGAATCCATAGCTCGGTTCTTGGCTGCAGTGGCCTCCCAGAAAGACCTTTGACTGTGAAATGCAGGCCGGAGCTCCATTCTCAGCTGCAGAATGAAGCTGCTCCTTTGGGTGCAGAAGAAGTGGGCTGGCTGGGCAGGGCTGTTGGTGCCAGAGGTGAGTGGAAAAGACACCCCTCCCCACCAAAATAAGATCTGTTGCCTCTTTTGGAGGCAAAAATAGATAAATAAGACTGGGTCTTATTTTCAGGGAAATGTGGTATTGAAGATTGTCTGACTTGAAGGAAGAGATAACATTCGACCTGCTGATAGTATTTTTACCCTAGATAATAATATTCAAAGAATGGCATTTATCCTTCTGAAATAATCAAGCCAGAATCCCAGAATCACATGGAATGTAATTCCTTTGATGATACATGTCAATATAATAAATAAAACATCAGCTTTATATATATGTCCTATTTTGATTTTTATGATGTACATGGAGCTTGCAAAATAAATTTAGAGTATATAATTCATAGGACAGGAAGCATCTCAGTACAGGCAAAATTGTAGCCTAGACCTTTGCATTAATGTAAACTGATTTAGCTTGATAGAATGTAGTTTGCAAATGCAAGGTGAAGAAATGGACAGCACAATTCTACATGTTTTTACATAGTGGCCTTTGATTATATATCTCATTGATTACAAATGAGACTTACAGATTCCAGAATTATTTTGAGAATGGATTCTCATCAAATACTGTAATCTCAAAGAAGGTGATCAGATCTTTAATTTTGTCAGGGAAATTAGAATTGGTATAAAGACATTTTAGTCTTACTTCAGGTCAAATGAGTCCACAGTAACTGAAGACAAATCAACCCAAAAGATTCAAATGAGTGGGGAACTAAATCATGTGATGTAGAAGGAGGTGATTCAAAGAATACAGTTCAACAGATCAGTAATGCAGAGTTACTAACCTTATGCAAAAAAAAAAAAAAAAAATAAAATCAGGAGGACTCTAGGAGTATCTTTTCTCACTAACAAATTTATGGAAAGACATTAGCTTACATGACCTGAATTTCATTCCTTCAAATGGAAAAAATGTAAGGTGATCAATCATCTTCCTTTAGGGAGGACAGTCCTCCTTTTGTAAGTTCTGTCCTCCCTCAAAAAGTGTCCTCCTACATGTCCTCCTTTTCGATATTTGAAGACTAATCTGCAGGGCTTTGTTTTTTTTTCCTCATAGAACGCTCAGAACAGCGTTCTGGCACCTTTTTTTTTTTTTTCATCTTTTGCATGAGCTGTGCTACTCCCACTATTGGCTTTCGAAAGCCAATAGGAATTGCTGCTTGAGCGCGCCAAAACACCCGGCTGGCAAATTTTGCACATGCAAGTTGTCTGTATTATTGTTGCAATGAATAAATTGTTTCTTTTATTTATGATATTTTTTCTTCAATTTATTTGTGTCCTCCTTTTCATTGTAAAAAAATTGGCCACCTTAAAAAATGGCAAGACTGATGTAGGATTTAAACTGGGATGAAGGAGGCAGTAAAAAAGAGAAGACAGAATTATTATGTAATTCAGGCTACATGTGAAACTAATTACAGTACCTTATCCACAAACCACCATCAAAGCTGACACCAGCCAAAGGACAGAATAACTCAAAGAAGTAAAACTGCTTTTGCTATTGGTTGATGGTGATTTTGTCAATGCTGAAGGTGTTCAATGGATTGCACCCAAGGCACCTATTCCTGTTGGTACTGTCTTTGCTTCCTTTTGCCATAGTCATTCTACTTCTATTTGTAGGCCTTTGTATTTTGAGATTTTCTCCAGTTCTTTCTCTTCTATTTTGCTATCTCCAGGTGCTGCAATATCTGCTAACCAGACTTTTTGTCTTTCTTATTGACATTTATAAAGACTGGGGTGTTATGTGGAAGATGTTTGTTTGAATTCTAAAGTCCCGGCGCATTTTATCATGTTTATTTTTTATTATTTTCCCTATTTTGTGATCCCACTAGTTCTTGCTTGCAGACAAGAGGTATTTCTTGCAGATATTCCAATGCACCCTTGTTGCTACTTTGTCATGTTTTTGCTTGTGATTACTCTGTGTGATCTTCTTGCAGCAGCTAACTAGGTGGTCCATTGTTTCTTTAGCTTCTTTACAGAGGCAGCACTTGCTATCTATTGCTGTCTTCTCAATTCTGGCCTTGCATCACTTTATTCTTAAGGCTTGGAGCCAGAATTTTCCCCTCAGTCTCTTTCTACAACTTTCCTGCTCTTAGCCATTGCCAGATCTTGTTATTGCTTTGCTTGCTATGGTGTGTGTGTGTGTGTGTGTGTGTGTGTGTTGTGTGTACTATATATTTTGCCTTGTTTTAGTTTGCATTTTTCCTAAATACCATTTTATATATAAACTATACATGCAGCTGAAAGGTTTCTTGTATAAAAGAAATCATCAATAACATTAAAATATATCAGTTCTTTAACTGTTCAGAGGAAGCACAACAGGAAACTTATATCTAACTCAAATTCTAAATCTCCAGACTAATGCTAAGACAATTTGCTTCATCCATTTTACCTGCAGAGTTAATAATTATCATCTTGAATTCTAATTACAGAATTCTGAATAACTATGATCTCATCTTCATACCTTGTTGATACCACCTACTCTAGATTTCTCCTTCTATTCATATCATCGCCTGCTGTTAGAATTGTGACTGATCAGAACATAAAAGTAGCATAAGGTTTCATAAGGCTGTAGCAGAGGCAAGGATGAGAAGAGAACCCCATTGGCTCTACCATAGACCTAGGCTAACTTTACTAATTTCCTTCCTTCCTTCCTTCCTTCCTTCCTTCCTTCCTTCCTTCCTTCCTTCCTTCCTTCCTTCCTTCCTTCCTTCCTTCCTTTTTTAATTTGTAGGCAGGAATTATATATAAGCCTTTTTAAATACAGAGTATGGTATAAATACTTTTATGTGTGGGAACTGATAATGTTACAAAGTTTGGGTAATGTCTGCAAAATGTCTATAGAGATCATCCAGGTCATGGTTGTTTCAAAGGCGCTTTTTATTTTCTCAAAAGCCCTCTGGACTTTCTTTCTTTGTTTTTCCTTCAAGATGTTTCACTTCTCATCTAAGAAGCTTCATCAGTTCTGACAGGATGAGGGGAGAATGGAAGGATCATATTTCTTTGCAGACATCTGGTCATTAGCACTCTCTCTGAGAGCTGTTGAGGCACTTGGGAGTTTATCTGTGCCCTCAGGGTTACCTGAATCAGTTTGAAAATGGGTGTGGAATCTTTTGGAACTGCTAAAAGGACTCTGTCATAGCCAGAAGATAGGTGGTGCTGCTCAATTGAAACATAGTCTTTTTTACCCCTGTTTCAAACCAATAGTCCTCTTTATCCAGAATGTGGACTTTGCTGTTTTCAAAAAAGTGAACTTTGTCTCTCAAATACTGATGGACCACTGATTTTGATGGGTATGTTCTCCTATGCTGTGCCATGCATTTGTTAAGCAGTTGTTTTGTTTCATTAGTGTACAGATCTGCACATATCTCACTGCATTATATTCCACGTATCACATTTCTCAGTTTCTGTCTGGGTGTTTTATACTTCGAGTGAACAAGCTACTGCCTTAATGTGTTCTTGAGTTTAAGTATGCATGTATGTTGTGTTGCTTGAATATCCACCTCAGCTTTTCAGATAATCCAGCAATATATGGAATGATAACAATGCTTTATTTGTTGTTCTGTTCTTCATCTATTATAGAGGAACTCCTGCTGCATTTATTTTTGATTTCATGAAGGCCCAGGTGGGATAGCCATAAGTTCTGTTTTTTGGGCATGACTCCAAGTAGATCTAACCCTAACCTTAATACTAAGGCTAGTTTCATTTTAATTGGCAACAGGATTTCCTATGTGTTTTATGGTGGTTCTCAAACAACTCAGAATGAAAATATGTCAAAGTTGCTTTCCTTATAAAACCTCTGAGAAGCTATCTTTAGCAATAGTTTTTACCCAGGACACCAAGTAGACCTAATCCTAACCTTAAACTAACCCTATATATGTTTTCATTGCCAATGGGATTTTTCCATATATTTTATTGTGGTCCACAAAGAACTCCATACAAAGATTGGTCAATATTGCTTTCCTTAGAAAACCTCTAAGAATCAATCTCAGGCATTAGGTTTTGGAGATGACCCCAAGGACCCTTAACCATAACCCCAATACTAAGTCTAACACTAGATTCATTTCCACTAGCAATAAGATTTTCCTATGTATCCTACTGTGGACCACAAACAACACTGAACAAAAAGCTGTCACTGTCTTTCTTTAGAAAACTGCTAAACATATATCCCTAACATTAGATTTCAGCCATGATTCCAAGTAAACCAAACTCTAGCTGTAACCCTAACCCTAGTGGCCAAAAACTAATGCTAGGTATGAATTCTTAGTGGTTTTCTAGGGAAAATAACAGTTACACCTTTTTGAATGAATTAAATTGTGATGCACAGTAAATTACATGAGAAAATCCCATTGCCAATTAAAATGAATATAGGATTAGAATTAGGGTTAGGATTAGAGTTAGGGTTAGGGTTAGGATTAGGGTTAGAGTTAGGTCTGTTTGGAATCGTGACCAAAATCTAATGCTAGGGCTGGATTCTTAGTAGTTTTCTTTTCATTCGGACTGGATTCTGAGGCACAGTAAATTGCATGGGAAAATCCCATGGCCAATTAAAATGAATATAGATTAGGATTAGGATTAGGGTTAGGTCTATTTTGAATCATGACCAAAATCTAATTCTATGGCTGGATTCTTGGTGGTTTTCTAAGGAAAGTAACAGTTACAGTTTTTCATTCGTACTCGATTATGGTGCAAAGTAAATTACATGGGAAAATCCAATAATAAAATAAAAAATAATAAATATAAAACTTAATATAGGGTAAGGGTTAGGAATAGGGTTAGGTCTATTTGATCTATTTTCATGATCAAAATCTAATGCTAGAGATGCATTCTTAGTGGTTTTCTAACTAAAATACCCATCAAGTTTCTGGCTAGATTCTGAGGCACAGCAAATTACATGGGTAAATCCCGTTGCCAAATAAAATGAATATAGGGTTAGGGTTAGGATTAGTGTTAGGGTTAGAGTAAAAGTTAGGGTTAGGTCTATCTGGAATCATGACCGATATCCAAAGCTAGAGGTAGATTCTTAGTAGTTTTCTAAGGAAAGTAACAATTACAGTTTTTAATTCGTACTTGATTCTGACGGACAGTAAATTACATGGGAAAATCCTATTATGAATGAAAATGAAACTAGGGTTAGGGTTAAGGCTAGGGTTAGGTTTAGGGTTAGAGTTGGAGTCAGGGCTTAAAAATGATGTGAGTGCTAGATTCTAGGAGGTTCTCAAAGGAAAGAGAACATAACAGCATTACGTTCGGACTCTTTTGTGGGCCACAATAAAATTCATGGGAAAATCCCATTGACAATAAACATGAAACTAGGATTAGGGTTAGGTCTAGGGTTATGGTTAGATCACTTTGGAGTCAGGGCTATAAAAGGGGGTTAGGGCTAGATTCTAGGAGGTTCTCAAAATAAAGAGCACATAACAGCTTTTGTTTGAAAACTTTTTTGGGCCGCAGTGAAATGCATGGGAAAATCCCATTGACAATGAAAATGAAACTAGGGTTAGGGTTAGGGGTAAAGCTAGGGTTAGGGTTAGATCCCTTTGGAGTAAATGAGAAAATCTCATTCCCATTTAAAATGAATATAAGGTTATGGGATTTTTCCATGTATTTTACTGTGGTCCATAAACAACATCCAACAAAAAGATATCAATGTTGCTTTCTTTAGAAAACCTCTAAGAATCTGTCCTTAGCATTTTTTGCCCATGACTCCAAGGAGATCTAACCCTAACTCAACCCTAATCCTTATCCTAATCCTACTTTCATTTTCATTAGAAATGTCTTTTCCCAAGTATTTTATTGTTGTCCAGAAACAAGTCAAAAGTAAAAACTTTCACCATCTCTTACTTTAGAAAACCACTAAGATCTTATCCCTAACAACAGTTCTCTGCCATGGCTCCAAGTGGACCAAACTATAACCCTAGCCCTAGGTTCATTTTAATTGGCAATGGGATTTTTCTATGTATTTTACTGTCATTCACAAAGAACTCTGAATGAAAAATTGTCTTCATCAATTTCCTTAGAAAACTTAGGAGGAGATTCTTAGGAGGTGAAAAACTTCACCAAACACATCATCTCTGTGGGCAGGTTCACTAAGTTCACATGAGGAAGATTAAGCACAACAGTGTAGCCTTCCTGGACTGTTCAGTATACATCAAGGAAGATAGAAGCCTTAACACTGAAGTTCACAGAAAACTCACACACAGAGATTAGAATTTACATTTTGATTCTCAGCACCCACTTGAGCACCAGATGGGAGTGATCAGAACTCTACCTCACCAGGCTGAAAGTTTGACTACCAGTAAAGAGGGAGAAGAAAATGAACTAATACATCAAAGAAACCCTAGTCTGCTCGTTGACTGTTCATCTGTCAACAAGAGGAAGAGTCAATGATAAATGTTGAACTGAAGCCATCTTCAATTGGATATTTCATCCCAGATGTCTCAAGTAGAGAATTAGGGATTCTCTAATTCAATTTTTTTTGGGGTTCAATTTTTTTTTAAAGGGTGGTTTATTATGTAGGCAGTTCATTTTAATTAGTAGTCATTTATTTAATAACTATTTTCTGTTATGTTCCTACCTTTTTTTTAAAAAATGGCTTCTATAAAGTAGATGTAGGCACATGCAAGACTCCTCTCTATACATTGTTTGGGCAGATAGGAAGTCTCCAAGATAAGTTTCAGCCTGAGTTAGTCACCTTAAATTAATTAAATGGGGAGACCGGGAGCATTTCAAAGTATTTTGTCTCTGTTTACAGAGGTATTTTTCAGCCTATTTTTGTTGCCTGGGGGCAGTCAGGACCTTTAAGGTGCATATCAAGTTGTTTGCAGTTGTTAATATGTCAAGTTGCTTGGAGGAATACTACGGCTATTCTATCTCTTTGGGAGCTGTGAAAAAAAGACAAAGATATCACTGGATTTCTGCAATAAGATTTAAGAAGCTTTGAGCTGTGTTTGGAAAACTGGAACTGCAGGCAACCTCAGCCATGATCTGATCCTTTCCCCCTCTAGGCAAAGTTTTTTTCCCCTCTTTATATCATTGGGTCTCCCTTTTGATTTTTTCATCCAGTCCTGTTCATGTCTGCCATTTCCTTTGTTTTGCTCTGCAACCCCTGTCTTTTTTATGGACTCATCCCTACAATCTTTACCACTCATCATCTTTCTTCGTTAATATATTTCACAAGATATCTAATTTCCCCAGTCATATTAAATTCCATCATTCTATCAGCAAATAAATATCTGCCTATCTATATGGGAGACCTCTGGAGACTGACTTCTTCCTAAATAGTAAAGGCAAGCATAGACAGAAAGAGAGATACTCAGAAAAATAGCATGTGTCAGTTTCTGTGAAGCAAATTGTTTTTTCTTTCTTTCATTCAATCCCATCTAATTCTTGGAGACTGCCTGGTCAGGTCCCTGCAATTTTCTTGGCAAGGTTTCTTCAGAAGTGGTTTGCCATTGCCTCCTTCCCATAGCTGAGAGAAAGTGACTTGTCCAAGGTCACCCACTGACCTTTTGCCTAAGGCAGGACTAAAACTCACAATCACCTGATTTTGAGCTTGTTATCTTAACCATTACACCTAGGTGGCTCACTAAATCAAATTATAATTTGGTTTTATTAATTGTAATGTGACTTTAAAAAATAATTTTAAAAAGGTGCAAGCAGTTTACTAAATATAAATCTTACCTTTACTCAGTGCTTTTTTTGTAAAAAAAAAAAAAAAAGTGCCAGAACTCATACATGTCATACAACCCACCTTGCCTACCCTACAAGGTTCCATCCAAAAAGGTGCCGGAACTCTGTTCTGGGTGTTCTATGACAAAAAAAGCCCTGCCTTTACTCCATGAGCTCAAAAGCAGCTTAAAAAGGGAGTTTCTTCTATTTTACCAGCTCCATGCTAGGAGATAGTTTAGGCCAAGAAAGTCTGATTGGTCCAAAGTCACCCATTGACTTTTCACGGCTGAGGATGGATCTGAATCAAGGTCTCATCAGTCCTAGTCCAACATCTTAATCACTATGCCAGACTGGCTCTATATGTCATCATTTATTGATATGGCCAGCCATCCTGCATACATAGCTCTGAGTGGGTGTGATGTGTCCCTTGGACAATTTCCTGATACCTCCTCAGATGTCACCTCAGGGGAGGATGAGCCAATTCATGGTACGTCAGGAACTGAATTGATTGATGGTTCTGAATGGCTGTAGGAAGGGATTTGGTTTGGTTGAGGCTCTAGCTTGCAGTGACAGATGGCCAGTGAAGAGGAAGAACTGCCTTTTCCACCTGATCCAAGAACAAGTAGGGCAGAGAAAAGGCAGGAGCAGAGAAGGAGAAAGTCCTGCCCATTTTGATGGGCTGCACCAAAAAGCATTGCTGAGAATGTGTTTGTTTTCTGGTTATGTGTTTGGTCGTCGTGATTTCTCCTTCACTTTGAATTGACACCATGTTTGGAATTGAATTGAACTTTCCATGAGTTCTCTTGTGTGTGGATTTAAGTTTTGCCTGGTGGATTTAAGTTTGTCTGTTGGAGTTATTTTGTTTGAGCAACTTTCTAGTATGTGGATTATTGGGCCTTTACTCTGTGGGCTAATTTTGGTCTGCTCCTGGCTGGAGTTGATTGGGACAGTTCTGACAGTTTTTGGTGAAGGGAATTACTGGAGAATATTAATAAACTCACTAAACAATAGTTATATGTGTATGTGAGTGAGCAGGGCAGCAAAATGGGCCACAATATTAAAAAATAGTTGCAATTATTAAAAATAAGCCAAAATACTTCTGTTCTGGTCAGAAAATTCATTCTCCAGCTGTTTACATCACTAAATAAAGTATTGATCTTCAATAGTGGGACATGAAATTGTCAGGTTCTAAAAACCTAGAAAGACATGCTGAGGTTCTTCTAAGCAGTTTCTTTTATGGTTCCTCACTTATAGGCAGATATTTTGCCTAACTTAAGCAGACTACCTGCACCATTAAAGATATACTCTGAGAACTACTAGCGCATTGTTTCTCAACCTTGACAATTTTAAGGCATGTGGACTTCAACTCCCAGAATTCCACAGCCAGCAATGCTGGCTGTGGAATTCTGGGAGTTGAAGTCCACATGCCTTAAAATTGTCAAGGTTGAGAAACACTGTAAACTAGCGAAAAGCTGGCTTAACTCTCTTCTTTCCAAACTTAGCTATCTCTTGGTCCTTTGGAATGTCCTCCCTCCTTCCTGGGAATCCAGACATTCCACCACAGTAATATGCCAAATGGTCACATCAGTTGGATGATGGGATTAATCTACCACATTGTGAAGGCTACAGTAGAGACATTATCCTGTGTATGAATGGGCTTTATGCTCCAACTTCATCCACCACTACTACGCACATACTTCCATCATGTTGCTTGAGGTCTTTCTTTTCTTTCCTTCCTCCCTTTCCTGACTCTAGGCAGGCTACTCTTTTGCCTTAAAAAGCAGTGAGTGAAGCAGAGGAATGACTCACAGGTAAAAAAAAAAACATGTTTTATTCAAATGCAGTTTGTTTCTGTGTGTGGACAAAGCACTCTCATATGGAGGTACTATGAACTGATCCACATGATTAGATCTTAATGGCAAAACTTGTCCTGCAACTATAACACTAGCTGTTTGGTTGATTGAGGCAGGCAACAATGTCAGGAAAAGAAATAAAACCAATCTTCTCTTTTCCCAAGTCCTTCTCCTTCCGCCTTTTTTTACTCAATGAAAACTTTATTGATTTGCTGCTTGCCTTCTTTACGGAACTCTGAGAAGAGGCATTACCAGCTCCCAACCTGCTGCTTATCATTATTCACACCCAACCTTTTTCCTCCTGTTGGGTTTGGCGTTTGTGTGGTGCAGAGGTGGCACCCAAGACACAGGAAGATGGCAGGTGTGTGGAATTGGTGGAAGGAAACTTCCCACAGTAGAAAGACTGAAGGGCATATGGACTGATTATGCCAAGAATCATTTGTCTAGTACTTTTATTGTCAATTAAATGTTACAATCCCTCCCTCTGCCCTCTGTTCATTTATTATATAACCCTGCTTTGCTAACCTTTTCCTTCCCAGCTAGCCTGTGTGTGCAATTTATCATTCTCATGACTGTAGCTAAAAAGGATCCAGACACTTTGGTTATTTTAAATAGCTTTGACTCTCCCTTTCATCAAGTCGTTTTGCCTGGTCATTGCAAACTGTTACGTATTTGACTTTAAGCTTGTTAAAGTGGCTTCCTTTGAAGCCACAAGCACATCTAGGGGCATGGTAGGAGAAGACGCACATTAAAAAAGAAAAGAAAAGAATCAGAGCAGTGGATTTTTGGTGGACTGGATGGCAGTAGGGAAATTAAGGCAAATGGAAACAAAGCAAAACCAAGTCTGAGGGGCAATGCACAACTCACACTAACAAAAAGCAGTCATCACAATTCACACTGAGGGTGAACAATGAACGGTCTGCACGGTTTATTGCTCAATAAGATTTTTTTAAAAAAAGAATTCAATAAAAGTTTACTTTATTATTTCAGTTTAAGTTAATGAGACCAATGGATAAACTGCTAGAGAAGAAAAGGGCTATCTTTGTGTAAGGGTTATGGAGCAAATTCAATGTACATGCTGTTCCACTTACTGGTGGGGCTTTCTGCCTTCATTTCCTCCTGAATGTCAACTTGTCCTCATTATCTTTTGCTCTCAGACTGAGTCACACACTGACATGGTCTGTGCGAAGATGTAAATGCTGCCTTTAGGACTTCTTCTCATTTCTCACCTTTGTCTGCCTCCTGTGTCATAAGGATGCCCTGGGCCTTTTTTCTCAGAATGTTTACTAGAGTTGCAATCTCCTTTTAGAGAACATCAGCTGAGAATCATTGATGTTTTAATGGCAACATGATTGAAAGCAGATAGGCAGGCACAGCAAGTGCTCAAGAAGAAAAGAAATCTGAGGTCAGAGCCAACAAAGGAACATGGCCAACTTGCACAAAACAATGCTGTTTACACCAGGGTTTTTACTCGTGCATGTAAAGGAACAACAGAACTGTCAGTTCAAATGAGACTGCAACTTTATTTCCAAGAAAGAGAAAAATGGCAAGAAGCTGATTTCCTTATTTCTTTCTCTGTTGGAAATAGCAGCCATATTTACATGAGTTTACATAATTATATAACTTCATGAGTAGGCTTGTCTTGTCAGTAGCAACTTTGCACAAATCCTTTAGAGGTTAAACTATACAGATACCAAGCAGAATGTCTGGTGCACTCTTTCTCTCTCTCTCTTTCTCTTTCTCTATCTATCTAGCTATCTATCTTCATTTTTGAGTAGCGTTGACCATTGGTGACTGCCTGGACTAGTCCCTACAAAGGGTTAATAGATATTTGATGATCCTCTATCTCAGTGATGGCGAACCTTTTAGAGACCAAGTGCCCAAACTGAGACCCAAAACCCACTTATGCATCGTTGGGTGCCGGGTGGTGTGGTCCATTGGGTGGGCATGGCCCATTGGGTGGGCGTGGCTGCAGTGGTAACAGCAGACTGGGTGAGACTAAAAAGTTCAATCAATCAATTCCAACTTTGCAAGATCTTTTTTTTCCCTGCGAGAAGTTGAAATTGGCTGATTGATTGAACTTTTTTTCTTTTGCACACGGCGGCGGAGGCCTAAAGCAAAAAGGTTTTATAAAACCCAGCTGAAGGCCTAGGACTAGGGCGACGGCGTGCGTGCCCACGGAGAGGGCTCTGAGTGCCTCCTCTGGCACCTGTGCCATAGGTTCGCCACCACTGCTCTATCTTTATGCACAGCCATGCCCTTTTATTATTATCTTGATTCAAAACTTGTTTCTCTGATGTAATGTAGCTCTGATAATTACTATCTATCTGTAATAGATAGATAATTACTATGTATCTATCTGTAATTCTATTTAAAAAATATTGTTCCCTTTCTGCTACTTATCTACCGCTATCTTGCTTATGCTGAGTAAGTTGTCTTCACTTCAGGACGGGGCTTGCTGTTAGACTATTTTATATAATATCCCGTGTTTTTTAGTTTACTATATATGTGAAAATATATATTACAAGAAAGTAAGGAACTATAGGTCTTTTATGCATATCAATTATAACCTATGGCTAAAACTTTTGCTGATCTATTAGATCAGATTAAATAGGTCCAAATTTAATCTTATTGCCTTCAAGTTGAAATGTCCAATCTAAGCCACTGTTTCCACTTTTGAATCTGACATTCAAATTTCACCTGGTTATCTCCTAAAATGCATCCAAATGAAATAACTGAATTCTTGATCCAAATACGGATTCCTTTATGGTAATTTTTTTAATAAATAGGACTGAACAAGTATTTATTGCTGAAATCATAAGAATGATGATTAGACAATAGCCAGGAATGGATTAGTTGTGGTGCTACTTAATCTGGAAGGCCATTCTCTGTGTGTAATTGCTAAGCACCTGAACCTATCCTAAAATTAATTTTAAAATTATTCTACCAAGTTTATGCTTTTGTTTGTCTGAAGGTTACTAGATTACAAAATACCATCTTTGATAAAGTTTTCTTGAATGGTGTGTAATGTATACTCAGGGAAAATTAGTATACTGAATAGATTAAATGATTCAATAATAGTGATAAACGCTTTGCAAAGAAAGATAAACTGTCCCTCTTTAAACTAATATTGTTTTATTACATATATGTTAAAGTTGCTATAATTTATTTCCATAGGTTTATAGAATATTTGTCTTCAAACACAATAAAAAGGAATTGGAATGCCTAAATCCTTTTATATACTGTAGAAGGGGAAAATCTTTTTAATAGCAATGCAAAGTTACACTGCCTCCTGAGATTGCAAATATATTTTACCAAATTAACTGCTGAAGTAGAACACACAGTTCGGTGCTAGTCTGTAATACAATGTCTCAAATAACAGTTCAGTAGTATGTGTTCTTCATGATTTGTATAAAATGAATCTAATATCATTTATCATCAGATAACAATAGCAGTAAATGGAAGATGAAGAAGAGATGAAGTTTTGAATTTGAAAGTAGTGATAAGAAACATCTATAACAATAGCCCCTATTATGATAGCCTGAGATATTTTTGAAAGAGAGAAGTTAGTCTATTGTGTTATACATAATAAATAGGTAGGTTGCAATTTCTCTTTTTGATGTACCATTCATTGGCAGGATTTAGTGTTTAGAACTGCAGTGATTCATCATTGTAAAATTTAATCAATGATAAGTTATACTGGCTTTGCAAATAAGTGCAATATATAAGTATTAGGGTTTTAGCAGCTCCCACAACATCTCTTGTGCACTCTAGATTTTATTACATTTCACTGGGACTAGGACTATGATTTCTAAAGTCTAGATATGAAGCAAAATACATATGGTACTACAATTTACAGTACTAGAAGACTTGTGTTTGTGTGTGTGTTTGAGATATTATTTATAATCTTATTATGTTGTTGTTGTTATAATTATAATTATTATTATTATTAAGAGAGAGATTTAATAAAAAAAATCTTGATTTAGTTAGCTTAGATTAGAGGAATATTAAACAATCGATTGGCTTTAGTTTTGTCAAAAGTATTTCTAATTCAGTCCACAGGTCTAATCAAAAATATACTGCATAGTACAGTCGTTGAAACTGTAGATGAAAAAGTTGAGGCTGTTAATCAAGGACTGTGACCGAAGGAGCAGCTTCATTCTGCAGCTGCATTCTGACCTGCATTTTGCAATCAGGGCTTTCCAGAAGGTCTATGCAGCTGAGTACTGAGCTATGGATTCAATCTATAGCTTGGTCCTTGGCTGCGGAGGCCTTCCAGAAAGGCCTGTGACTGAGTAATGCAGGCCTGGCTGCAGAAGACACTGCAGAAGAAGTGGGCTGGCAAGGAGAGGCCTGGCTGCAAGGTAAGTGGGTGCAGGGCACCTGGGGCAGATACCCCCACCCCTGCCCTAGCTTGATTTTTGTCTGTGCCTTGCCCCAAAACTAGGGCTTATTTTGGGGGTAGGGCTTATATTACACCCACCACAAAAATCAAGCTAGGGCTTCTTTGGGGAAAACACAGTACAAACTGGCTACTCAAGTAGGAGACCCTATGCCATTCTGGACAAATATCTGTCCAATCTTTTTTTAAAAACCTCCAGTGATGGAGTACTCTGTTGGAAGCAAACCATTCCAAGGATTAATTGTTCTAACTGTCAGGAAATTTCTCCTTAATTCTAGGTTGGATCTCTCTTTGTTAAGTTTCCATCTGTTGCTTCCTGTCTTGCCCTCAGGTGCTTTGGAGGTCATCCCCCTCTTCTTTGTGACAGCCCCTCAGACACTGGGAAATCTATATTGAGTATAGTGACATGTGACCCCAAAGTAGAAAGTACAATAAAAGCACACCTATGAGACTAAAATGGAAAAATTATTCTGTTTAGGAATTTATACCATCAGGAGATAACCATCTAAAGTGAAGGGACTATTTTATATTCTTCCTAAATTTTGAGATTTGGAAGGAAAAGGCTAAGAAGTTGTTGCCTCTGGGAAAAATTATGCTAGAGCAATCCTTCTATTTCCAAACAGGCTGTATGCATTCAATAGTAAAATCGCTATTCGTGAAAACTTCACATATTACTCAACAGCTGGTTAGATGGCACCCTTGACAACTGTTCTGGTTAATCAAGGGTGTCAACGCGGCTATTGCTTTGCTGTTCTGTGGCAATCATTTCCAATTCTCTCCTTAATATCAGCATATTACAGGTAAAAGTATCTTGATTTCTGAGACCCCCAAGTGATATAATAAGCAGGTAAAGCTGGTTTGCTATGCAAGGCTGGGAAATTAGCAGAGAGCTCCACATTCAATTGACTGAGCCTTCTGGTTTAAACTTACAAGCAGGGCACAGGATTGCTGAAAGCCCAAATGTCTCAGTTTTAATACGTCCTGTCAGTGATAAATCCCTCTTGGTCCTTAGCACAAAACCTGGCTGCCTCTATTTTTCAGGGCCAAGGTCAGAGCTTCCCACTGCTTTGTATCTGTTTGACTTTTTAGGCTCCCAGATTTGATATTTTAATTGTTCTGGATCTCTGTGCCAGCCCCCAGGAAATATGGCTGTGGTGATAACACTGTATAAAAATGTAATTGGTGTAAACAAAATTTTCCTAAGTATGTTTGCATGAGCATGAATGTGCTGGGTTGCTGGGTTTTATTTTTTTACATGATTACATTAGGTAATTATAATTCATGAGTGCAGTTAGTGAAATCGTAAGTCTCGGGACCGAACCTCATCCAGACTGTCAAAAGCATAATCAAATACTTTGCCATGTTTCCCTTGATATAAGCAGGAAGCTGAAGTAATCATGCTGTCAATTAGGGCTTAAGTTAGACTTCTCACTGACTAGAGAGATCTGGCAAGTGTGGGGGGGAGAGAATTTCCAAGAAATTCACAGCTTGATGGTCCTTTTTTGACATGTGTGTTTACTGCCATCTGGTGGAGTGGAAGTACTGAACACCTCACTGTTTTGCCAAGAACAGGTCCCTGATGCAAGCAAGCTAAACATCGGGTCTGTACTTTTGAGTTTTGGAAAAGGCTTCAATATTTGTTAGCTGAAGCAGATTCCACTAGACAGCAACTATAGGCCTCGGAGTACCTTCTACAAATACTACCTGCATTTGGAGATGATTGAAATTTCAGCAAAGAGGATGGAGTGAAGATAGCAATTGTGTTAAGCAATTGTGCTAATCAAATATTAGCGGCATTCCTCATTTATGATGAGTTCAAATGCAAAACAGCTACGTGATTAATCTGCATGTAAACAGAAATGAAATTAACTGAAAGATGAATCTTGATCTAGCTTTGTGGGCTTGAAAAAGTCATGGTGTTTCTGATGATATGAAAATACCAGAGCATGATTAATTCTTTTATACCGTGTTTTCCCCAAAGTAAGGCCTACACCAAAAATAAATCCTACCTTGATTTTTTGGGGGTGGGCCTAATATAAGCCCTACCCCCAAAATAAGCCCTAGTTTTGGAGCAAGGCACACACCTAAAAAAATCAAGCTAGGGCAGGGGTGGGGATTTGGAGCTGTCCCACCTGCTCTGCACCCACTTACCTTGCAGCCAGGCTTCTCCTTTCCGGCCCACTATGGCCCCTTCTGCAGCCAGGCCTGCATTTCTCAATCACAGGGCTTTCTGGAAGGCCTATGCATCCAAGAACCGAGCTATGGATTCAATACCTAGCTCAGTCCTGCAAGACCTCTGCAGCTGAGGACCAAACTATGGATTGAATCCATAGCTTGGTACTCAACTGCTTAGGCCTTCTGGAAAGGCCTGACTGCAAAATGCAGGCCCAAATGCAGCTGCAGAATTTCGGCCCCAGAAGTGGACCGACTAGGTGGGGCTGTTGGTGCTGGAGGTGAGGCCTACCCCAAAAATAAGACCTGGTGCCTCTTTTAGAGGCAAAAAATAATAATAAGATTCGGTCTTATTTCCGGGGGAAAGGGTACTATCCTTAGATGAGAACAATAGTCCAGGGCAGCAAAATCTGTTCTTACCAAGTATTAATTACAACTCTTTCTCTAAATCAGGACTCTCCAAACTTGACAACTTTAAGACTTGTGGACATCAACTCCCAGAATTCCACAGCCAGCCACTCTGGCTAGGGAATTCTGGGAGTTAAAGTTTACAAGTTTTAAAGTTGCCAAGTTTGGTGATCCCTGCTTTAAGTCATTTGAAAGATAAGATCTTGGAGGCAGGAATCAAGGCTACAGTTTTGCCAAGAGATCTATGAGCAGTTTGTGTTAATTGTGATCCTATCTCTAAAATGGACATACTTTTATTTACAATTTACTTTGCAGAAGGATTATCAAATCAAATAAAAAACTCTGCACTTATGAAATTAAAAAGTGCTTTTTTTTCAAACAGAAATGTTTATTATAATGCAGGATGCATATACGGTTGTGTTTTAAGCAAGGATTTTAGGTCTATATAAAATCAAATAGATTGAAATATCAAACACACTTGCTTGAAGGATTCAATCAATTACAGTTTCCAAAAGTAAAGATGGCTGATTAAAAAACCTTGTCTGAGTGTTACTAGACACTGCAGCTTTTCTCTCCCTGAAAACCTCATAAAATACTGCTTCAAATAAGTACTTGGATGAAAGTCGTATTGCTTGTAGGTTTTCGTAGAACTTCTGTTTTCATTTAAAGTAACGGTGAACCATAATAAGAAAAAAAATGGATCCATGAGATGAGACAAAATTATAGGTAATACTTAGGTGCAAAAAGGTTAAAACTAATTTGCTCTTCAGTGCTACAAAGGCATTTCATCCTGCTATGCACTCAAGTTTGAATTAAAACAGAGGCACCTTGTGGCTCATAAAACCCAGTGCCATTCCTATAAGTTGTTGTGTTTACAAAATATGGAAGAGGCTGCTCTTGTAAAGTTCTTTTCAAACACAGGTAGTCCTCGATCATAATTGAATCTAAAATTTGTGTTGCTAAGTGAGACAGTTGTTAAGTGAATTTTTCCCTTTCTTATGACCTTTCTTGCCACAGTTGTTAAGTGAATCACTGCAGTTGTTAAATTAGTAACACATTGGTAAGTGAATGTGACCTTCCATTGACTTTGCTTGTCAGAAGTTCACAAAAGTGATCACATGACCCCGGGACACTGCAACTGTCATAAATATGAGTCAGTTGTCTGAATTTTGATCACTTGACTATGGGGATGCTGCAATGGTCGTAAGTATGAAAAACGGTCATAGGTCATTTTTTTCAGTGCCATTGTAACTTTGGTCACTAAATGAACTGTAAGTCAAGGATTATGTGTAGACAGCTCAGATTGATTTTTAAAAAAACCATGCTGAATTCAAATTCGGGGGCTTCTCTTTGGTTTTTTTTTAACTTGTGGCATCTGTTTATCAATGGAAACATCCCATATTTCTATGAGATCTCTGAATGTGTCATCCGAAGCTCATGGTGAGGAAGGGAGAAGGAAGGGAAAAAGAAGGAAAGGAAGACATGCTGTTTTGTTTTAGTGTGGCTCTACTGAGAAGGGGAGCTCCAAAACTCATTGGCAACTTGCCTTTGTTTCGCAAGCTATGCAGCATTTTAAGAGAAACTGATTTGAGGCACAGAAATACTCTTTTCTTCCCTGTGTTCTCCCCCCCCCCCCAGTTTGATGGAATGAGAGAGGCTGACTTTATAATGAAATTCATTTTTCAAAAATCACATCCATGTAAGGAAATTTATTCTTCCCATGAAAAATATGCTTTTCAATTTTGAATTGTTTTCTTATGACCAGTGAAATGCTTTTACTTTGTAAAGTTGCTTCATGAAATCCATAGATTGCAATCCAATTATTAAAAAACAGTGTGTTGATTTCTTGCCCAATTCCTAACCCAGGTGAAATTATTATAATATTTCAATTCATTGAAGGCGGTTGCATAAACCCAAAGTATCATTTTAGAGGCTTAAGGCATCACAAATTTTCTGAAGCACAATTTATAAAGAGGGGTGGACATATCAATCAAATCTGCTTTATTTTACTTACTACTTTAGTGGGGCAGTATTCTAGTCGGCTCTGAGGTGCGGTGTCCCTATAGTTATTTTTTTTTTTTGTAATGTTAAATATTTGGCTTATTAATGTGCTAAATGTGCTCAGTCTTCCTTTTCAAGCGTGCTTTCTGAAATGTCTGTGTAATCACATAATGCTGCAGGATTACATGGGCATTCCAGGAAACTCTACTGAAGAATGCAAGCTTAGAAGGAAGGCCCTGTGGAGCCAAAGTCCTCCTTGGTAGGATGTTTAGACCAGGCTGAATGGAGAGGGGAGAATGAAAACACTGGACATTCCTCAATTCTATCCTGATCTGCCATAGACAGCTTAAGAAAGATCTATGATTCGTAGGGCTCGGAGGTCTTGTAGTCCAACCAGCTGCCCAAGGCAGGAGTCCAGTGGTGGGATTCAAATATGTGAACAACTGGTTCTCTGTGTGGATGCCACTTCCGGAAGTCTATTCTGGGCCTGGGCAACAAAAAATTAGCTACCGGTTCTGCCGAAGTGATGTGAACTGGCTGAAACCCATCTCTGCAGGAGTCCTTATACCATTCCAAACAAATGGTTCTCTAATTTTTTCTTGAAAACCTCCAGCAATGGAACACTGGGAGACAAGCTGTTATCCATTAGCTAATTGTTCGCCCTGTCAGGAAATTTCTCTTCGTTCCAGGTTGGATCTCTCTTTAACAAGCTTCCACCCATTGCTTCTTTGTCCTGCCCTCAGGTGAAATTAAGAAGTGAACTTTTGGTAGAAGAGCAGAGGAACAAGAGGCTGGCTGATGGCAGATACAACCATTCATTTAGTGATGGTTCAAAGTTATAAAAGCACTGAAAAATGTCCTCACTTTACAACCAGCACAGCATCCCCATGGTCATACGATCACAATTCGGCTGCTTGGCATCCAGCATGTATTCACAATGGCTGCAGTGTCCTAGGATTATGTGATCACCATTTGCAACCTTCCTAGCCAGCTTCTGACAAGCAAAGTAAACAGGGAAAAACCTGATTCGCTTAAAGACCACGTGATACACTTAACAACTGCAGTGATTCATTTAACAACCATGGCAAAAAGGTCATAAAATTGGGCATGACACAATTAACAACTGCTTTGATTAATGACAGGAATGCTGTCTCAGTTGTGGTCATAAGTCAAGGCCTAGCTGCAGTGGTGGGATTCAGCCGTTCGTACCACTTCAGCAGAACCGGTAGATAATTTTTTTTGTTGCCCAGGTCCAGAATGGATTTCTGGAAGCAGCATCCACACAGAGAACCGGTTATTCACATATCTGAATCCCAACAGAAGTGATTTCAAGTTTGAAAGGAAAGAAAAAAACATTGAAGAAAAATAACAAGGAATTTTTTTCTTCCTTTCCCTGTGCTTCCTTTTTTTCTTGCTTCTTTTATATGACTTTTTATCTTCTTGTTTAAAAGTTTTAATAAAAATTATATACAAAAAAAGTGCTTTCAATCTGCCTGTGAAATCAAGTGATGTTCGGCAATCTTTCTGCAGTTTTCACCAAAGGGAGGCAAAACAATGTTATTGGATTTTTTTTAAAATTAAAGCTGAAAATTAAAACTGAAAATTAAAACTGACATTTTTACTAGGAACACAGAAACACCTTGAAACATCAAAACAAGCTCAAAACTAAGAAAATACTACTTGCCATTTTGCCAAGTAACTTGTCATCTTTCTTGGCATAAGGTCGCTTTTTTAAAAAAAAATTATACTGAATTCAATTGATCATTTGATGCTTCCCTCTAATCTTATCAACTAGTAAAAATTGGAAATTAGATAACTGGCAGGCCCTGGAAAGTATGTATTAGGCTTATGAGCAATACATGGGATTGAATTGATACATTCACAACCCTTTTTTCATTCTGAGGGAACCTGGGTAAAGAAGGCTAAAAGCAAAAGACAGATAAGGGCCAGAGGACCGTAATTAGAATTTCAAATACTGGAAGTGTCATTTTAAAGAACGGACTTGTTTAATTTAAATGTGTAATCCAGCAGTTCAGGAATCCATGGTCTGCCAGCTAATGGGAGGAGTGATATTTTCTGCTGTCAGACCCTTGGGTTTTATTGTTTCCATTCAGCGTCTTCTTGTACACTGATCCAAGTTGTACACTGGTTGACCACGGAGCTCTGGGGGATGAAGTTCCAGAAGAGAGACCTGGAGCACTGTTGAAAGAAACTTAAAGTGAGTCTTTAAGAGCTCATATTAGGGATTACCTTGTGGCGATAAGGGTGGCCAAATTCACTATTTCTCCACTGTTATTTCGTCTGCTGATCCAGCTGGCAGCTGTGGCACAATTTGCACAATTTCATCTGTGCCAGTTTCACCCTTTTCTAGAGAGGGGGGCATTGATACTCACTCATATCCTGCTGAACTCATGACTTGACTACTGCAATGTGTTCTACATGGGAATGACCTTGAAAACCATCCAGGAGCTACTGCTGGTCCAGAATGCAGGAGCACAGACACTAATGGGTATGCTTCAACATGCCCATTTTATACCTTTGGTTCATGATCTGCATTAGTTGCTAGTTTATTTATGGAGATTCTCAGTTATCTTGCTCATGGTTTTTCTAAAGGTGCTTTTTCAAAAGTCAACTGTTTTTCTTTGAAGACATTTTGCCTTTCATCTTCAGTTCTGGCTGAATGGTGGATGATGGAAGGATTTATATTCCTTGCAGTCATCTGGTCATTAGCACTCTTTCTGGGAGTTGTTGAGGCCACTTGGAGGTTTATCTGTGCCCTCAGAGTCACCTGAATAGTGCAAATGGTTGTGGAACCTTCTTGGACCTGCTGAAAGGACTGTGTTGTAAACAGAAGATAGGTGATGTCATATTCCCCCCTCCCCAATGAGAGAGGGCTATTCAGTCTTAATGTAGATGGCCTCTTTGACCTCTTTTTTAAACCAGCAGTTTGAAAGTTGCTAGTTTGCTTCTGATTCAAGGTGCTGGTCATTAGCCTACATGACTTTACATGGCATAGGGACTGGTTACTTGAAGGACCATCTGTCTTCTATAGTGTCTGTGTGACTGATTTGATCTGGCAGAGTTGGTGTACTTCAGGTTCCTTCAAATAAACAACATCAGGACCCTTTAATGTGCTTCCCCTGTAGTAGCATCTGCTCTCTGGAATGAGTTTCCCCCTTAAGATTTGAGTAACTTCCATCCTATTATTTAAAAGGAATCTTTAAGACCTGGCTGTTTGCCCAGCTCTTTGGCAAGGGTGAGTAAAGCCTCCTTTGGATTGTGTGACTTTTTCTTTTTATCCCTATCTGTGTTTGGTTTATCATTCTTGCCATTTTTTACTTATCATTTTTGTTTATTGTATTGTTTTTAACTCCTCAGAGTCATTGGGAAGGGATGACATAATTTGAATAAATAAATATTTTTTCATTGTATGCGCATAGACAGGGACATTGAGAATTGTACTGAAGATTGTTCCTCTGATTCTCTACAGGGAAAATAGGCAATAAGATTCCAAAATTCAGTGTGTGACAGTCCAGAAATAGGATGTATGTTGATATTAACATACAAAAAAAAAAATACTAGTTCAGTGCCTTGATTTATTTTGGTGACAAGACATCCAAGGAGATTGTGGATCGTCCTGGCCTTAATGGCTTTCTCCTCATTTCATTGGGAATGGAGAAATAATATTCTCATGCAGATTGGTTCTTTCCACAAAGATGGATGGGGATCGTAAAGCACGCCACGGATTCCTGCAAGGAACTCATCATTGGGGTTCAGCTGTTAAATGGGATTTCCAAAAGAAGCATGGAGAGAAAGAATGCCTTCATTGATCTGAGGGCTCTTTTTAATTAAATGCTTGCGCATTATAGTATCTCATTTATCAACCCCTGAAATAATAATTAACACTCTTGGGGATTTTCCCTCTGTCAGAAAAATAATAACTAAGAACAATTACAGGAAAGCCCTCCTTTAGGGATGGATTTTTTGTTGTTGTTGAGAATATATGTAGCATTCCCATCCCCCCTCATATTCACACTTTACCATTTTTACTGACACTCCCCTCTTCACATTCTTAACAATATTGAATTTTCAGATATTTAGTTTACAAATGCCTTTAACTTTGATGTTTGACACTCCTTTGCAGATTATACATTGATAGCACCTTTCATGAGCTCGGATAAACCTTATCCAAGTGAAATCTTCATGCTCAGGGGTATAGCCATTCATTCTGCATTGCCCTGCTCTTTCCCCAGTACATAAAGGAAGGAAATGTCTCTTTGTCTAGTTCACTATCATTTCAGCTGGGTTATCCTGCATTTTTTTTTAATTGTGGGCCACCCGGAGTCATTTGCTGAGATGGGCGGCTATAGAAATAGAATGAATGAATGAATGAATGAATGAATGAATGAATGAATGAATGAACGAACAGACAAACAAACAAATAAATAAATAAATAAATTTCCTATTTTCTTCTGGGCTTGTAGTGTACCATTGGTAAATGTGTGTGAGCCAAGGAGGTTACAGGGAGAAGGTGCTTGCGTGATCAGTTATTCTCTTTGGCCTTTCCATCTGCTCCCCTTCATTTTAAACCCAAGCTCATGTTGCCTTGCTATGTGGCTTTGTTTTCCAGTCATTTCAGAGTTTTGATTGATTGATTGTAGCCATTCTTCAGTCCTTTGATAAAAGGTGAGTAATAAATCTTCCGGCAATTAAATACATACTGCCATTGCAATGCAATACATGTAGCCCCAAGCATTGGCTCTGGTTCATAGACTAAGTCAACTGAGCTGTCATCTTCTGGGCTATCTATCTGCTAACCACTCTGTGTTCTTTTATAGGTGTTGATGTGTGTGGAATGCCAGCTACCAGAATCAGGCCTGACTTCCAGAATAAACATACCACTCATGTTGGCGGCATGTTTTCATAGTCTTTCCTGTTAACTTCTCAAACAGTAATGAGTTCTGTTTCTTTCCAGCTATATGTTGTCTTCTGGCAGTCCTGAAGGTTATTGTGTGATTGAAATGGCTGCAAATGAAATTTCTTCTGTCCATCAGAGGCTCTCTCTGCCGGCGCAAATGACTCAGGTGAACTTGCCAAGCAGAACCTAAAATCAAATGTTAGCACATCTATTTTAATATCTCTTACAAAGCGTCTGTGACACAGTTTTGAATTAGTTGAGGCACATTAATAATGATATTCATTTAAGATGCAGTCAACTGGGGGGGAAATTCTCCTGCGTTTCCCACTGCTGTGAACAATATGGTTCTTGCTCTAGTTTAATTTCAGTGGGGCTTTTATGGGAGAACTCCCTAGTGGTTGTTTTAAGGAGCTACTGAATCTTTATGTTCAGCCAAGACAGTTGATGGATAGCTTACGCAAAGCAATTCATTTATGAACAACGGGAACATATAGCACAATGATGAGTGTGTGCATAAAGAGTGACACCTTTTTGCAATGTAGATAATTCCATACATGTTAAGATGAAATTCCTATCATCCCTATCTCACACTCAGTGGTTTCTATAATAATTTCCCCTACCCCAAAAAAAGCTAGCAAAAGAAGAAAAAAAAACATTATTAAGGAGCAATTGTTATGCTTTATGTTAAATAAACATAGAAGCAAACAATTAATGAAATTTGTTTATTTAGTTTATTTATATCTGCCTAGCTCATAAAGACTTAAATATTAGTTGATTAGGCTATCCTATTTAGGACACAAAAAAATTAAGGAAACTCAAAGTTAGTTTTCCCAAAGGTGCTTTTTCAAGAGGCAATTGGACTTTGTTTTTCTTTGAAGATGTTTCACTTCACATCCAAGAAGCTTCTTTAATTCTTCTTCAGAACTAAAGAAGCTTCTTGGAAAAGAAATGAAAAGTCTTCAAGGAAAAACAAAGAAAGTCCAGTTGCCTTTTGAAAAAGCATACTTGGGAAAACTATGACCAGAATAACTGAGGATCTCCATAGGCAAAGTTAATTTTGTTGCTGTGTCATTGTTTTTTGGAGTTTGGCTGCCCAGAAAGTGTAGGGCTTTGTTTATTAATATAGCTGCTAATTTGGTAAGTAGATTCAGCTCTAACTGCCCCTCCTTTCCTGGACAAAGTCTTATGTAATCCTAGTTATTTTCTTTTTATTTATATGGTACTCAAGTTCTTTAATAAGTGACTTGTCATGGGGCTTTTAGGTAAAAGTAAAGCTCTTTGCTGCTAATTTTCTACTTCGAATGCTTTGGAATATCTGCTGCTTCTTTTCTCATTGTTGTTTAGAACAGTCAGGTTATATAATGCTTTTATCCACTTGACATTTTCAGACTTATGCAGAAAATGGACCGGACTCCACTTTAAAAAAAAAAAAAAAAGCTTTTGGGATGAGGCCAAACCTCGGCTCCCCATGCTTTTCCTGCCCAAACCATTCTGAGTCAAACAGCATATTAATTTAACTATCATTATTATTATTATAATACCACACAGCAGAAAAGCCTGGAATGGGCAAAAGTCTGGACCAGGCCTGCTGAACTTTTCTTTTCAGTTGCTTTAAACAGAGAAGAAAACTTCTTAAAAGAATTGACCGAAGAATCGTAATATACTTATGTCTGTATTTTCTGACACCTTGCCAGATAGATTCAGAACTAAAAGGGAGGGTGGCCTGTCTTTACAATTCTGGAATATACCACCCTGCAGAGGACTACAATATGAAACAATCCCATAGACAGGAGCAATTTACTTGACTGGGGTTCTTCTCTCAGATTTTCTTATATGAACAGAAAACAGTATACAATGACAGCCGTTCTTATCGGAACTTTTATCTGGATGATCTTTTTTAGGTTACCTTTGGGTCCATATTTCTTGGAAATGTCCCTTCTCATCGCATAAACATTCATCCAAGTTCTGGACAGATTTATGGCTTCAGAGGCTGCATCAGAGAGTTCCAAGTCAACACCCAAGAACTCTTCATTATAGAGGAGGCGTTGGAAGGACAGAACATTGACAACTGTAACGTTCCGGTTTGTGACTATCATCCATGCCGCAATGGTGGCACTTGCACTAGGTAGGCATGAAGTCATTGCAATTATATGTGTCAGTGCATCATTTGATTTATTCTTTTTTAAAAAAACAAATTTTATTAATTTTCAATTTACAAAACTCCAAGTGTTAAGGAAGCAACATGGTGATTGGGTAATCCATAATCCAATAACAAGCTCTTTCATACATATGTCAGGTTACATCATCAAAAATTTCCTCTCTATTTCCTTTAGTTATTATATCACATTCAAATTAATACATTGCTAGTTATAATTCAATCCATTAAGACATTTATCAATATATTTTAACTTATACGCCTTCATGTCCTTTTTTTAAATTTTACTTAATTTCAATTACAGTATTCCAGTTAGCTTAATATCCATAGTATTTAAATTTCGGGTAGCCCAAAGTTCCCTTAGTTCATTACAAAATAGCTGTCATGTCTAAAATACACTTATTATTTACTCAGATAAATTCTTACTTTGTTTCACAAACACATTCTGCTTCTCATCCTAATACCTTATCATTTACTAATAAAATAACCTTTATCGTCTCAATCCAACTTCTATATTATAATTCAAAACTATTATTCTAGTAACTATTTTTTATTTCCCTTATAGGTCTAGATCCTAAATATTAAATCAGCTAGTGTCTTTTAAAATCTCCTCAGCCCATTAAGTAAGATTTTAAGCTCTTCCATTATAGGTCACATAAAAAAATCCCATTTTTTAAGTCTAACTCTAGCTTTCATTTTGTGCCAAGCAGGTTTCCATAGCAGTGCCTTAAATCCTCAGTTGGATCTCCCTTCATTCCTACACATGTCATTTGAATCAAGGGAGATCATCCAATTATCAATTTTTCCAGGGAACTGGCCCCTTCATAATCATTAGATTGTTGGGCTAATAATTCAAATCTCCATATTTGGCTTAGTATATTTGTCATCAGTTCAGTCTGGTTGTCTTCTTCTTCTGATTTCAGCTGGTTTAAGTAAAAAGTCATGTTCAGTGTTGTAGTTGTTGTTTGGTTGTCTGGGTTATTTAGATTCTCAGTGTGCTGCTCATGTAGATCTTCAGCACCTTCCACCTTAGTGTTGGTTTCTTCAGTTTCTGTTACTGTTGGCATTGCAGATTTTATAGTTAAGGTTTGATTGTCGGGGATCTCAGTAGGATGTAGCTGGTATTCATTAAAGTCCTCTTTAATGTTAATTCCTTCCTCTTCTGTAGCCTTTTGAATTATAAATTCCTCAGTTGAAATCTGGGCTGCATTTTGTAGCTTTAAGGTGGCACCTTTATCTTTCAGTCTGGAATTCATTAGCTCAGTGGCTTCAAGGATTTTTTCAAGTATAAGTTTGTAGTTATGGCTAGTATTCCTCCATTTCTGTGGTGTTTACAGATAGTCCTTTAGTGGAGGCTATTTTAATAAAAGTCAATAAATGTCCACCTCCACTATAAAAAATTGTTTTCACCACCCAGCTGTTTCAAGTTCTTATCGTTTTTTATAGTGCCAAGGCCAAATCTTAGTCTCACAGATCTCCCAGTCAAAAAGAAATTCACTTGCTGTACCACATTTTGCCACAAGATGTCCCCAGTAACATGTAAAGTCTTTTCCCAAACTCAAGTTAAGTTTTTAGTTTTAAAATAAATATTCTGTTTTTTTCCCCAGCTTAGCAGATAGGTAAGGCAATAAGTCCCTGTAAGAATAGGAAGCTTTTGGGACCCCAAATGTTCAAAAGTTACAAGTCCAATTATTTAGTCATTTAGTTTAGTTGTTCTTTTTTTCCATAGTTTTATATTCCCAGAGTAGGCAGAAGCCGCCAAGTTAAAGAGGGGGAAGAAATTTCCAAAGGCTTTTACAGGAAAATAGTTGGGATGCAAGAAAGGTAAGGTAAGGTCTCACCTGATTCCTCCGCCTTGCTTTCGTTGTGCTTGATAGTACTTTGGCTTTCGGCTGGTATGGCTTAGTAATCGGCCATGTTAATGGCCGATCTTTTTTCATCGGTCCAGAGGAGCTGTCTCAGATCAAACGGAAGGGATGCCACCCTTCCACCATCTATAGAGGGTCCTCCTCAGCGGTGATTGCCCCTCCAGGGCGACTTTCAGGGTCTTCTGATGAAGGGAAACCGGACAGGGAGAGAGTGCTTTTCTTGCGCATCCGGCAGCGCCGCGATTGCAAACCGGAAACCATCATTAGATTTATTCTTTGGCTTGTTTGCTTGCAACGTTTATAGGTTGCCCTATGTCAAACTGACCAGAGGTAGTCCTCAACCTACAACAGTTCATTTAGTGACCATTCAAAGTTACAACAGCACTGAAACAAATGACTTACAACTATTTTTCACACTTATGACAGTTGCAGCATCCCTATGGTCACATAATCAAAATGCAGTCGCTTGGCGACTGACTCATAGTTATGGGGTCATGTGATCACTTTTGACAACCTTCTGACAACCAAAGTCAATGGGGAAGCCAGATTCATTTAACAACCATGTTACTAACTTAACAACTGCAGTGATTCCCTTAATAACTGTGGCAAGAAAGATTGTAAAAATGGAGCAAGACTCCCTTAACAACTGCCTCACTTAGCAAGAAAAGGTTTGGGCTCAATTGTGGTCCTAAGTTGAGACTACCTGTAGTATTTTTCTATTGAATTTCCAGAGGTCTTGCTTGAAATGTAGGAATTACTCTTGTCTTTTCAAGATGGGTTCAGTTTAGGTTTAATTCAGGGAAAACTAAAAAGAATTGACCAGAAGTATTTAAGAGGAAATCCCTAATAAATGTTCCCTCAGAGTGAAGGGTTTGCACTTGGTTAACCTCTGAGGTTAAGGAAAGTATAAGAAGAGGGGGGAAAGCCTTTTTATTGCTTGTGCCCTAAGAAACAAATCTGAGTTATATGACCATGGAACCAATTACCCACAGAAATAGTGGTTTCCCCTTCATTGACTGTGTTTAAGCAGAATCTAGATAGACATTTCTCTGGGCTCCTTTCATTTGGATTTTGTACTGAACAGGAGGTTGAACTTAGTGCTCTGAGTAGCCCTTCTGGCTCTATGATTCTAAAATATTTAAATATTTGACTTGTTTATCCCTTTATTCAAAAAACAAACAGTATGCCAAAAAGATGTCGTGGACAGCATGTTCTTAGGAAAAGGTCCAACTTCTTAGTGTTGAAAAGAGATGCCACATTCACACTCTTCCATTTTTTAGTGGTCACATCTGAGACTAAGTAAATTGACTTAGCTCTTCTGATGACCAGCCGCAATGAAAATAGTTCAAGAGAAGACATGATGCTTCCTTCCATCTTTTCTACTGCTGCAGCCTGACGGGAATGGCTGTAGCCAATTAATCATCTATAATAGAAAAAGCCCAATTGATCTAGTGTCATGGTTCTGACAATTACAAAGTTTAATGTCCCACCCACAAAACTATGCAATCAACTACATTCCCCAATATATTCACTTGGCAGGCTTTTTTATACAAGGCCCAGTCCCTGCTCTCGGGAGCAGTAGATGACCTTGGTTCCCATGGGACAGAAGTTTATTTTGACTAGCAAAGCACCTGAGCAAGCCCTACCCCTCCATTCTATGTGTTGGTATCTAGTTTGTCTGACCTTGTTAGAAAAAAGGCATGCTATTTCTTCATTGCAGTCCAAACTGTTTGAAATAGTGAAACCCAGAAACTTTTTTTTGTTTTTTTTCTCCACTCAGTGGAGCTGTTCATATTAGGAGATTGGCTAAAATATCTCTATTTTTAATGAACAAGAACTGTTCACAATGATTGTGCCACTTCATGTGATGTTAGGATTAATCCTACTCCAAGCAATGCCAAGTGAAAATTGCCAACCTCAGCAGTTAAGAGGGAGATAATGTAGGAATTTGAATGCTATATATTTGTCCTAGACACAACATTTATTTCAAGTGTTTCTGAGAAAATGCTTCTGGAGGCTTGAGGTGTCCTATATATATTAGCATGCCAGCTTGCTGATTTATTATCTCTCATGGATTTGGAGCTAAATTTAACTATTATTTTCGCAAAATGATTATACAATCAATTTGATTACAAAACCAAAACAATTTCTAGTAATTTGTAATGTTATTAGCCTTTACAAGTTAATTGTGTGTGGAGGGGTGTTTCCCCAAAGATCCTTCTCTTCATTATTTGGAGAAACTGGGGCATCAGCAAAACCTTTCTAGCAATTTCATTTCTGAAAAAAAAATCCTTATAGGATGTTAAATAAACAATTAAGCCATCAGTTAGAAACACAGGTCTTTGTACCATAGTTTATCATAGTTTATGATAAAATTATTGGGAGTTCAAGGATAAAACTGTAAGCTATCACAGGCCAGAAAGAGCTAGAAAACTAAACAGCCTAAAACCAACGCAGAAATATAGCGGCTCTGAATATTCTAAATTTCAATATTTAGATGTGAATCAATAATTGATTCAAAGAATAACAGACAAGGGTAGAAGGGTTTTTCTTTAATCTTTCAAAGCTAAGTCATACAATATGTAGGCCAGAAATCAATAAATGATTAAATGAGGAGGTATCATTTAAATGATTCCTCAGCTGTAGTCCTAAGTATGGTGATGTAGGAACAAATCCTACTGAATGGGGTAGGTAGACTATGCTTCTGGCTAGACCAATTGACTGACTGTGGATGCTCAAAACAAGCAAAACCTTGTTAATCACAGTTCTACAAAAGTTCATAAACCAAACTGTACAGCAGGGGGTCTGTGAGTTGCTTTCTACATTTGTAGAAAGGATTTCACGTGGCTGGTTTATTAGATTTAAAGATCACCATAAGCATGACAATCCATATTGAAGCTCAGTCATGTGAGTGAGCTTCTGCTAACAAAAAGGAGGCAGTCACATTATTCCGAAAGATACTCCCAAATCTATTATCTTGTGCTCAATAATGCACCTAACCATCAATAAGGGCTTATGATTTCATCCAAGAATGGTTTCACCCACATAATATTGCTTAAATAGAAAAAGTGCATTTGGTAAGATAGCTTATAACACGTTTTTTAGAAAGGAAAAATCACACTTGGAGGTCCCATTTTATTGAGCTAACACAACTTCATTCTATTGCATAATATTTCAGCAGTTGTATTCAGGCAGCAACATATGTGTACATTTTCCTCATCAGTGCAGATATACTTTCTAAAGTTATTTCTTTATAAGAGAAAGAATTGATGTTGGTGAAAACTACATTTAGCTGTATTTGGTATTCTTTTTATACCATGGCTAATTATTATGACTTAAAATTGAGCCGTGTGGATCCCATTTTCACATCCTCCACCACCACTACTGCGGGGTGTTGCAGTGGTGTTTGGGACAGCAGTGGTGGGCAGGCAGTATGGAAGAGTCGGAGGCCAGGCATATCCCATTTTCACATACCCCACCACTGCTGCTGCCGCTGCTATCACACAAACCTCCAGGAGCCCAACACTGGTCGTAGGATATGTGAAAATGGGATGTGCCCAGCTGCTGCTGCCTCCCCATGGCCCACCCTACTCACTGTCACTGCACAGCCCAAACACTGCCACTGCCGCCAAATGGCCCGTGGCAGTATTGGTGGGGCCATGAAAATGGGAAGCCTCTGTCTGCCACCAGTACTCTGCATTCTGCCCACCCGCCAGCTCTCCTTTCAGCTGCCTGCAAGTTGCCCCTGCAGTGAATTGGCAATGCGTAGTTGTCCTCTGACGACTTGATAGCAGTGAGTTGACAGAGGCAACTTGGCAGTGGTGAGTTGGCTGCAGTGAGCTGGCCAAGCCAAACTGGCCACATCTAGTTGTCCTAGGCCCTGTGAGGAAGGCTTTACCATTTATCTGTCCATTCATGTATAATAGATTAAGTATGGAGAAGAGGTTGAGGTGTGTGTGCTCTGATCACATCCTGATTTCCCTATGTCCTACCAAGAGAGGAATCCTAGACTATGTACTCTGTGCAAATGTACTGGTAACAAAGGCCAGAAGGATTACTAGTGGTCAGTAGGTCATCAGGTGCTAAAGAGTCAGAGCCATTGGATTCATACCTCCAACAAATCATATGGATTTCTGAATCTAGAAAAGAGTGAAATATAACTTCCATTTCTCACTTCTGAAGAATTATTCTGTCAAATTGAACTTGGCCAGCGTAGCAATCTCTCTAAAAGTAGGTTGCATGTCATGAAGGCCAGCTCACCTTCCATTGAGGACCTTTATATTGCACAGATCATAAAAAGGGCTGAGAAAATATCTACAAACCCCTCGCATCCTGGACATAAACTGTTTCAACTCCTCCCTTTGGGACATTGCTATAGTGCAGTGATGGCAAACCTTTTAGAGACCGAGTGCCCAAACTGCAACCAAAACCTACTTGTTTATCACTGGGTGCCAAGTGGGCGTGGCCCACTGGGTAGGCGTGGCTGTGGTGGTCATGGCAGATTGGGTGGGTGTGACCAAGGTGGTATGATCACCTTGATGTTGCTCGTGGGGAGGGATGCCTGTGGGGGCCGGGCAGGGTTGGGGGAGATCTAGGGGGTCTCTGGCAGGTGGGGCGGTGGGCAGGAGGCTTGTCCTGCGGGGTGAGGTGAGGCAAGGCGGGGGTGCCATTGTCACAGGGCAAGGTGAGATGGGCTGGGGCGGCTGCTGCCTGACACCATCGACCCCTCCACATAGAGGCCAACGAGCGCATGGGTGCTGGGATGAATCTGGCCATGTGGGACCTCAGCGAGTTAGCAGGCGGCTGGTTGAAGAGAGATGGTTGCCATCTCCGGGGCATGGTGCATGTGCTCACAGAGAGGGCTCTGAGTGCCGCCTCTGGCGCACGTACCATAGGTTTGCCACCACTGCTATAGGGCATTACATGCCAAAATAATTAGACACAAAGATAGTTTCTTCCCCCATGCCATCACTCTACTAGGCACATAATTTCTACAGTTCTAAGTATATTTACCCATGTAGTATGACTGTAGTAGTATTATTATCCTTCTCGTCTGTTCCACTACCTTCTCTAATGGTATTATTATGATTATTATCCTTTGTATTATCATTATTACTTTATTGTTTTGCATGTATATTGAAATCTTATGCACTGGAGACAAATTTCTCACTTGACCAATAAAGTATTCTATTCTGTTCTATTCTGTTCTGTTCCATTCCATTCTTATGATTATTCTGGTTCCAATATATTCGGAAGCTTCAGGGCAAGGAATCCCTAACAATGCTAACTTAAATGGATTTTGTTTTGCTTTGCATTGTTTTTGGTCTTAATTGAATTTTCACAAGGCTATAAAACAAGAAGCCCAAACTAAATAAGGAAAAGTACTAATACTTCATATTACCATGCCTAATAGCTTTATTTTCTCACATGTATAATGCAGAGGGAGGGAAGGAAAATTAGCAAAAATGTTTCCCCAAAGCAATGCAGTATCAGTTATTTTTTTCCCCAATTGCCTGCGCTAATATTATGTTTCATATATTTCCAATACATGGAAATTCGCTTTGGGAGTCAGACTCTTAGAATGTTCATTATGTACTGAAAATGATTTGTACTGCAAGCCTTGAAGCTCTTCTAACAACAGATCAGATATTCGGAAAACAAGACACACAATTCTTCCTGTCTGTATGTGAACAGACTCTTAGTGTGGTCAGAAAGCCCCTGATATGGTTTTCTAAGTGATTTTATTGCTAACATCTTTGCCAGTTGGCATGTGTCAGTGATTAATTTGGAATGTGAAAGTGTCTTAAAATCTCTGGAGCCTCCTTCTTCAACTGAGATTGCTATATTAGTGAATTACAGGAACGTCACCTGATTTTCTAACAACCCAAGGGCTGGGTTTTGTGGAAAGAAATCTTACTATTCTTGAATGTTGTCTGCAGAGTAGCCTGAGGATTGTAAAATAAATGGAAAGTCATGGACTAATAGGGAGTCCATATGTAGTTTTATCATGCCACCTCTGCAGCAAGATCAAATAGGCTGGGGAAGGGCATGAAGAAGAGAGAAGGCTATCTCCATCTGCCTATGGCTAATCAGGGACAGAGAATACATTTGCTGTGATCAATCTTTCTAGGCATAGGAAGCATAGCTTCCTGCTCTGGTCCTACAAGGAAACAACCTGCACTTTCAGCAACACAGCTCTCTTACATGGCAAATTTATTTTAGGTTCTTTGTCTGGAACCTTGAGTGGCAATTGTAACACAGTACAGAAATATTGAAGGCTGACTGGCAATGTTTCATTGCATTTGACCCTTTGAGATAATGCATTCCTTCTGGGAGAAGAAGTCAGCCGCTTTGATTAGCCAAGCCAAGTGATGTAGCCGAGGGGGGGGGGGGTAATTCAATGTCACTGACTGGAACAATTTGATGAGAGAATACTAATTATGTCTCATTCATTCATTCATTCATTCATTCCTAAGAAAGCAGAAACAAGTCCCATACATCTATGGTATGCTCACTCTTAGGACAAAGGCATTTGCTTCTTCTGTCATTAACTTCCTTCTACAGTCAATGAGAAAAATTGATAATTGTGGAAATGCATTGATATTGACCCAAAACAGAGGCCAGAGCACCATTATGGCAGCTTCTACAAGTCTCTGTACATCCAGCAATAAGTAGCAAGGTGGAGAAACGTGTTCCATTATCTTTGAATATGGACTTATCTAATCTGATTAACTTATTTGTCTTTATTTTCATCTTTCTAACCAAAGGCATGGTACACAAATGCAGCAGCTAGTCAAAATGTTGCACAAATCTGCTTTAGGACAGAGATCGTGGCTTGAAACAGAGTGTTAGAAGTAGTACAGGCAAAAACGGACTGTTCAAGAGAAACAAGCAATAAAATGTATACCTGTTTTCATGGGGGAACTGTACTGTAATAAGGTGAAGCATTAGGAAAACATGCATTTCAAACTCCTAATTGGCATACCGCATGCAAGTTGAAACAAATCCCATAGCTCATTAAAAGGACTAGTCCAGCCACAACTTCAGGCTCTAGCCAGTTCAGAGAATAACTAATCAAAAAGTTGAAGCCCAGCTCTATGATAGCATGCTGATTGTAAACCTAATCTGGTGGGATGGGGGAGAAAGGTTGCCAGTTTGTTGGATGGATGCCAACAGGTGACATCTTTAGTAACTTAGTATAGGCACTTACAAAAAGTATTTGCTTAAATCCATTGTTAACTTAACTTTAGCTCCTTTCTGAATGAGCTCTATTGTATTTTTTGAAATCCGTCTTGAGTATGTATTCAATAATGAAAACTGGCTTGGTGTTCATTTCATTCGATTCTTCATTCATTTTGTTTTGTTTTCATCTGCTTTATTTTAACTTTTTTATCTGCTTTTCAAAGTTGACTTGTATCCTACCAAGCCCTCCTGTAGACTTACTTGCTCTGTTCCACTTCCAATCTTTTTGCCCTGAAGGGGGCAATAGGACATGGATATTTTAGAAAGAAATTGCTTAGAAAGAAACCAACAACCTGATGCAGTTGAGGGACAAAGTAAATTTAAGCTACAGAAAAATGAAAAATTGAGTGAAATTGACCTTGACATCTTTGTCCAACCTTGTAACAACAGAGCACCAAGATGAGGAATACTGCTCAGGAACTGAATTCCATCTGCTTTCAGGTTCATTCCCAGAATCTCCAGTTAGAAATAAGTTTAATCTTCCCAAAGTGAGTTTTGTAGGATATAGTTACAGAATGTTCATTGTCATATGAAGATGTCGTATGAAGCATTTTTATTTATATTATCTCTCGTATTGCTTGTGCAAATGAGATATTTGCATTAGCTACTGTTGGTTTTTTTTACTGAACTGCATTATTATTTTTGAATAGTTATTTGGGTTGAATACTGCCTAGAATATCCTGTTGTGAAGGATAGTTTATTTAGGAGCAATTGTGGCCAACACTAAGAGAATGAAATTATGGAAGGAAGAAAATGCTTTCTGTCTTTAATATTGTAATGAAATGGACTCAGCTGTGAGTTATGATTAAGGTTTCATTAGATTCAAGTTACATATTTACTCCACTTATGTTTGTGTCTTGACTTGTTTTATTGTCCTCAACTGAGACAGGTACCAAGGGGTTGGTAATTGGCTGTCTGCTGCCCTGGTAATTTCTGTGTTTTACAGAACAGTCAGAACCGCTGTAGGAGTGTCAATCCTGTTAGGAAGAAAATGTTCCAGACTTTTTGGACTTCTTTAGATTCCATCATCTTCCTTGGGTGGACTATTCTGATACATCTCCAATCCTTACACAGAGCACGAGTTGCTTCAATCCTAAATCTTAACTGGATGTGGTCTGACCATGATAAGGAATCAGAGCAAAATCACTTACTTTCAAACTTCTTCAAACTAAAAAGCCTAAAAATCATATGCATTTTTCCATGAATGGATTCAGTCAGATTAATTGAATTACATGGAATTCTCACATAATTGCCGCCACTGGCACTGGCAACTCTATCACTTGTTAAGAGAAACAGCACTGACCACAACAGACTTACAACCTTACTTTCACTGTGGTTGTTAAGCATCATTCAACTACAACATGAGATTTTACTTCTGGATTTGTCCAGTGGACTGCTTGTCATTTTTGCTCAAAATGCCCAAATTTCAGTCATGTGATTGTGGGGATGCTGCAAAAGTTGGAAAATTATTTTTTCAGTGCTATTGTATCTTCGAATGGTGATTAAAGAAGGCAGTCATTAAGCAAGGTCTAGCTGTATTTTAATTATTCTCAATAATTTGGAGTATCACTGTTGGAACTACTTGTGATCCCACCAGCATTTCAAGACAGTAATACAGTTGTCTTTTATTAGCTGAAGATGTTAACTTACTCCCAGAGTTATAAGAATAGCTAGGATTTCACTTTGGCATAAGAATGCATGTATGCACATGACTTTTAAGTGTATTATGGCATACAAGTTATTTAGGTATTTCAACAGCAATTTTGATCAAAGGTTTGGGTGTTTCAAAAACTTATGAAACCTATTTGGCCAAAGTAATAGAAAAGAGAAATAACTATGGGACAAAGCAAGCTGATATATTCCATAGGAAATTATCATTATTATAATTCCTTTCAACACAAATTCAAAGGGGGCCTATAACTAATTCATAATTGTTTTCATTCACTGAAGAAAAATGGATAACTGCTGAAAATGTTAGGGCTGCTATTTTTTGGCTAAAGATTTGATAGTAGGGTTCATCGTGGCTCCCATTTTGTCTTCCCTTTCTCCTGATAGGAAGAAAATAATTGGTCAGAGGTCATCTTATAGGACAAATTTTTATTAAAGTTTAGAGTGAAAGATTCTATCTTTGCCTGTGGTGCTTTTCTGAACAGAGGTCTTCATATTATGTGGATAATAATAACCCATATTTAGAACATCTCGGCGGGGGGGGGGGGCGGAAATAATCTTAAAATGAAGTCTGTCCTTTTCTCTCATTTCCCCCCTCCAAAGAAATTAGTTTACGTTTTTAGGAAGCAAGAAAAAGGAACAGAGATATATTTTTTATCCTTAGATTGCCTAGCAAATCCTGCTGACATAGTACACATTAGTACTAGGAATCAAAATTGCTGGGGGCTTTTTATTCACATTCAGCTGTCTTATACAGAAAAAGCAATAATGCTAGCCATGTTTTGGGTGAAGGCCAAAGTCCCATCCAGTATTTGCAAGGCTATTCTCTCAGCTGTAGTTTGTAAGGCAAGAAGGGCTGATATCAGAGGGGTGGCAATAGCAGGAACCAATGTGCTATTTGTGATAGTATCTTATAACCTAATTTCACTGATGTTCCAGTATTATGACATTATCATGTTACCTCTATCATTTCTGATCAATTGGGATTATTTATTCCATTTATATATTTCCATATTGTACCAGGCTCCCAGAATTGAACAAAGGAGCCATTGTGGTAAAGTGTCAGATAAAGGTAAGAGTACAAAGGCAAACAAAGTCATTACTAAAAGCCAACACGGGTTTGTCAAAAACAAATCATGCCAGACAAATCTTATTGCATTCTTTGACCAAGTGACAAAATTAGTGGACCAGAGGAATGCTGTGGATATAATTTACTTGGACTTCAGTAAGGCATTTGACAAAGTAGATCATAACCTACTACTTGATAAGATAGAAAAATGCGGGTTAGACAGCATCACCCTCAGATGGATCCGTAGGTGGCTGACCGGCCGTACTCAGCATGTAGTCCTCAATGAAACTGCATCTACATGGAGGGAAGTGTGTAGTGGGGTGCCCCAGGGCTCTGCTCGGGCCCAGTGCTCTTCAACATCTTCATCAACGATTTGGACAAGGGGATAGATGGGGAACTCATCAAATTTGCAGACGACACCAAGCTGGCAGGAATAGCCAACACTCCAGAAGACAGGCTTAGGATACAGGAGATCTGGACATACTTGAACACTGGGCGCTATCTAACAAAATGAAATTCAGTGGTGAAAAAAGTAAGGTTCTACATTTAGGCAAGAAAAACCAAATGTACAGGTATAGTATAGGGGGTACCTTGCTCAATAGTAGTAACTGTGAGAGGGATCTTGGAGTCCTAGTGGGCAATCATTTAAATATGAGCCAGCAGTGTGCTGCAGCTGTCAAAAAAGTCAACACAGTGTTAGGCTGCATTAACAGAGGGATAGAATCAAGATCATGTGAAGTATTAATACCACTTTACAATGCCTTGGTAAGGCCACACTTGGAATACTGCATCCAGTTTTGGTCACCACGATGTAAAAAAGATATTGAGACTCTAGAAAGAGTACAGAGAAGAGCAATAAAGATGATTAGGGGACTGGAGGCTAAAACATATAAGGAACGGTTGCTGGAATTGGGTATGTCTAGTTTAATGAAGAGAAGAATGAGGGGGACATGATAGCAGTGTTCCAATATCTCAGGGGCTGCCACAAAGAAGAGGGAGTCAAGCTATTTTCCAAAACTCCTGAACGCAGGACAAGAAGCAACGGATGGAAACTAATGAAGGAGAGAAGCAACCTGGAACTAAGGAGAAATTTCCTGACAGTTAGAACAATTAGCCAGTGGAACAACCTGCCTCCAGAAGCGGTGAATGCTCCAACACTGGAAGTTTTTAAGAAGAGACTGGACAGCCATTTGTCTGAAATGCTATAGGGTTACCTGCCTGAGCAGGGGGTTGGACTTGATGACCTCCAAGATCCCTTCCAACATCACCATCATCATCATTAGTATTAGTATTAATATTAGTATTAGTATTACAAAAGACCCGGGTTCCACAGAGGTTCTCTGTTAGGCAAAGAAACCTGCTGGTGATCTCGAGACACTACTTCCTTCCCTGGTGTCCCTCTGCAACAAGCTGCCTGAAAAACAAAATTTCTTCTTGCTTCATGCATTGATAGATTATTATGGAACTACAGCAAGCAAGCAACACTACAGAAAAAGTGGATCCTACAACTCAAGGGGCAAATGCTAGAAACAATTCCCAGTAGTTAACCAACGAGGTACATGTAGTATCAAAACATCCACAGTAAGCAAACAACAAGGCTTAAGACTCCAGGGTGGTGAAATCCTAGAAGGCAAAAAATGGTATCATTTGGTAGATTCCAGCAAACAGCAGACATCTCTATGTTTTGTAGGATGTCTAGTCTATTTGTTAGTTTCTTCAGCATTTATAAAATAAGAAATTATTTATAAAGACCTCCACCATAGACTATAATTAGTTTTTTTCACAGGTACAGGTCTCTGAATAACATTTTGGTATAACAATCAAGAGTTTGTGTTATGAGTGGGAGGGAGGCTGATACTTTTTTTGTCACAGGCAGGCTTCAACGTGAAACAGAGTGTGTATTGCCAGGTAACAATTGTTTCTATAAGGTCAAAAACATCAAAAGTAAATTGACCTCAGGTGAACATTGTTGCTGTCATAGGCCTTTAACTACAAGTGACAACTTCCACACACATCTGATGAAAGATAGCTATGAGGTGACTGTATTGAAATGTGAAATGTATGATGGGCAGATTGTTTTACCATTCTAAGTGCTATTTCCAAAGATGTACACAATTGGCAAAGAATGGGAAAATTGTAAGAATAAAATGTGGTGTGACACAGGTGGAACCAATATATTTATTCCCCAAAAAATATGTCAGAAAAGAAGGCAATGCTAAGAAAAATTAAAAAATGCGAAAGTGTATTTGTTTGTTTTCTGAAACTATATCCACCACCAATAGATATGATGTACTGTTCATCATTTTGAATGTTGGCAAGAAACAGGAATCTGCATGCCAAATTAGGTCAAAGCCACTGATATGCTGAAAGTAGAGGATGATTTGTGATGTAATTAAATGTACATTTTTTTGCTCTTGAGCACTTGGTCTAGTATGTGAAAAAAAATGCATAAATACTGTATAGAGTTTGCAGAATTTTCACTGCACAAAATTCCAAGAAGAGACTAAGGATACCTAGCTCTAAGACAGTTGATTCAAGCTGAACATTTAATACGGTTTGGACAGCTACTGTACCAAATTTTAGGGCTCAATTTATTGACAGGTCTGTTTCCTACCTTTTAAATTAAGCAAGCTGCCCAGGCAAGGGGTATCTCACCACTTGTTGAACATGAAAGCCAGTCAAGAATCTTCCCGAGGCCAGGAGATTCAGTCCCGAAATCGTGCTACCTAATAAGAAAGAGGATTTTTTTGAAATGGTGTGCTGCTAATGCAGACACTCAGTTTAAAATGGAAAGAGCTCTAGGTCACCACTGAAAAACAGGATGTAGAGATATTTAGGGAAGCTTATTAGCATTTTAGAGGGAACAAATGATGAAAGTTTTATTTTCTTTATTTATTGTTTTAAATGTTTTACATGGTATTTTATTGAATGACTGTAAGCTGCCTAGAGTCACCCCAGTGAGAAGAGTGACATAGAAATTTAAATAAATAAATAAAGGATGGATGGATGGATGGATGGATGGATGGATGGATGGATGGAGACAGATAGACAGGCAGACAGGCAGAGACAAAGAGTTTCTCTCAGGCTCTGAAGAGGAGGTTACTATAGAGTCTGAGATTTGATGCACTGATCCCTTTCAGAATATCACCCAAGTACCTATCTGCATGAGAGCTAGTCTGCTGCTGTAGTTAAGGCATCAGACTAAAACTGGGAGACTGTGAGTTCTAATCCCACTTTAAGCACAAAGCCAGTCACTCTCTCTCTGTCCTAGGAAGGAGGCAAGGGGAAACCACTTCTTGAAAAACCTTGCCAAGAAAACTGCAGAGACTAATCCAAGAAGTCGCCAGGAGTCAGTAACTGACTTGAAGGCCCCAAAATAAATAAATAAATAAATAAATAGGTCTGCATGATCTGGTTCTGTTTTATAGATCATAAGAAAAATGCTATTGCACTAGCATCCTTCAATGCCTGTCAGCAAATCTAGAAAAGATATTCTACACAAATTTGATATATGTGAACATTAACAAAATTTGAGGAGAATTTGAACATTTAGCATGCCTTGTGTGGGGGGGGAGTGAACAACAATTAAGAAATTGTTGTTCTGATTATTTGCTATTATAAGTGGCAAGCCCACAGTGTCTGAATGTAATGATTGTTTTCTTCATGGATGCTTTATCTGCAGCTTACAAAGGATATCAGTGATATGCTTCATGTGACCCAGGAGAGTCTATACACAGGATCATGTTGTGCCTTGCATCTGCGACATGGATGGGATGCTTCCTTGAAACAGTTTACGGTTTACAGTCAAAAAGAAACTCTCAGCCTACTCACACCCTCAGAATGCTTTCTTTAAAGATAGAATAAATGTGACATATCTGTACTGCAAAATCCAATGAAAAAAAATCTAGTACAGTTTTATCAGCTTTTATCCATAGGCAAAGAAGAACAAAAGGGACACAATTGGCCCTCTACAAATACTCTACAAGAATTTGGGAGACATATAAAGCTATTTTGGTGTCACTAAAATTAAAATGTATCCCTTAAGAGTCTTTCTTTCTTAGTCTCGTCTTAAAAATCAGGATGTAAGTTAATGTTTAGAGTTTGCGCAAACTGCATAGAAACACAACAGACACCATTGTGTCACACAAGAAAATTATTAGGCCATTGTAACCCCCAGAACTGGCTGATGCTGTAGGGAGAGAGGACAGAATTACTGACTCTATGAGTTTGGCATTTTAAAAGAAAGAATAGCACACTCTTTATGAAATGTATCCACGATCATCTCAGGCAAAAGCAGGAAGTCAGCAGATACCTTAAATCAGGGGTGTCAAACTCACAACATCATGTGACGTGTCACGACGTATCGCGACTTTTTTGCCATTGCCAGCAATGGGGTGGGCAAAGTTTTGCTATGATGCATCTGGTCCATGGGCCGGCAGTTTGACACCCCTGCCTTAAATGGTGATGATGACATCATCAAGTTCCATATACTGAGCTACATATTATAACTATCATTTTCACCCCTAACAGGTAGATAAATTGTTGGGTTTGATGATACTGTATGTATCTGGAAAAAGAAGTAAGCCAAGATGACAAAATTGAAAAAAAGGCAGAAACCTGCATACATTACTAGTGAAGCCATTTGGAGCGGGAGGGGGGAATTTTGTAATCTTATATATTTCTCACAAATGAAGGCAAATATATGTGTCCCAGGATAATGTTGCAGGATCCAATCTGGGTTGGTCACCGGGACCAGAGGTCTAGTCTTCCAAACTTTCAGACTTGTGCTGGAGCCCATCCTCAGGGAATTTCTCTCTTATAGAGTGTGTGCTTTGGGCTATTTGGTGTGCAATATTTATATTGTGTCTGGTTGTGTGTGGCTTTTTAGTTGTTGATTGGGGTGCCAGTCATCCAGTTGTTGATTGGGGTGCCAGCCAGCTATCAACATCACAATTACTAAAAAGCCACACAAAACCGGGCGCCATTTAAATACTAAGTAAAACCCTTTACTTAGACCAATTAAAAAGTAATCAAACTCCAAAGTCCTAGTTAATCAATAAAAAATAAAAGATGACCAAGTCTGAAGAGACTGTTCTACAGAACAATTCTATCTTCAACATCTTCCAGAATGCCAACAGGAAGTTAACCTTCTGTTATACAATAATGTTTTGTGCCAGTTTGAGCTTCTGAACTGAATTATTAAGTTTGGTTTCAGCAAGCGACAAATCTTTTCAGGTTTCTGCTGCGTTTTAATTAAATATCAAGGACATGAGGATCCTATATGTACAACAGTTTAATTTGTTGATCACATACACCTACAGACCAAGTAAAAATTAGTGTGGAGTTAACAATTTATCTGGAAGCCTTTCCCCCCCCCCCATAAAACCAATTGTTACACACACATACAGAAGCTGTCAAAAAGCCTGGTCAGAAGTGTCTGTGTCATTTAGGTTAAAATTATACCTGAAAATATTCAGTATTGACACAAGACATTAGTTGACCTTGAATACTTATTTGATCTGTTTCATATGCATGGACTTCACATTGAAATATGATTTGATACAAACAAGTTTAGTATCCTCAGGGCATAAACTCATCTTTGTAAGTGAAACAGTTAATGTAAAAGAGACAAGTTGAAAATGAGATGGTGAGTTGGAGATGAAGTAACTGGGTTTGCTAGATTAGAAAGGTCAATCCCTGGATGTTACCCAGTGGTGGGATTCAAATATGTGAACAACCGGTTCTCTGTGTGGATGCCGCTTCCGAAAGTCCATTCTGGACCTGGGCAACAAAAAATTAGCTACCGGTTCTGCCAAAGTGGTGCGAACCGGCTGAATCCCCCCACTGATGTTACCAGAAGAACAGGTTTCCAATTAGTGATGAGCTGAGCTGCTTAATCACCATTTATAAATAGATCCTACTTTGTTGCCCATAAGCAGAAACTCTATATACAGACCTGCAGTGCAGCTAAAATAGGCATCTTTCCTTCTGCCAAAACTTTTAAATAGTAAAAGATTTGGGGGCTCACTCAAGCTAAAATAGGTATCTTTTTTTCTGCCAAACCTTTTAAATAGTAAAATATTTGGGGGCCCACTCAAGCTATTATAGAGTATGGACCATTTTCTCAGATTGCCTTGAATGCTTAAAAAAAATAGCAGAGGCAGGAAAGCAGAAAACTCTTTTCTTAGTGACACCAGGAATAAAAGATGCTCGCTAATGTTTCAGTTTTGTGCCTTTCCTTCCCACTGTTTTACTTGCTTTGGTTAGTCACTGAATTCACTTAAAGGGGTTTTTTTCCATCAAAGAAAAGATTTCTTCCACAGATAAAATAGATTAAGCAAGCTTTTTCTTTACCTGTTTTATATAAACTGCATTTCATTCTCTATCATTTTGCTGTCTTTTTTTGTTTGTTTGTTTGTTTGTTTCCTCCCCTTAACTAGACATGGTGCTTTTTTCATTCTTTGTAGTGCAGGAAAAATAAGAGTTTAGTGCTGCAAATGAATTAAACTAACTCACTCACCAAAGGCCTCCTGCAGCACTCTGGCTGACACTTCCTTATTTTGTTCTATTAGGAGCTTTTCACCTCTAGGAAAGAAAGAGTTTTAGAGAATTCCTATTTTGAAATAACAAGTCTATTTCTCTGTAAGATATCATTCAAAACACATGGGATTAATATGCAAAGAAATCCAAGTCAGAAAATCTTTTCTCATAATTTCCTCAACATAACTTAATAAGACTTACTTCTGGGTAGGCAGGTTTTTTGGTTTGGACCATCAACTTGCTCAACTTAGTTTTCAAGGGTTATGATTAAACAACCCAAGGAGGAATTGATAACCTAAAATAGATTTTGTGCCTTCAGGAATAACTAAGTGAGAAATTGAACTAAAGGCATGGTATATAAAATATTCATGGATTCCGCTTCCTTCTCTAGACTATATTGAAGAATAAAAAAAAAAGTTTAAACAGATGAAATTTGCACAATTTTAAAAAGTAAAATGTTCATTTTTTTATTTTATTATTATTATTTTATCCTGCCTTTGTTGCTTTATAAATAACTCAAGGCAGTGAACATACACAATCATTCGTTTGCTGACCATTCAAAGTTACAATGGAACTGAAAAAAGTGACTTAGGACTATTTTTTATACTTACGACTGTTGCAAATCCCCATAGTCATGTGTTCAAAATTCAGATACTTAGCAAGTGGTTCATGTTTATGACAGTTGCAGTGTCCCAGGTTCATGTGATCATCTTTTACAATCTTCCAACAAGCAAGGTCAGTGGGGAGGTAACAAAGCTATGTTATTAATGTATCAGTTTCAGTAATTCACTTAACAACTGTGGCAAGAAAGTTCGTAAAATGTGGCAAAACTCAACAACTGTCTTGCTTAGCAACAGAAATTCTGGGCTCAATTTTGTTTGTAAGTCAAGGAGTATCTGTACATAGTCCTTCCTCCTCTTATTTTCCCTACAACAGCCATACTGTGAGGTGGGTTTGGGCTGAGAGAGAATGACTGGCTCAAAGTCATCTAGCTGACTTTCATGGCTAGAGCAGGACTAGAATTCACTTTCTCCTAGTTTATAGCCTTATGCCTTAACCATAGACCAAGCTGACTCTCTTTGCAGTGTTTATATTCCATCATTCCTATGAAACTTGAAGTGTCTTAAATATGGAATATAGTTTATACTCATTTTATGCACAAAAAATTACTTAGGCTTAGAAAGTGAGCTGTGTGGTTTACTATTCCTAGTCCAATTTTTTATGCATTACAGCTTTCTTCATTTGGTATGACTCATGATTTGAGCCAACAGATTTCATATTTAAGCCCAATGCTAAAAAATCACCTTTTGAATAAAACTCTTGATCAGCTGTCATTACATACCTACCAATGCAATTTGACATTCAAGAAAGATATTACACAAACCAAATTAAGTTAATATGCACCAATATGGGAGGTTTTAAAAGGTTCTTTTGTCTAGTCTTTCAATGTCTTTTCAAAAAGTTTCCTATACCATATTCCATGGCAAATCACATATGGGAAAAATTAATATGAATATTAATTAATATTAAGATTAGAGCATACTTCTTTTTCAGTGTAATAGTATGATTATAACATACAATAAAATTTGTTTAATGGACTTCAGTTTAACAGGCTTTAAGTCACAGACAAAATCTATCTGTAAGCTATATGCTTCTGCATGTTTGCAAAACCCTACTTGCAATTTAAAAATATGCAGTCATAAAATCCCATTTCATTATATGCATATGCTACAGGAATAAAGTTTGTACACATAAAATCTTATTTGTCATGTTATGCTTGTGGTGCCCTATTTAGAATTTGCAGACATGTTGCTTTCAGGAACATTGCTTGCCCCCACCAATCCATTAAATCAAGAGTTTATTGTAATATAGCTACTCAGTCAGAAAGAGTGCAATTTCAGGTTGAATAGAACTAAGGATGCCTGAGAAGTCCAAAAATAGTTTTTCCTTTGTTATTTAAATGGAACAGTTAGTTTACTGTTCTATCCATTCAAACTGTTCAATCAATGCCTTTGCTTGAGGAAAATTCTCATGGTGCTGTTGTCTTGCATCTAACAGCAGGTATCCCCTTGAAACCGGTGTCATCAATAGTTGGCATTCTAAATGTTAAAAAAAAATCTATAGTATTTGTTTCACGTTTAAGAAAGAAACTTGTAAGAGAACCTGTTTGACTCTAGCTTTGAATAGGGAAATAGGCAAGTTGCAGCAACTACAAAGAGGTGGGCAGCAGTGTTTGGTTGGAATATGCTCAGCAGATCTAAAGCAGATTTCTGGGTTTTAGAAAAGCTTGCCTTCAAACATTCAAATAGATCGAAGCTCTGGCCTCATGGACACGCTCTTTTCCTGCTACTTCTGAACATTAGGAACAGACAGCATTATACAGCGACTGTATGACAGTAAGTTGTTAGTGACCACATCAGGCCTCTATAGGAAATAATCTTACTGACCCCCATCTGTTGGCTCTACTTGACTCTGCTTTCATAAAACACATGGTATTCTCTCAAAGTTATAGCCATACCATAACACTGAAAATAGAAGCATAACAATTGACTGAGTGACTGAGCAAAGGAATGCCTATGCAAACTCATGCTGGTTACTGCAAAATTAAAAACATTCATTGTGTAGCATAAATGTATTATGAAAAATGCATAATACATTTAACAGCAATCAACAACAACAAATTAAAATATTCACCATAAAAGCAAACATCAATTCCAAAGCATCAAGATTAAATTATAATCAATATCCATTGCTACAGCTATCTCTATAGAATTAAAAATTAAGCAACTCAGCAAAATAACATCAAGCACCAAAGATCCTCTGAACAATTAAAAAAACAGGAGTTCAGGAAAAAAACTCCAACCCATGGACCTGCTCCTTTGGGAATTGTGCCTCCCCTTCAATGGGAAACAATGGAGCTAGCCAAGAATCTGTTTCCTTCTATCCAAAACCCGACAGCCTCAATTACTGGAACAAGATATTCACGGCATCATCAATTGTGCCTAAGGTGTGCCTAATGTAAAACTGTGCCTAATGTAAAATTAGATATCATCTTATTGATGATTCTATTTATTCCCCTGCTAGCTTTATGTAGATTTTAAAAAGAAAAGGACAGAGGAGGCAGACCTTGAGACAACCTACATTTTGTGTTGGAAGTAGCTGAAACACTGAAGAACAGAACAGAACAGAACTCCCAATTTCCAATGGGTGTAGATGGTTACAAAAAATACTATGGCTGACACTGTTAAATATCACTAAGAAGTGCAAAGAACCAGGGGAGGTACATTTGAGTCCTAACTGTCATGCACTAGTGCAACCAGTGCTGTTTCTATCCTACATTTGGGACTGAATTCTGACTGAAATGAATCCAGATATGCTTCTTGTAGGTTAACCATAGCTGCTGTCCTGTTACGCTCTCAACAATTTTTTCAAGAAAGAGAAGGTTAGAGATTGGGCTATAGTTGTCCAAACTGCTTAGATCTAGAAAGACCTCCTGAGGAGACAGTACACTACAGGCTGCTTCTAAACACAGATACAGCTCAAAGTAAATACAGGTGTTCTTACCTGCATATTAACCTAAGCAAATCACAATACTCTGTGACATTAGGTGGTTGGCACATCATCTCAGTGCATGCCCCATTTCTCATGCTTACATCTTGATACTATGGTACAGAGTATAGTTACTTATACATATATGAGTCAAACCCCTTTAATTGCACCAAAGCCTATTGATACCAATGATACTGTCACCTGCCACACTTGCTGTAGCTCTCAAGCTTAGTAATTTATTCATTGGTTTGTTTTTTATGCAAAAATGGTCTTGAATTAAAAAAAAAAAGTCCTACCACTTTCTTTTGGATATTGAAATCATTAGCTAGATTTAAACCCCAGTCATTTAAAAACCTTGGGGTATATTTTTAAATCACAATATCGAAAATATAAGTACAAGTAGTATACAACTAGGTTTAAACTCAAGTAAGATACAAATGGTATTCTAATAAATACAAGTGCGATACAAATAATATTGCATGTATCTTTATTTCATTCATTTGAAACAAAATGTGTTTTGTTGCTTAGTCTAAAAACAGCTGTTCTTTGCAATACAATTTTCTTAAAAAAAAAAAACCTCAGATTTTGCTCTTAATTTTTTTTCTATCAAGTTATTTTTTCCTAAACCTGAGAACATCCCTTAACATCAGTTCTTGGAGGAAAAAAATGTAGCTGCAAAGAAAATGAAATACCCAAACCACAAGCCAGTTGATAGAGCTATAAAGTACTGAAATGGCTGAATAGAAGCATACGTTAAAAATGACAGTACAATTCATTTGTGTTGTCCAGGAGGAGGACTTGGGTAGTTTCCTTTAAGTATCATGAATCAAAATATTATTGAACATATTGCATGTTAGGATAAAAATTCATTCCTAATGATGACTTTAGTTTCAAAAGGCAGGACAAAAATGACTCTACTTATTGCTGCATTGAACTAGTAGGGAGAATATGGGTTATAAATCTAACCAACAATGCAACAACTATCCTTCTAGTACTACAAGCTGTGGTTGCTCCATAACATGACTTTCTTTATTTCAGTCTGCATCTTAATTGTGGGGAAATAGTTGAGTCAGTGTTCAGACAAAAATAAGCTTTATAAAATTAAAAAGATACTTTTTAATTAAGCAAATTATGAAAAGATAAAAAGCAGCTTTATTTAAAAGTCATTTAAAGGTCAAACCAGACAGACAAATTTTTAGTAACTTACTAATGAAAAACTGTATCTTGGTATTGTCATCCTCACACTGTGAATTTCCAATCAGCCTTGAAACTGATAGCCATGAAGTGGGGCTATGTAGGAGCACCCATAGCATGATTTCCTATTGCTCACTGAATAGCTCCAATATTTTTTTAAAAAGAACATAAAATGATGGTGGCATCTAGCAGTAGGTTTGGTTCTATTCTTTAATGTTGAGGAGAATGCTCTGAACTCTTCTTTTTCATTGGGAGCCAGTTTATTTGCTAGATTTGATCATAAATAAGTAACAACTTATTAATTTTTATAGATAATAAAATATTTTGGAATTATTAAAGGCTAAAAACTAATATTTGGGAACAGGTTTGGATGTCAGTGCTCCCCTACCCCTTTCCTGGTTACGGAAGCTGATCCATGAAATCAATTGACAGTAGGAAGCCACCATCCTCTCTTCTCCTATTGGTGAAAATAAGGAAGGCAGCCCAATGGAAATGGTCTAGTTACAAGAAGAACGTTTCCTAGAGCTCTTTTGGATGAAGCCCAGTTGATTAAAATAGGCAAGTTTGTAGAGCAACTAAGATGGATCGGTGTCAGGCTTAAGGTAAAAACGGCCAGAGTTCTTTCAAGGAAAACTGGTTTGGGAACGAGGATAATAGTAATGCATTTGAATACTTAAATTAAGGGAGAAGAAGAGTAGCAGTGGTCAGTAAGATGATGTGAAGAGAGGCAGAGTGAGATCAATAATGTATTAGGGAGAGTGGACAATGACAGGTAGGGTGACTGCTCGATAGAGGATAGAAGATGGGGCCATGGGATACATGGAGGTGTTAAATCAGCTCATGGAAGATAATAGGGTAAAGAAGAAAGGGTAAAAATGTTCTCAGATAAAGCAAAGGTGGAAAAGCCAGGCAGAAAAGAAAAGTCAGCGTGGATGGATTCAATTTTAGCGTTACAGAAGGAAGTAAAATCTTGAACAGAGGTGGGAGATAAAATGAAGGAAATCAAAGCACAGTTTCAAAGGTAGAAAAGGACACTTTGGATTCCTAGGGTAGAAACACAATGGATCAGACAAATGTAGCAACAAGGTGTTGTTTTATATTAATTCAGAGGAAATGTTTGTTTGTTTGTTTGTTTATAAATGTATTGGTCACCCATTTTACCATGGGATAACTCTGGGCAACTTTACCCTTACCTGCATTATTATAATTGGAATATAAAGTAGGATAGCAATAGCAATAGCACTTAGACTTATATACTGCTTCACAGTGCTTTACAGCCCTCTCTAAGTGGTTTACAGAGTCAGCATATTGCCCCCAACAATCTGGGTCCTCATTTTAACGACCTCAGAAGTATGGAAGGCTTGAGCCAGTCAGGATCAAACTCTTAGCAATGAGCAGTGAGTTAGGCTGCAGTACTACATTCTAACCACTCCACCACCATGGCTCTTTACCCTATCGCTTTCCATGAGCTGTGCCACCATGGAATGTTGGTATATGAATGGGTTTTTTTTTTCTCAAACAGATATATGTCTTGTGTTTGTCATCATTAATTATTCTGGATTTTCACCTTGCCAAAGAAAATGATTTAAATGAGTAACAGCAATTGCTGTGAGATGCAATGCCATTTTAACCTACCTAAAGTAGCTTTGATTTCAGACACTATTGGCTCTTCACCTGGGGTTACAAAGGAAGCAGAAAGAAATGAGAAATCTCATTTCTTTCCCATCTATTCAGATGAGAATTTCTCTAGGCAGAGCAGAGGTATTAATTAGACCACAATCTAATTAAGCACTAATATATGTGTGTCTAATTCATTATCAAGAATTTAATGATGACTTGGTGAACTGAGAACAGTTAAGATATAGATAGCAAGCATATTTGTCTTATGTATTGATCTGTGCAGTGCCGTTACATTTACACAAGAATTAAAAGATGGAGTATTTCCTTAATATCCAGTGCCACATAATGCATTCTCAATCATTTCATCAATCACTTTAATGCTTTCTCTTGTTTTATTATCCTAGAATAAATAGTCTTTCTAAAACTGGATCTGTGTGAAAAGCAGTTGATAGTAAAAGTAATTAGTAGATCTTTAAAGGCTTTATAATCTTGATAAAGTTTCATTGTTGTTTTAATCCTGGTCAGCAGTAGAAATTAAGGTCTTGAAAAGGGCTTCTGTGTGCAGAAATTTTGTCATGCGGCTGTAGGGTACTAGATCCAGGTCAGCAATAACAGAGCAATATATGATCTATTCAGTTTGGATTTATGTCCAGGCTAGGAACTGCAAACAGAGCAGCAGAGGATCAGTTGTGCAGGCCAAAGCAAAAGCATATTCAAGCTATATTTTTTAAAATTCTACTACAAATTAAATATTAGGAAGAAGACTCAGCAGAACCTACTAGTGAGCTGATGTGCATAGGATTTTTTCACAAGGAAGTTACCTTCTGAGTTTTATGTCAAGAAGAGCATACATGGCCTAACTGTTGGCGATCCAAATCTAATGGCACTGACTCTTCAGCATTTCATGACTTACTGACCGTAAGGGGGAAGTGGGGTATAGATAGAAAGTTAAGAATAGTCAGACCCCAAGAACGAAGTTATTTCTGAGTAGTTTCTTAGAATCTTGCCAGAGTAAAGCAACTATTTGCATAACTACAGATTTACCCTGGGAATTACTAGGGAGGAACAGTTTTAACCCTCTTTCTGCTAACCACTTTCCAAGCTTCGCTGTCTCTTTGCCCTCTGGATTGTAGTTCCTTCCTCCTGGGAATCCAGACTACATTCCACCACAAAAATGTATTCCCTGTCCTTTCTTTGTCTGTCACTCTTCTAGCTCTTGTCTAAGAGATTGTCAGTTTGAAGCCGCTTCCTTTCTCTTTTATTCTCAGGCACACATACACAGAACAGATGCTGTTGCACTCTTTTCCGAGTAGGAAGTTACTAATTAGGTGTTAAGCTTTGCCCATTCCTATAGTGCATTTCCTGTAAATGGATTTTTCTTTCTGTTGTAATTATAAAATCTGCTTTACTAACTCTTGCTCTGATTAGATTCTGACTTTGGAACACCCACCTGTTCTCACAAAACATCTCCGATACTATCTACAGTGTAGTAAAATGAATCTGAGAGTTATTTTCCTGAAATCATAAACATTTGACTTCAATTTGACAATTGAAAAATTCCTTTGCTAACAAAGACATTTTGAGATTAGGGTTTTAGTGTTGCTCTCCAGATAGCTATTCTGATCACACAGTATCACTAGTGTTGGAAACTGGGCCAATTGTCTTTGAGCACAACTCAAATGGTAAAACATATGTTACACATTTTGCAATCCTGGAGCTTCACCAGGTTTGGGATAGACTGGATTCTCATTAGTGGAAATTCTCATTAATTCCTATTTTCCAATTCTTCGACTCTCTTTCATCTTCATTTTTGTTAAGCATGGATGGATTTAATTTTAGCACTATAGAAGGAAGCAAAATCTTGAACAGAAAGCAGGCAAAAGTTAGAGAATGGTTAAGGATGCACCCATAATTTTCTTCTCTCCTCCCTTACACTTTAAATTATGTTTTTTTGAAAAACGTTAAAAGGAAAAAAAAACAGAGGGGAGAAAAAGAAAGACACATAGGCATGACAGAACACTGGCATTTCACTGAAAAGCTTGAACATAATGTAAGAATGTTCCGCTGGATGCAGCATTTCACCTTTGTCCTTACATGTCAACATGGATTAAAACAAATATAAAAATATTTTCACAACAGTTTAAAACTTTAGCATTTTCAAAATTGGTGTATAACTTTATTGCTAATAATGATGAGTTTGAAGAGTCATAGCCATCTGTACTTCCAAGCATTTAAGGTTGAATACAGGCTGCTTTGTGATTTTTATTTCAAGTGCAGTTAAATGGTATTAAATGGCCTTTTCCAAATAATTGGACATTGGACATTCTTTAAACATTATATTTCAGTGTAACTGCAGAAAACTCAATAGGTTTCCTAACCCAATGTTCTCCTATCCTTATAGTGAACATACATCTCTTATTATAAAGGACAGTCCTTTATTTCAGGAAGCTGTCCTTTAGATTTATTTTTCAAAAACTCACTTTTGTCCTTTATGTTGATCATTTAATTTTTGCCATATAAATGGCACTGCTGAATGCCCAGTCTTCCACATTCATGTGAAAAATATGGAAACTGAACTGTCTTTTTAAAATAGATTACATACAAGTTGGATTTTAGATATTTTTGTGTGAATATATTTTTCTGTAAAGGTTTTCTTGATTTTACTCTTGAATTTTTCTTTTCAAAGCAAAGTTAATAACACGAATATTTTTTTTATTTTTATGAACCTCTGTCAGGTTTGTCCAAGAAAACATGGTCAAACCCAAAATGTAATACTACCCATAAAATGGAGATCAGCAGATTCATCCTGAGTGAAAGCCTCCTAAATTTTCCATAGCTAGTTTTTACTTTGCTTATTCCTTGACATAATGGAGTGGTCTGAGGTGGACCCTGGATGACTCAAATAATGCAGAAACATCTGTTCATGTAGATCTGTTATATTTCATAGTTGTGGCCATATTAGCAACCTCCTTCCCAAGGAATGGGATATTATTTACTAGTTTACAACTACCCAAGACAGCATTTGGCATGAACAGGTAGGTAGGCAAATCATCAGAGAGAAGAGCATAAATAAATGGCACAGGTTTTGTTGGTTGTTCTATTTATGCATATATTTACTAATATTTGTCTTTCTGCTTATTCAGCCTTCAGGAAATACAGTTTTTGCCTACTTATTCCTACTAAGGCAGAACACTTCAAATTTTAAACTGATGTTTGTTTTTCAAAGGAATAATGGAAGGGTTTTTTTCCCCAAATTAAACTGGATTAATAGTAGTTTCAACATAGTTATCTCAATAACAATACAGAAGTAGTTTGCCATTATCTTCTGAGTGGTAGGGGAGAGACAGAGAGAGAAAAAATGAAGAAAACAACAGAAAAGAAATATATGATTTTTCACTCTAGCCTGTCATCCTGATATATCCTGGCAGTCTAAACCAGAACTGATATGGTTTAATTTCTATTATATCCAAAGTTCCTTGGTCACTGAATCATGAGATGACCACGGCGAGTTGGCATGGCAAAATGGCCATGGCTAGATGGACGCGGTGAGTTGTCCCATTCTGGACATGGCAGTGCAAAGCAGGCCCCAAAACAGTCTCCATTCAGAAATGTCTGCTTCTCCCCTGGAAAAGTTATTTGTACTTCTTGCAGTAAATTCATTGACAGTATTGGCTAGAGCCACTAGGCTAAGATGGGGACAACCTGTATCAGGCAATAATTAAAGTTCTGGATTATAATTGAGAAGACCAAATAAAGCCATGGAAACTTATTGGATGATTTCACGCCAATTACTCTCTCACGCCAATTTACCACACAAGATTATTACTGTGAATCAAAATTACAGAGACCCTCATTTCACAATTATTGTCATTATTCTGTTTCCTCCTGCTCACAAATTCGACTCACAGAAAAAAAGGAAAATGCTCAAAAGAAACAAGGCTGTAATAAAGGGCAGTAAGTAAATCCATGGAAAAATAGTCTCCATTGGTAATTTGTAATGGAAAAATATTTCCTCAATTTACTGCATCCAGGGGATGGGACAGAGTGCAAAAGGAAAGCTTTCCATGTTAGTTTTTCTCTATCTATCATCGATCTGCCTGGTTGCAGCTAACTCTGCTGTTCTCCTATAGCAGCGACTCCACCTGTACATGCTCACACATACCTCAGAATCTTTTGTCTCTCAGATTCACCCATGTGTCCAATATTCAGGGGGGGGAGGCAAATTACTGAAGCAGGTTCTTCAAAAGGCCAAGCCTTTTCTTTGGGGATCAGTTCTCTAAGGCTCGACTATTTTTATTAGTGTTTAAGAGGTAATGATAAATCTTTGTCTCTTTGAGTAATTCTACATCACTTGGAAAATTTGAGTAAAAAACAGCTTGTATTCTTATGGCTCATTACATTCCATTACTTGTCTAACATTCATTTTTTTTTCATTTAACATTTTTTTTAATGTTCATTTAAAAGGTCATACAAAAGGAGCCCAAGGAAATCCAGGAAAATGGCATTACAGCTTCATTTCCAGTGCCCTTATCTCTCTGTCTGGCTTAATAAGAGCAGTTCATCTCTTCATTAGCTCTGTCTTTAATACATTAGTTCCATTTATACCTAAAATTAGGGCACATGAATGGAATGGAAGATTTTTAAGCCTCATGTAAATTTTTATTGGCATGCAAAGGCTATGACACCTGGTTTGATGAATACAAGATTTAACATCAAATGATGGTGAAATGATGGCTTATAATCTTCAGACTTAAGCATCAAAGAGAGAATATTGTCCTTTGATCAATAGTATGCCACACAAAATGTAAATTATTAGCATGTTTAAGTAATTAGGTTTTTTCCCCCCCTTGGAAAATTTGTCCTGCTACCATTATAAACCACAATTATTTTAGATTTGCCGTTCTCCCATTATACTGTATGTAAGCTTTTAAGTCACACCATGTTCCATGTTTAGACTATGGGTAGGAACATAAGTTGTCCTCATGACCTTGGTCCCTCTAGCTCCTTATTGCCAATATAAACTGGAACTGTTCTCTATGATTTTACATATGTGTGTGTGTGTGCATGCGCATGTGTGTAGCCACAAACCATTCAACAAAAAAAGTTAAAGTTTATTGTAAAGAAAGGGTTGAAGTTCAGTATGTGCAGACAGTTCCAGGTCAAATCCATGGCACAACTGATCCATCCATCCATCCATCCATCCATCCATCCATCCATCCATCCAGATCATAGTTGTCCCAAAAGTAATTTTATTTTAAAGGCACGTGCACATTTGGTTTTTTCTGGAAGACATTTCGCTTCTCATCCGAGAAGCTTCTTCTGTTCTAACTAACTGGTGAGTAATCCCTTTGATTGGCCACTGGTCAGTTAGAACTGAAGAAGCTTCTTGAATGAGAAGCGAAATGTCTTAAAGAAAAACCAGAAAGTCCACTTGCCTTTAAAATAAAAGCACCTTTGGAGTGTCCAAAAAGACAAAGTTCATTAAATAAATTGCAGGTTCCTTAACAAACAGCATGAATGACTAAGCCTAAGTTTTCCATGTAAGAGACTCATTCTCGTTCTTTCTTTGTGGTCTACTTCCCCTACATGTCTCTCCTCCAAATGGCCTAGTGGTCTATCAAGTAAGACAATGATTTTCAAACTGGGTTTCACAGACCCATAAAGCTTCCATAAAAATTCATGGAGTTCCATATGAGACTGGGGGGGGGGGGAATGAATGAACCAATTTTCTCTCACTTGAGGTTTGCTGCTTGATCACGCCTTACATAATAATGTATTTTTAAAAAAAGTTACTTACCCTGAAATTTGAGAAGCCCTGGAGTAGAAAATACAGAATGCCCATTCAGAGTAGTATCTGGAAAACACAGCATTATTCCTTGTCAATATAGAATATTTTTTAAATCAAACTTCCTCTTACATCAATACAGGTGGCTCATAGAAGAGAGTGAACACAAATCATTAATCTAAGAGAGTATTGTAAAAGAATTTATGCTCCATACATCCATAATTCTTCAAATAATGCTAGAGTCCAAATGTTTGGCTACCTAATTCACAATCACATACTTGAACCATATTATTCTTCCCAAAGTAATATTTGGGATATGGATAATGCATACTAAACCGAAGTGGGATGAAATTTGGGAACCCCATATTATACTTATAAGGAATTCCTCCATTATTTCACACTTCCTACCCTAATCCTGACTCTCAACCTTTTTTAAAACATCCTATCAGGTGCTCAGTTAGCATAAAAAAATGGGAGTCTTAATTTAAATTCATAAAAAATATACATACTATTCTTTAAAACTCATATTTTATTATTATAATGGAGTATTCCAACTCTTTACTTCAGAGTTCTTGTAAATAACTAATATTATTTTTATCACATTGTCTGTCTGTCTATCAGTCTGTCAAAAAAAAAAAAACACCCATAGATCTGGAATCATTCAGAACACATTTCTACATCAATAATAACTTAAGTGTTTTAGATGGATGCTAAAGATGGGACCAAAATATTCCGCTGTATCAGTTTTATATCATATATTTTTCTCCTGCAATATCTCAAATAATTTAAAATCTTGAGTAGTTTATTTATTCATTCTTTTATTAGTATATGATTACTAGCATTTGTGCAGAAAAAAATTGGAATACTTAGTGAATGACACTAAGCATTTATCTAATGTCCCTTTGCTTGTTTAACTGATTTATGAATAAATACATAAGGCCTGCTTTGGGGGACATAAGGATGTGTGTTTGTTAGGGATGTGAACGTACATGTAGTTTTATATGCAGACATTGTCTACTGTTGGCTGAGAATTTGTATTATTGCAGTAAATAGTAGTTTTTATGATGAAATAAGGATTGTGGATATGAAAATTAATATATGAAAGATTAAATGGAATGAACAATTGCTGGCTATAATTAAAAGGCGAAAGAACAAAAAAAAAACACACAAAAAGCATAGAATAAGTAATGAAAGTATGAACATTGATAGGTTGCCTAATTTAAAAAATGGGGAAATTGATGGAGAAAGTTTAGGATGTGCAAATGCTGATAGAAAGTAGTAGATCATATGTGCTCTCCTGGAAAGAAAAAATGATTGGGGGGGGGAAGCAAAAATGTTTGTGTGTACTATAAAGGAATGCACATTCACACTTGGGTATACACAAGCAAGAACTGAATATGTCAAAAGGAATATAAAAGTAAGTTGAATGCAGTGGGAATTGGGTTCCCGGTGTGTGTCTGTGTATCTGTGTGTATTTCCATGTCGTGTCTATGTCTGTTTCTGTGTCTGTGTGTGATAAAACAAGAAAACATATAGAAAACAAGAATAAATAAGTAATGAATAAATATGGATAGAATTCAATAGTGAGTTTCATTGGGATGTTTTGCTCATACTACAATAACAGACAAGGATCAGATCTTAAAACAAACATACAAAAGGAGAATCAATGGGTCAAGTAGAAGAGACAGACTGAGAAAGTCAGGGTTGGTTGCTAGTGATTAGTTCCTCCAAAAGATAGAAGTGAGAAGGCAAGACACCAAACTTCACCAAATGAAGCCAATATGTTATCAGGGTTAGAACCAAGCATGGTTTGTAAGGATAGAGAAGTATGAAGACTTACACTATTGTCTACTTAGCATCTTATCAGTAATTGTGCAAACAAGGGTTAACTATGTAAGCTTCTATATCAGTGGTGGCGAACCTATGGCACACATGCCAGAGGTGGCACTCAGAGCCCTGTCTGTGGGGACGCGCATTGTTGCCCCGGCAGAGTTCGCCAGAGTAGTGAGCACATGGTGTTTGGAAGCGACAGGGCAGGAAGTGAGCGAGCAAGCGGCGTTGGTCCCCAGGGATGCCCCAGAGATGGTGAGGGACTGGCCCCCGCCGCCCTGGCTCTGGCCACGCTCACCCATTCTGCCGTGATCACTGCAGCCACACCACCCAGTGGGCCACGCCCCCACGCCCTCCCTGAGGGCACCACAATACTGATGCAGCCCTGGCACTTTGCGATAAATAAGTGGGTTTTGGGTTGCAGTTTGGGCACTGGGTCTCTAAAAGGTTCGCCATCACTGTTCTATATTCTCTCATCTCTCTCCTTAGTTCCTTTTGCCTGCTATTGCTGACTTCTTTTATACAACTGGCCTAGGATAGTCCACCCTGAAAGGGAATAATATATGCTTCGATGCACATTTTTCACAGCAGTAACAAAGAGGGAACAAACAATGCTGCCAGGTGTGTCTGTGGTTCTATCATGTAAAATTTTCAGCTATGTTTAATGTGATAGTTAAAACATACAGATGGTTTTTGCTGCCATCTAGTGCATTTGGGCGTACATAACTATCACTTTGGGAATTCAGTCTGATAGAGAGACAGGATCAAATTTATATACATAGTATATACAAAATTTGGAGAAAATTACAATTATACATAATGCTGTTTTGCATCAAGCATATTGGGATTTTTATAAAAAAACTATTAAAACTTTTAAGGAGAACAAAACAAATACAAATTAATATAAAAAGGAAGGAAGGGAGGGAGGAAGGAAGGAATAGAAAAATGATTTTTGTCTGCAGCAGATATAATTACAAAAGTATCTCTTATTTTATGCTAATTTTATGCTAGTTTTTCAATTGTCTATTCTTTTCCAGTCATCAAAACCATAAGTCATAAGATCATTTTTTTTCCATTTCATGCAAAAAGGGGTTGCCAGTCAACCATATTTTTTCTCTCAAGGAAGTTAATTTAGGCATTTCTGCATGCTCCATCATCTTTACCAACCATTCCTCCAATGTGGTTAGTGTCAAGAGCCTTACCAATTTTGAACATATAATAGTTTTGATGCAGTTGTCATATATAAAAATAAAGCTCCATAACATTTTGCTAGTTGCCTGTCCATTAGTCCCATAAGAAATACTTGTGCTTTAATCTTAAATTTTATGTCTGCATTTGTATCCAAAAACTTTTGACTTGACATATCTTTTCTAACTTTATTGCATGCCTTAACATAGTTATTTTGAATTAACACACAAATCATACTTGTCATAGTTATACCCATGTATTTTACCTTCTAATATGAATATGATATGAAACGTATTGAGAGACCTTCTTTTGTTAGCTGTTTATATGAAATATCATCTTGTAACATGGAATTCCTGGGAGAAGATTCTGCACTCTTGAATTAACTACTGCTGTTATGGAAGCTGTTGTCCGGCAGGATTTTTTTTCCCAGCTTTCCCTTTCATTGTCTTGTCCCAAAGGACTTTCTTTGTTTTTCCTTGAAGACATTTTGCTTCTCATCCAAGAATCTTCTTCAGTTTGCTTCTCATCCAAGACGTTTTAGAACTGAAGAAGCAAAACGTCTTCAACAAAAAGCAAAGAAAGTCCAGTTGCCTCTTGAAAAAGCATCTTTGGGACAACCATGACCTGGATGACAGAGAATCTCCATTGACTTTCATTGTCTTCTTCCTCCACCACCACTAACACAAACAGGAGGGAAAACTATGGTGTCATATTCTTCCTTCCCCATGAGGGCATTTGGGGCAACAAGAGGACTTCCAAGACTTTCTGAATCCACTTGTGTTGTGCTCAGTGCCCCCAGCATTTATTCCACTGATAATTAAAAGTTCAATCATCTTCCAGGAGATTTTTCAGGATCACAAATAGCAAGGAACAACATTTTCACAGCATCTAAACTGACTGATTGTGGAATTGCAGCTTTATTTGGAGAGTTTCCTTAAAACAGAACTTACATTGAACAAATACATACTTCCTATGAATCCACACATCAATAAGGATTATATATATGATGATCACACACTGGATTGTAGAAAGACCGTATGCCCTCTTGAGTCACAGATGCAGAGAGGTGGGAAAATGAAAGCTAGTACGCATGTAGATGGGGGGAATGAGGACAAACTGAATAATTGTGTAGCAATTGACACAGGTGCAGCGATTGGCCAGTTGGGACCTGTTACGCAGTCCAGAAGTTGAGTGCAGGCGCTGGCTTGTTTTTAAATGTCTCTCCCATTGATTTATTTGCACCCTGATGATGTTGGCAGGAGCCAACGAAAGCTAGGTCTGCTTTTTAAAAAACTTTTAAATGTTTTATATTTAAACTTTTAACGTTTTATAAAACTTTTAATCTAACCCACTTGAAAGTAACACCTCCCCCCCTTAATCTAAATACAAGTTGAAATGCAGAGGCATGTAGCTGCCAAAGTTTCATCCTTGACATCTTGTGATAATCCTTTCTGCCACACTTGTTAAGCCCAATTCAAATAGACGTATGAGTAACTAAAACTGATACTTCCAATCAACGCTTATACAGAATAATAGAATAATAGAGTTGGAAGGGATGTCAGAGGTCTTCTAGTCCAACCCTGCTCAAGCAGGAGACTCTATACCATTTTGGATAAATGGTTGTCGAATCTCTTCTTAAAAATCTCCAGTGATGGAGCACCCACAATGTCTGAAGGCAAGCCATTCCACTGGTTTATTGTTCTCACTGTCAGGAAACTTCTCCTTAGTTCTAGGCTGGTTCTCTCCTTGGTTAGTTTCCAACCATTGCTTCTTGTCCTGCCTTCCCTTGATCCTTTTGTATGTACTGCAAAGCTTTACTTGGATATTGAATAAGCATGTAGTAATAGTAATATATTGCCTTAATGGAGAATTGTTGGGATAATACAATTAAAAAAAAATCAGGGAGTTTATCATACATTAGTTTTATAATGTTAAGGTCTTATAGCTCAGTATATAATTTCTAAGTTACGTTACTCCATTATTTCAAAGCACATATTGTCTAAAATAATTTCCATAAAGCCACTGAACTTTCATTTAAATAGGAAAGAAAGAAAGAAAGAAAGAAAGAAAGAAAGAAAGAAAGAAAGAAAGAAAGAAAGAAAGAAAGAAAGAACATTACTATAAATGTGCAGTGGCTTATTGCACTAGAGCCCATTGAGATTTCTTTAAATAAAAGGAGCTGAAATGCAAGTGCTAAATTCTGAGTACAGTTTTGATTTACTGTATTAGTAGGAAAGCTTTATTTTATCCTTATGGCTCCAGCATTTACATTAGAGATACTTGCCAGAATCATAAACCTTACAGATTCTCATAAAGCAATTCTGAAACCTGATGGATGAACCCACTTATCTGGGCTACTAGAACTTTTATATTTGTTTTATCTAGTGATAGCAAACTTTGAAGTAGCTCTTGCATTCCTATAATAGACAGCAGCCATTAGATCTTTAGAATATACAACCTGCAGGTTTAAACTTCCTGCTATGATCTATGAATACATTTTAAGAAGCAGTTTGCAGGTTTTAGTCCATAGCCTAGCAACTATTTAATATGTTGGCATTCTGTGAAGCCTCAAATAAATACCTATTACCTGCATGAAAAAGGAACTCTCCAGGATCTTTCTTACTTTATGGGAAACTCTTCTGTAAACACCTCCTAGGTGTGGAAATACTTAAAGTGGACCAACTACAGGGTAATGTATGGATCAATTACATGGATTCCTCCTAATTATAATAAAATTGGTTCCCGAATGTAAAAAGCAGCAATTTGTTTAAAAAATACACAAAATGTTTATGGCACAAAGGATATTTGAAGATTTTTTTCCAGCTTCACGTAAACATCTTATAAATGTCAGGAAAGTAGGAGATGAATTGGATTTCCAGATCCCTTTGTGATCTACCAGCCCTTTGCTGCCTATGATCAGCCACCACATTTTAGTGAAATAGTTGTTGAAAGACTATTTCTTACCACTGGAGGTAAAAACTACTTACATGTATTTTGAAAAGAAAACATAGGAAACAAAGCAGAATGACAATTTTGCATCCACTGCAGCTCTACTCTGCATAATAATGCAGTTTCCCCCGAAAAATTAAATGTGTTTTTTTATCACAAAAGGTAATCCACCCTTGTTTAATTTCTTTCGTGATTAAGCCCCTCCACCCATGAACAGTTTTCGTGGGATGTAGGTCTTTATTTGTATCATTTTAATCTGGGATAGAAGAGTATTTGTTGTTTCAAAGAAAAGTTTTATCAGTGATGCCTCTTGGATCACATTTTTGAGGTTCAGGCAAAAGTATATTGTCTTTGTGGTATGCTTATCTTGTATGGCTCAAACCATGAAGGAGTTAAGGACATTCTTACTTTCAATGTACAGAATGGAACTGATATGCTGAGGAAACAAGGAATTTCTTGAATTAATAAGATGGCTACTGTTTTTCCTAGTTTCATAATTAATTTATCTAGGTTGGTCTTCTTGCCTCAATTTTATCTTTCATTAATTAAAACCAAATTTTCTTTACACTTCCTTTTCTTTTTTCTTCTTCTTCTTGTGCCATATCCATTATCAGACATTGGCGATCATGTTGGTGATTCTGTTTTTATCAGCAGCCGCACGAAAAAGTGCTGCTGAGTTTTGTCCAAACTAGTCCCTTAGATTTTGAAGCCATGATGTTTTTCTTCTGCCTGGACTTCGTTTGCCTTCAATCTTTCTTTGGAGGATTAAATGGAGTATGCCATATTTTTCTGGGTGTCGCATCACATGTCCAAAATATTCTAATTTTTGTTTTTTAATTATTTTGATGATTTCCCTTGGCTTTCCCAGGCGGCTTATTACCTCCTCATTTCTGATCTTGTCAACCCAGCTTATACGTAACAGCCGCCTTTTCTTTTTGCAGGAGAAAAACCTTTAAAACAATAAAAGCCTCTTTTGTTATTTAACTATTCTTATTCTTTTATTATTCTCACTCTCCATTGTTTCTCATGAATTTATTTTCTTGCATTACTCCTCGCCTTTCCCATCTTCTTTCTTTAGGCCTGCTGTGCCATTTTTTCCCATTCACATTCATAAGTTTAAGGGGAGTGTTCAAAGGAGAAAAAGGGTCAGGTCCATGTAGTGATGGTCAATTAAACGGATTTATTACTAAAAAGCCTATGCACAGGACTCTTCTCAATTAATGTTTAGCACCATAAGGGTTACATAAGGGTCAATAGAATGTAAGGGGGTTGGACTTAGTCCACTTATGACTATGTAGGGCAGTGATGGCGAACCTTTTAAAGACCGAGTGCCCAAAACCCTCCTACCCACAGGGCCACCCACCACCTCCATGGCCTGCTACAGCAGATCACCCCTGCAGCCCAGAAGCATCATGGTGGCCACACCCTCTGTCCATACCCCACAGCATAATCTGCACACAATGGGGTGCGAGGGCGGAGTCTTGTCCTTGCTGCCCGGCTGCCATGTCCTTGGCTGCGCTGCTCTGCGCAGGCTGCGGCCAGGGCAACTCTCCTCCGGGTGGCTGCTGGTGAGGAGGGGGCCATGGGCAGTGGTGGGGCTGGGGTGATGGTGCGTGTGCCCACAGAGAGGGCTCTGAGTGCTGCCTCTGACACGCTTGCCATAGGTTCACCACCACTGATGTAGGGATTCTAGGCTGATCCCTCTTTTATCTCCACCCCCAAGTTCTGTCACTCCATCTCCTACATGATTTAGCATACCTTCTTATAAACTAGCTAACATTATAAAATAAACCATGCTTTTGAAATTGCAGAAGATGATGGTGGAGTCTAAAAGGACATGCAACTTATGTGTATATTGAGGTGCACTGCATTATCTGTGCTTCATTATGGGAGAAGAGCAACTAGCAATCCTTTTCAGATATGAAAAACATGAACTTCATCATATGCTATTAGAAATGCTCTGGCTATGTATACTGATTTTTGAAACATTAAAAATAATTGCCTACTTTTGGCCAAGCCAATTTGTAATAAAGATGGTTCCAAAAAAAGAATGGTATAATGGTCTGCACTCCACCAATGTCATTTTTAATGTTCATAAAAAGAATACAGAAGACATGTTGGAGTTAGCCTTTTATTTCCCAGATTCTGAACGTAAAAGAAGATAGAGATGATGATTCTACTTTTTATTCATCTGTTATTTTAAGTTTCTTGTGTTGACTTGTCTAAAATTGTCTTTCTTAAAAATTGTTATTATTTTATTATTGTTAGTTCAAAATTAACTCACAAGGTAGCCTGTAAATTATCATTCCCAATTTGTGTAGAATAATGTGAATATACTTGGAATAAACCTGGTTGGTTACTTTTGTGGTATATTGGGCCAGAATTAACCTAGTCTACAGCACATTTATTAATCAATAGGCTAGCCTCTACCACCTCTATCTTACTAAAAACATTATATGAAATCCATGATTGATCAAAGCGATATTTTTGGTCTTGTCTGCTAATGAACAATGTCATATGGAAAACTGAGTTAGTTTATTTCTCTTTATTATCTCGTGTTTTAATTCTTTTGACTTACTATTTCTTATTCCTTTTCTGTGTTCTATATGTTATGGTTTACTCTGGCTAAAAAGGAATAGGGTAGTAGGTGTTTATGTTTCTACTGGAGCTTACACAAATGTTAGCAGTCAACACTAACTTTAAGACACACACACACACACACACACACAAAACCAAAAAAATCTGCTAAATGAAATCTATACCTTTCTCTCTATGTATTGTAAAATGTTATCCAGGTAATATCAAAGAACAAAAATGCTTTTTTATTAGTAATAATTATTATAGGAATTAATAAACAATTTAAAAAATAAATTTGAGCCTTCTTCCCAATAATTCAAAATTTGATTTAAATAAAGCCTATCTTTCAAGATATATGTTACATTGTTCAGTTTTATAATCCTTTGGCCAAAAATGGGATTTCAACACTATTCTAGTTTACAAGCCTGAAAAAAATTACCTGCTTTTTCAAAGCTTGGATATAACTATCATGTATAGATTCATATAACTACAAAATGTATTCATTCAACAAGAAAAAAAATATAGGCTGGAACACAATGTGGTTTTCATATCCACACCAAATTATATTGCTTTTCATTGAAGGAAGAACAAAATAATATTCATCATAAATTTTAGCTAACTAAAATGATTCAAGTATAATTTGTACCAAAATGAAGATAACACACAGTGCTAAGCTTTCCTGTCTTTGGTATCTGGCTTATTTATCTTTCACTTTACTATTTAGGAATGTAATGGCAGATATTTATCTCAGAGAATAATATTCTTCATTGACTTGAAAGCAGCAGCAATTTACACCTCCATTCCTCACACTGAATATGAAGCTCTGATTTGCTGTTGATGCTTAAAAGAGAAGGTAACAGGAAGACTCTTAGATGTGTATCACCTTAATCAGCTGCTAATGCAGACATGTCAAACACAAGGCCCGGGGGCCGGATGCGGCCCACGAAGTGGTTTCATGTGGCCCGCGAAGCCATCCTGGAAACAGTGAGGGAATGGCCCCCTCTGCCTTAGCCCTGGCCCAGGCCAGGCAGGAGCCAATGTACAATTTTGTGGTGGCCATCTATGCTGAAACGCATTCAGTCTTAGCTCCACAAGGCTGTCTGGAAACAGCGAGGAACCAGGAGAATCTTGAGCAGCAGCCTTGAGGAAGTGGGGCTGGGTTTGGTGCCGTGAGTGCTCAAGGGCCAGGCTGGGCATTTGATCTCTGCTGCCCAGGGCTCCGGGCAGCCCACACCACCATCCAGCCCCCCCACATGGCCTGAGAGGAATAGTGAGGCTCCTCCAGTGGACCATGCCTTGGCACTTGCCCTGGTCCCACCCCCTTCTGCCAGAGACCCTCAGATCTGTCCCACTCCTACCAAGGCCCCCACAGGCAACCTTAACGCAAATGATGTAGAGCTGGCCACACCCAGTCCATCCACATCCACCCGGTAGGCCACACCCACCCTGGCTACACCCACCCGGCCCCCAGAGGGCAACTGCAATGCTGATGCAGCCCTCAATGAAATTGAGTTTGACACCCCTGTGCTAATGGCTATGAATAAGTTGATTCCTGGGGAGAACATCTACAGCAGTGTTATCTACAAATAAACCCAGGCAGAAGTAGTTATTTTTTAAAAAAAATGATAGTGAAAGAAATGTTACTTACCATCCAAAAATTAATGTATAGAAAAGTAAAGGACAATTAAACATGGCACTATAAAGAGATATCTGCCAAATCAGATTGAAAGGTCCAGGTATTGATCAATATAAGCATCATGAAAAATGTCCTTTCTGTGCCATTTAAACAATGTCATCCTTCACATCCTCTTTCCCTGATTTCAGATGTTGATTCTGCATTTTATAAACCATGTTCTTTCCCATGCAATTAATGCCCATCCACAGTAGGCCTATGATGCCAAACCCCTTATTAAGAAATAATCTAATAAGAATCAACAATCTAAAGTTAATGAGAATGACAATCATTAGGAGCATATTCTATTTTTTCATCTTTCATTTTTATAACGGAGATGACCTCAGTTTCTAATACTGTGTATAACAAGGCACTGAATAAATATCACTCTGAACTCCCTTCCCTCACTGCTTGCACTATAGTGAAAATATATAGAGGCTTAATGAGTTATAGACTCCCCTAAAAAGATAATGATATTTTCATTGTTAATAATCACCACTTTTCTTTCTGCCCAAAGCAGAAATAAGGAAGCATTTGAGCTTTCTATCTGATAAACACAAGCGTACAAAAGATAAAAATATGTTAAGGGGAAAGATAGAGAATTTCTGATTCCTTTATTCTAACAGCTGTCATTTCAAATATTGTTGATCCTTGCCTGTAAGTTGCATAACTTAATGTCCCTTAAATCCACAAGTGGTATGAAGGCCATACAATTTCCATGTATTGGCACCCCGCAGCAGGCATTTGGTATTCTATTATTTTTTGCTAGATTTATATCCCAATTTTATTTGAGAAGGTCATGTCACCTTATAAAGTTCTTCCCCACTTTATCCTTACAATAACAATGCTGTATAATAAATCTGAACAAAAGATCAGAGCTGGACAAAACTGCCCAGGGTGTTTCAAAGTTGAGTAAAGATTAGCATCTGGATATTTCATCAATCTTAGTCTTAAAGCTCAACCAGTAGAGGAGAATATTTTTAGCTCAGAGTTGAAATAAGGGCTCTTTGGTATTCTCTGAGCTTGATTGTTTTCTGCAGATGTTTCATTAACTGTTTAACATTATCAGTGCACTGGTGATGTTACCTAGTTTGGATAATGAAATGTCTGCAACAAAACAACCAAGTTCAGAGAACATGAAAGACTCTTTAGCTAGCCATTGTACCACAAAGGATGTTGCCAATAGGCAAAGGATTTTTCTGGTACACAATCTGAGGACCTTGGGTATTGTTTCAATAAAGGTGAACCAGAACAATGTAAGTAGGGAAGAAGATAGGACAATGGTGGAGAACCTATGGCACGGGTTTCAGAGGTGGCACTTGGAGCCCTCTCTTTGGGCACACGTGTCGTTGCCCCAGCCTCACCTCCCCCCATGACCCCCTCCTCTCCAGCAGCCCCCCTGAAGGAGAGTCACCCCTCAGCGTGGCCCACACGGAGCAGCACAGCCAAGGACATGGCAGCATAGACAAGACTCTGTCCTCACACCCCATCGTGCACAGTTGATTCTGCAGGGCACGGGTAGAGGGCGTGACTCCATAGTGCTGCTGGGCTGCCTGGGCGATCTGCGGCAGGCCCTGGTGATGGTGAGTGACCCTGCGGGCAGGCAGGGCAGGGAATGGGGAGTGGAGTGGGGGCAGGGCAGGGGGTGGAGCGGGAACAGGGCCAGTTTTTGGGCACTCAGTCTCTAAAAGGTTCGCCATCACTGAGGTAGGATGATTTTTTAAAAACAAAATACACAAGTAAAGTATATAGTGTAGAGTACAGTAAGGGAAACACTGACATTTAGCTATTCAGTAATATAATTTGTTTCGGTTTAAACTGATTTGGAATCAATTTCAGCAAAGATAAGAGTTTTACCTACCCATTTCAATCTGACTCTTGCAAATTGATTAGCTTTTTTAAAAATGCTAAGTGGAGCACTCTAATGTCATTCACAATCTGCAGACAGGAACAGGACCACCTAGTCAGAGTCCCTGCAAAAGGCAGGGTAGCTCTCTACTTTGCCTTCAGATACCATGCTTACAAGCAAGAGTAAGAACACTTAGATTTATGCACCACTTCACGGTGCTTTACAGCCATCTCTAAGCAGTTTACAGAGTCAGCATTTGTGTCCTCCTTTTATTGGCCTCGTAAGGATGGAAGTCTGAATCAACCTTGAGTCAGTCAGGATCAAACTGCTGGCAGTCGGCAGAGTTAGCCTGCAATACTGCATTCTAACCATTGTACCACCATGGAAAAAGAGGCAGCAGCACAAACTCTCCAAAGATACCCACCAGGAATTTTGAGATGTGGCACTATGCCTACCACTTGAAAGACACACACTCCTCCATTTCAGGACAATATCTCTGAGCATGTTGTCTTACCACTACTCAACTTGCCCTGTTCCTTACCTACTTCAAAACTACAGATGGACCTCATTTAGCAACTACAATTGGGATTAGACATTAAATAAAGTGAAACCACGACTGTGCTTATGTTCTTACTTTGCTGTACAGACCTGTGAAATTCATAAATGTGAGATCTAGTGCCAAAGTTACATTTTTCATCACTGTCTTAACTGTAAATCATGTCTATTACTTGTACAAAGCTAAGATCAATTTATTGCTCCCTGTATTTTAGGCACTTTAATACCATGTTCTTACTCCTTTTCAAAGATGTAGGCTTGTTTTTATGCCGACAGTAGCTTCTTTGAAGAGTTGCCAATAAAAGCTGAAGGGATAAATTGTGAAACTGAAAAACTACTTAACATCTGCAATGATAAAGCTGCAAGCATCTGTTCAGGATGTAATGCAGGATATTAATTGTTTCTGCTTACAAAAAAGCTATCAGAGCACATTGTCAGCTGCTATGGTAGGAAGGCAATCAAATTAATAAAATCTGATAAACAATTTTTCCCTAACATTTCCTTAGACATTTAGCAAACAAATACAGCTCCTTCCCTAGAAATTCTGCCTAATGCATTTATAAACAATGTAGAAAATGTCCACAAGCCGAAATATATACTGTCCAGTAACCTTCCCAGGTTATACAAACATGTCTTTAACCAGGGAAACATAATGGGGAATTTCTAGGACAGTGATGGCGAACCTTTTAGAGATTGAGTGCCCAAACTGCAACCCAAAACCCACTTATGTATCATAGGGTGCCAGATGGGCGTGGCCCCTTGGGTGGGCATGGCCCCTTGGGGTGGGCGTGGCTGCAGTGGTAATGGAAGACTGGGTGGGACTAAAAAGTTCAATCAATCAATTCCAACTTTGTGAGATCTTTTTTTTCCCCGCAAAAACTTGAAATTGCTTGATTGATTGAACCTTTTTTTTTTTTGCATGCGACAGTGGAGGCCTAAAGCAAAAAGGTTTTATAAAACCCAGCTGAAGGCCTAGGACTGGGGCAATGGTGCGGGTGCCTACAGAGAGGACTCTGTGTGCCACCTGTGGTATGTGTGCCATAGGTTCGCCACCATGGTTCTAGGACAATGTGATGCTTTTTTAAATGTATATTTTATTAATTTTGTACAGTAACAATCTTAGTATTTAATAAGCAACAAGTCTGGGTTTATGTGTTTAACATTAATAGTAATACAATTTCCATTCCTACCCTTTATTCCATTTTTCTAACCATTTGTAAAAATTTTCCCATGTTTGAAAGTATTCTGAGTCTTGCTTTCCTTTCATTTTCAATGTGAGCCTATCCATTTCTGCACAGTCCAAAATTTTCTTAATTATGTCTTCTTCAGATGGTATTTCTTCATTTTTTCCAATATTGAGCAAATATAATTCTTGCTGCTGTTAAAATATGTAGTATTAAGTGTACACATTTCTTATCATAATTTTCTGATATTATGCCTAAAAGAAATAATTCCGGTTTATAGTCTACATGTGTTCCTATCATCTTTTCTATGTATTTTTGACCAATAGTTCTTTGCTTTAGGGCATGTCCACTAAAGATGATAATATGTGCCTGGATTTTGTCTGCATTTCCAACAATTGCTAGACACATTTTTAAACATTTTTGCTAATCTTGCAGGTGGTAAGTGCCATCTATAGAACATTTTTTTAATAAATTTTCATTGTAAGTAGCTGCCCTCATTATTTTGTAATTTCTTTCCCATAGGTTTGCCATTTTTCTAACTCTACCTTGTGCCCAAAGTTTTTTTGCCCACGTTATTATTGTTTCTTTAACATGTTCATCTTCCATCTTTAAATTTAACAGAAAGCTGTACAGTTTCTTAATCAGTTTGTCATCTGATGACAATAGTATCTGGTCTAACGTTGTGTGGTCTTTGTAAAAACCATATATTTTTGCATCTTTCTCATATCTCATTTGCATTTGCAGGTGTGGCCACCATGATAGCTCAATGCCCTGTTCTTCCAATTCTTTAGTTTGTAGTTTCCCATCAGTATTCAAAATATCTTTATAAGTTTCTCATAATTGATTAAGTTCCATTGTCAAGATCCATCCTGGTATTTTCATGTAAGTTCTTGATTTTACCTTTTCCCATGTCAAAAGCAATGCATTTCTTACATAGTGGTTTTGAAAGTATTTGTGAATTTTGTTCTCCCCATACCATAGGAAAGCATGCCATCCAAGTTGTAGGTCATGCCCTTCTAGATATAATAGTCTTTTATTTCTAAGAGTTATCCATTCTTTTAACCATGGTGCAGCTGCTTGATAGTACAAGACCCAGTCAGGTAGGCCAAAGTCTCCATTTTCTTTTGCTTCATGTAACATTTTCAGTCTAATTCTAGCTTTTTTCCCCTTGCCAGATAAATTTCAATATCAATATATTTAATTTATCAAAAAAAATTGCCAATTTTTATTGGTATGTTTGAAATAATAAGAATAGTTTTGGTAAAATATTCATTTTCACTGTCACTATTCTTCCCAGGATTGATAGTTGTAGATTTTTCCATTTTTCCAAATCTAGTTTTATTTGTTTTAATAATTTTGCATAATTGACTTTTTTTATTGTTGCACTTCTTGCTGTTAGATATATCCCCAAGTGTTTAACTTTCTTAATTACTTGTGGGTCTGTTTTTACCTAATAGTTGGTTTTTTTGTTTATCAATGAGATTTTTAACTATAACTTTAGTCTTTTCTCTATTGATTTTCAGTCCTGCTACTTCTCCAAAATCTTAATCTTTGCTAATAATTTAGGACTTGTCTCTAACGGATCGTCCAATATAAATACCAGGTCATCTGCAAATGCTTGTAGTTTGTACTTTTCATCTTTTATCTCCATTCCTTTGATTTCTGGATCTTGTCTAACATTCCTGTTCAACACTTCCAAAGTTAAGATAAATAATAGTCGGGATAATGTACATCCTTGTCTTGTGCCTTTTTTTAATATTGAAGCTCTCCATGAAATCTCCATTCACAATTATTTTAGCCATTTTTCTATGATAAATTGTTTGGATTATATTCATGAAAATTTTCTCCAAAATCCATATGGTTTAGTTATTGAACCATAAATTGCTAATTGATGTTGTCAAAAGCTTTCTGTACATCTAAAATAATCAAAACCTGGGTGCATTTCGTAATATTCCTGTGTGTCTAAAATTATTCTTAAATTGTTCTTTATTTGTCTTTTTGGTAAAAATCCATTTTGGTCTGAAAGTATAAATTCAGTCAAGAATCTCTTTAGTCTTTCTGCTATTATTGAAGCAAAGATTTTATAGTCCACATTTAGTAGAGATAAGGGTCTGTAGTTCTTTATCAGGGTCAAGTCTGTGTCTTCTTTGGGTATTAGCATAATATTGGCATCTATCCATGTATTTAGTAACTTGACTTTTAGTAATACCTCATTATACACTTCTTGCATTGGTAAAATTAATGTATCTTGTAAACATTTGTAAAATTCTGCTGGTAGTCCATCTGGGCCTGCTGTCTTATCTTTTTTTTTGTCTTTTTATAGCTTCTGTCAACTCCATCACTGTTATTTTCCCATTTAGCATATTTCTGAAGTTCTCTGAGATTTTTGGTAACTTAGCATTTTCTAAGTATTGCTTATATTTTCCTGAGGAATTTCTTCTGTATTATAAAATTCTTTAATTATTTTTTTATTACATCGTTTTGACATTGTAGATCGCCTCTCACACTTGTAGTTTGTTTATCAATTTCTTCTCTCTTTCTCTTTTCAGTTTATAAGCCAACCATCTCCCCGGCTTATTGGTATTTTTAAAAAAAATATTTTGCTCTTTTGATTTGTTGAGCCATTTCTTCAGCTTCTATTAGATTTAATTTATGTTTTATTATCTCCATTTGTTTTTTAAGAGTTTTCTTTTGTGGATCTCTTTGTAGTTCTAATTCTAATTTTGTAAGTTCTTCTTTGAGTTAGTTTGTTGTTGTTTTTTGTCTTTCATCTTTTTCGCCATATTAGTTATGGACTACTCCACTAAAATATGCTTTTGCTATATCCCAAACATTTTGGAGTGATGTAGAAAAATTCAATTTCCTTTATGGCTTTTTCTATAAATTCTTTCTCTTTCAGTAAGAATTGGTTTAAAGTCCATCTTGCTTTTTTCTTTGTTCCTCTTCAAGTCATCTTTATCGGATTGCCCATATGTTAGTTTCTATCTCAATTTCTTGTATATCCCTTCTTAATTCAGGGGATAACCATATCATGTCAATTCTGGACCATGATTTGTGGCTGTTTGAATAAAATGTATATTGGGATTTCTTAGGATTTATTTCTCTCCATATATCCTATATACAAATTTCTTCTGCCATTCTGAAAAAAAGCCTTAGGCAAAATATTCCTTCCTTTTTTTCCTACTTTACCACTCCTGTAATCTAACTTTCCATCTACAATTGTGTTAAAATCTCCTACTAAACAAATATTTTGGTACTCCATTTCCAGTATTTTCTTGTGTAATCTTTGGTAGAATTCTTTTTGATTATTATTCGATGTGTAAATTGCTACCATCAATGTCTGTTTTTGATGCATTGTTATTTCTACCATTAGTATTCTTCCTTCTTCATCGGAGTAGATTTGTTTAGGATTCATTGTTTCTTTGATATATAGAGCTATTCCTCTTTTCTTTTGTTGTGCTAATGAAGTTTCCCAATTTTCGGGCACTCCAGAGATTTATAATATTGTCTTTTAATATGTGTTTCTAAGAAAACTATATCCATTTTTAATTTTGATAATTGTGTAAACAGTTTTTTCCTCTTTATGGGGGAATTTAATCTGTTTATATTTATTGAGAGTATCCCATTGTCCTTTTCCATCCTCTTCAATTATATTTAGTGTTTATTCTTCCAGTTCCAGTTTGTCTCTGTTCTTTCCCTTTAGCCCTTTCTTCTTGATTTATACTTTCTGTTTCTTGCACTTCTTTTTGTTTGGCCTCTCCTTCTAATGTTGTCTCTTCCCCTTCTAAATTTCCCTTCTGGTTCCTTCTTCGAGAAAAGTTCTATATCTGTCATAAAATTCCCTTGCTTTGAAGATAGAATCCAATCTGTATCTTTTTGTATCCCAATTGATTAGTATCCCTTCCGGCATCAGTTATCTAAAGGTTGATCCTTTCTTAATTAGTTTTTTCATCAAAAAATGATATTCTCTTCGTGAGTCCCTTATCCTCCTGGGTATCTGCTTCAGCGCCACAATTTATTTTCCCTTATATTGCCATGGATCATCTCTCACTCTTCTCAATATTTCATCTCTTTGATCTTTTGACAAATCTGACATGGATCTCTCTGGGGACTTTGTTTCTTCTTGCGTAGCTTAAGTTAACTCTAAATATTTGATCTATTTCTCCTTCCATTTCCTGCTTTCCAACTTCCAATGCACCAGCCAGTGGTTCTATCATCTGGTCAGCAAGATCCTCCTCCTTGTATTCCATTATATTCTGGAATCTTAAAAAATAGGATGTCCCTGTAAAAACTTGTAATATAGAGCATTATTTTACTTACAATACTGAAGATATTGGCATTTTTCTGTCTCTTTCTTTGTCATCTTTAATGAGATTAAGGCTTTTAACTTGTAAAGGGGAAAATTTTATAGCCTATTGAGGACATCTTGTGGTGAAAATATTTATTGCAACTGCTTTGACCTTCAGAAATTAATAAGAAGGAAAGATAAAGGCTTGGAAATAGCTGTGGATTATGTTTGTGATTTAAAAATGGTGGAGGTGGAATAAATATAGTTTCCACAAAAAGATTAAAAGACTCTTTTACAATGGAAATAGCAGATCTTTACCCACAGCTTGACTATGAGCTGATATTGGAAAAAATACTGGAAATGTCAGAGGAGATGAAGCTATAGAGAAAAACTAAAAATTATTTTGTAGAATCTCAACCTCAAACTCTAAAAGATCAATCTATAAGCCAAAAAGAAACCTATATACAACAGTGTACAGAATCTGAGATGGAGGAAGAATTTACTGATCAATTGAATTCTGGACTGGATTATGAGCTGATATTGGAAAAAATATTGGAAATGAAAGAGGAAATGAAGTCATGGAGAAAAACTAAAGATTATCTTGTAGAACCACAAGCTGGGCTTCAAACTCTAAAAGACCAATCTACAGGTCAAGGACAAACTTATATGCAACAGTTTACCCAATTTGAGATGGAGGAATTCACTGATCAATTGAATTTTAGAAACATTTTGGACCCAAAATTCCAAATTGAGACTTTAAATGATTACTCTACAAACCAACTAACTACTACAGAGGAGGATATTTCACAAATTTATGCACAAATGATGGAGAACTTTGAAGATCCAAAAATGATGCCCTAAGCTCCATGGTCTCCCCAAGATACACAAAGAAGGAACCCCACTTAAACCCATAGTCAGCTCCATAGGCTCACCTCTACAAAACCTAGCCAAATTTCTCGCCAAACAACTACAGCCCTATGCAGAATCCATCACCTCACATGTAAAAAACTCATTCCATTTCTTAGAGATTATAAAGAAACAAAACTTACAGCCCAGCGACTACTTGTGAGCTTCGATGTCATATACCTCTTCACCCAAGTGCCAATCAAAGAAGCCTTGACAGCTATCCAAAACAAATATAACCCCCCCAAACACATCCTAGATCTGACCAATCACTGCCTATCCAACACATACTTCATCTATAATGGACAAAAATACAAACAAATAGAAGGAGCACCCAAGGGATCACCCCTCTCACCTGTCATTGCAAACCTCTATATGGAACACTTTGAAACCCAAGCTCTAGAAAAATCTGAACACAAACCCAAACTCTGGCTCAGATACGTAGACGACACCTTCATAATCTGGCCACATGGGAAAGAAAACCTGGACAACTTCCTCATACACCTCAACAGCCTACACCCCAAAATACAGTTCACCATGGAAACAGAAGCTTCCCTTCCTGGATGTCTTAGTTTACAAGAAATCCAATGGCTCCCTAGGACACACCAGCTACTAGAAGAAAACACACACAAACCACTATCTGCATGCTTTCTCACACCACTACCCAGCACGGATCAACTCCGTAGCCAAGACACTCATCTCTAGAACAAAACGCTTAGCTGATGAACAACACCTAAAAACCGAACTACACACTCTCACTAATGTACTTACATCCAATGGATTCCAAAGAAATAAGATTACCAAACTAATCCAAAAAGAAACCCCCACTAAAATCCAAGATAGAGAACAAGAAAATGGCAAAGCCCTCCTCCCTTACATAAAAGGCACCACAGACAGAATCAGCAAGATCCTCCACAAACACAACATTAAGACAGCATTCTGCACAAACAGAAAAATATCCACCATCCTAAGAAACTCCAAAGACAAAATTGAGTTAGAAAATCAAGGAGTATACGAAATCCCATGCACCGCTTGTCCCACCACATACATCGGACAAATCAACAGAAGAATAAGTGCACACATTGAAGAACATAAGAACTCAGTCAAAAAAGAGGAACCAACTTCTTCCCTGGTCCAACACCTTAAAATCACAGGACATGAAATTGACTTTAAAAAGACCAAAACTATCGCCAAAACTGAACACTTTAATAACAGAATAATCAGAGAAGCCATCGAGATAGAAAAACGCCCACACAGCATGAACAAATGAGATGATACCTCTTGCCTACCAGCCATTTGGAAACCCGCCCTTATTGACAAATGAGTCCCTAACACGAAGAATGACACCAGACCCACCCTCACAAAAGCCACACAGGATGTCACCATCACTCGTCCACGCAAAAAGCAAACCCAAACCCACACCGATGATGAGGCATGACCACAAACCAGAAGCCAGACCACAGCTGCATCATTAGCCACTTTAAATGCCTCCAATCCATACATGAAGCAAACTTACACCCACCATGAAGATGAGGCACGACCACGAACATGAAGCCAAACAATAGCAATGCAGCTCACCATCTCACTCTCCGTGCAACTCAGACTAACCTGAGCACAACAAAGCCCCCACCCAAACAGAACACTCCCCCAACCAATCAGAGCACAGCCAAACCCCCCCATCCAATCAGAGCACAACCAACCCCCCATCCAATCAGAGCACAGCCAAGCTCCTCACCAATCAGAACACACCTCCATCCAATCAGAACACAGCCAAGCTCTCATCCAATCAGTTCATACCCCCACTGGCAGTTAAAAGGAAGGAACAGCTATGATCACACATTGCTCCTAGAAGCACGAAGCCGAAAACATCAGCCTGAAGCGTCGCCAAGACACTTCCAATTTGACGCAGGAGAAAACCCGAATAACCAAAGACCTACATATACATACCTATACATACATATACATACATATATACATATATATATATATACATATATATGTTTATATATATATATATATATATATATATATATATATATATATATACACATACATATACATATATATGTTTTCTGAGGTTTTCGCGGGTATTTGTATGTAGGTCTTTGGTTGTTCAGGTTTTCTCCCGCGTAAAATTGGAAGTGTCTTGGCGACGTTTCGACGAAGTCCCATTCGTCATCTTCAGGCTGGTGTTTTCAGCTTTGTGACCCAATCTTTTCCTTGATGCTATTTTTTTTCCTCTGGTGAGTAAAGTTCTCCATCACCCACACTTTCTAGTCAACCTCAACCATCACACTGATTACTTGATCCTTCTGATTTGCAGAAGGATCAAGTAACAGTGTGATGGTTGAGGTTGACTAGAAAGTGTGGATGATGGAGAACTTTACTCACCAGAGGAAAAAAAATAGCATCAAGGAAAAGATTGGGTCACAAAGCTGAAAACACCAGCCTGAAGATGACGAATGGGACTTCGTCGAAACGTCGCCAAGACACTTCCAATTTTACGCGGGAGAAAACCCGAAAAACCAAAGACCTACATATATATATATATATATATATATATATATATATATATATATATATATATATATATATTGGATTGCTAACAAAGAATTAAGGGAGAATGGAATAACTATTTCAAGCTAATTAGCTCTCATCAGCCAAACATACCTGGCCTGCTGTGTTAACCTCTAGGCCACAGGCCCTTTCTCACTTTGTTAGCTGTGTCAGAGGAAGAGACAGGGGAGGAGAATTACCTTGAGTGTTTTTTGATGCACCCTGTCAGCCCAAATATGGGAGAAAGAAATCTTTTGCCTGTATCAGCTCAATCTAGAGCCATCCACAGGCAGCAGTCGCAACTGGGACATCATTTATATTTTTAAAAAAATTTGGATTGCTAACAAAGAATTAAGGGAGAATGGAATAGCTATTTTGAGCTAATTAGCTCTCATCAGCCAAACATATCCTTCTGAGATTCGAACCTGGGCTGCTTGCACTTTAGGCAGCTGTGTTAACCTCTAAGCCACAGGCTCTTTCTCACTTTGTCAGCTGTGTCAGGGAGGGAAGAGACAGGGGAGGAGAATTACTTTGAGTGTTTTTTTGATGCATCCTGTCGGCCCAAATATGGGAGAAAGAAATCTTTTGCCTGTATCTGCTCAATCTAGAGCCATCCACAACTGACAAAGTGAGAAAGAGCCTGTGGCCTAGAGGTTAACACAGCTGCCTAAAGTGCAAGGAGCCCAGGTTCGAGACTTTATACCATTCCTGACAAACAGTTGTCCAATTTTTTCTTGAAAACATCCAGGGATGGAGCACCCACAACTCCAGGAGGCAAGCTATTCCATTGATTGATTGATTGATTTCTACTATTTACATGTTTTTAATGTTTTTTTTTATTTTGTTGTACCATAATATTAAAGTCAGCTATGAAGATTGTTTAATTGATTAATAAGGAGAGCGTTGTGGTATAGACACCTCATCTAGTATCATAAGAGGGAGGTGTCATCCCAGCCACTCAGTTTTCTGTCCTTTTTGTCAAAAGCAGACAATTCTATTAGTCTGTTTTTCAGAGTTGTTGTAAAGATTACTAAGTTTTAATCTTTCCAAAAAGTAATGGTTGCTTTCATTTTTGTTTTTTTCTCTGAAACTGCCATCTTCAGTCCAGAGGCTTCTGGTCCCAGAGCTACCAAGAAAAGTTCACTGTGTCAATTGGCCTCTTTTTTATTTTTAATGAAAGAGATGAGCAGGAAGAAAACTCAGAAATTGAAGACTATGTTGTTTTGAGTCCCTCTGCCTTCCTCTTTCCTTCTTTGGCAAAATATTGAGGAAAAAAAACAGTGCAGTAAATGCCTCGCCTGAAAGCATCTTTACAATCCAGATAGTGTCATTGACATAAATTGGAGCCCAATACCTTCCTGTGTTTCCCCAGTATCTTCTGCATTTTAGTATTAAATAAATACCTAAATAAATAATTTGTGTTTTTTTTCTAGTGGGGAAAGGAAATGCATGGACACTCCTTCCTGGGAATAGAAATGGTCAGAATAAAAATTAAGAGAAACAATTTAAAGAAAAGTTAAGGAAAAGCATATCGCTAATTTGCCACTTTCTATTTTTTATGCTCATTATCACTATTGTCATAGTGCACAATTGATGGGAATTAGTTGTTTAGAAATGGAGTTAGGCATATGGATGTTTGAAGCAAAGAACTCATTACACCCTTCCTTTTTTCAAAACAAAGATTCAAGGAATTTGCACCATTAAATATTTGTTCATAGTTCACATAAAGCAAGATCAGAGTATGATTGATTATGGAACCTCTTGCTTGGAAGACAGATATTCTTATTATAATAATAATAATAATATTCAAATTAATCACAATAAAATAATGTTTCCAATATTCCACTTACTGCATGAAAACTGTGCATGAACCAAACATTTATAGTAAGGCCATCTTTTTCTTACCTTCAGCCAAAATGGCACAGAAAATCATACAAACTATTTCTCCTAAACTCTCCATTCACAAGCTACTGCTGAAAGCAGGCGATGGGTAAGAAGTAATCCATTTATCAAATTTTTTTTACAATCACAAATAACTTTTTTATTTTAAGGTAGAAATATTCCTTTAGCTTTATTCGTGCTTTTGAAAACTTGAAAGCAGAATAGTAATGTTTGGCCCTGCACTAAGGCAATACTGCAAATAATCTGAGGACCTCTAGATATTCTGCACACAGGGTAGCAAATGGCAAGAGAAGCTGGCAAAGAAACAGCTTTGAAATGATAGTCCTAAAATATAAAGGAGCAACATTCTTAGAGCAAAGCACCCAAACTTAAAAAGACTTCCAAATCATATGCAAAGAATTTGCTTGATTGAAAATCACTTTGTGCTTTAGTGGATTTGAGAGAAGAGGGTGACTGTTGTTCCTTTCTATGCACATGCATGTGTGTGTACTGTATATGTGTGTATGTGTGTTCATTCTCTCCCTCCCTCCCTCCCTCCCTCCCTCCCTCCCTCTCTCTCCCTCTCTCTCCCTCTCTCTCTCTCTCTCTCTCTCTCTCTCTCTCTCTCTCCAGTGACACAGAGAACTGGTTCTGTGAATGTCCTCCTAGCTACTCTGGAAAATTATGTCAGTTTTCAAACTGTGAACAAAATCCATGTGGGAATGGAGCAACTTGTTTTCCTAAATCCAACCAAGACGTGGTATGCCTTTGTCCGTATGGAAGAACTGGAATTCTTTGTAACGATGGTAAGAGCAGTTATGAGTACTAATCCAGAGCCCCCCCCTTTCTTAGGAAACTGAAAGTGAGATGAAACCTATATGATCTGAATTCATCTTATTATGCTCCTATTTGAGATTAAAGTCATAATATTGGGATGTACAAAGCTCTAAAATGTTTTGTTACTGTTCCACATTGTTCCAACACCTCTGCCCTGTATCATGCCACTCTGGTGGGAGTAGACCAGTGGTGGCGAACCTATGGCACATGTACCAGAGGTGGCACTCAGAGCCCTCTCTGTGGGCACGCGTGCTGTCGCTCCAGTCCTAGGCCTTCAGCTGGGTTTTATAAAACCTTTTCACCGTGTACAAAAAAAAAAGGTTCAATCAATCAGTCAATTTCAACTTCTCGCGGAAAAAAAAATCTTGCAAAGTTGGAATTGATTGATTGAACTTTTTAGTCCCACCCAATCTGCCGTTACCACTGCAGCCACACCCACCCAATTGGCCATGCCCACCCAATGGGCCACATCCACCCGGCACTCGACAATCCATAAGTGGGTTTTGGGTTCCAGTTTGGGCACTCAGTCTCTAAAAGGTTCTCCATCACAGGAGTAGGCCATTTCTGAAGTAAAGCCTCTGAACTGGATGTAATCTAAATCTTTCCTCTGAAACAATGTGTCTGGGACACTTCAATTTCTTTCCAGTTTGCATTACTTACTTTGGAAAGCAACCAAAGTGCCAATGGAATGGCATTATCCATAGGAATTTGCACATGGTCCAGTAGAAAAATACAACATTCTAGAGTTCTCTGGAATATTTCATTTTTAAATATAGGTCAGTGGGTGTATGCATGTTTTCTGTTAATTAGTTTAGTATTACACACAAACAAACATTAGACTGTGTAAATCTTGAAATACAGATAGTACTCAACTTTCAGCCATTTGTTTATCAACTATCTGAAGATATAATGGCACTGAAAAAACTGACTTAAAACTGGTCCTCACACTTAAGATTGTCACACCATCCACATGGTCATGTGATCAGAATTCAGGCGCTTGGCAACCAGCATGTATTTCTGTTAGTTGCAATGTCCCAGAGTCATGTAATCACCATTTGCGAGCCAGCTTCTGACAAAGTCAGTGAGGAAAAGATGGCTTTGCTTAATAGTTGAATATTTTACTTAACTACTGCAGAGATTCACTTAACAACCATAGCATAATAAAACTGGGCATGACTCAACAACCGCCATGCTTAGCAGTGAAAATTCTGGTCCCAATCCTGGTCATAAGTTGAGGAATTACCTGAGGGTGCTTCATAATTTATGAGAATACAAAGCACATCTCTTCAAATTAATAAATATTACACAAGATTCTTGCAGCTACTTGGGAAGCTGCTGCTGGTTGTCTTTACATGATGTGTATGCACAGCCACATTGTTTCTCTGAAAAGAAGGAGAAGCAAAGTAGCCATGTGTGCACATAGAAGTGGTGGCTGTCAGGAATATCTTTCAAAGTTACCAACTTTGCAAAAGATATGGCCATTTTTAAAAATTTGAGGAAGGAAACGTTGTTCTTGTTCCCCCACACATTGCCAACATATTGAGAAATATAAGACCACTTGATCCTGGATGTTTTCAGATGCTGTTTCAACCCCTCTTACTAAGTTAGATAAGCTGGGCACCTTCCAGATCCCCTCTCTTAAAAGTTGCCATTTGATGAGATCTTGGATGCACAACCTTCTCAGTGGCTGCCCCAGCCATTTGGAACACCTTCTAGCTAAGATTTGAAGGATTCCTACCCTTTTAGCCTTCCAGAGGGCTGTGAAGACCTGACTCTTCCCCCAAGCATTGGGCTAGGATGGGGGATCAGCTGCAAAATGTTTAGTCTGGCACCTGGGGAGAAGGATAACTTTGCTTTTAACCATCTTTTTAGGGATTGTTGTGAGCCACCTAGAGTCATCATATAAGTGGCCATATATGTCCTATAAATAAATAAATAAATATGCAGCTGTGTCCAAAAAGACTAAGGTAGAACTATAAGAAATGAACTTTTCGGTAGTTCTCTAATATCTGGAACATTGCCTGGTCCCATGTAGTTCTTGTAATGTTCTTGTTTTCTCCCTTCCTCAATTCAAGACATCTCACAATGTTCCCAGCCAGAGAGCATACTGCTCTACTAATCAAAAATCACTCTTCCCTAACCGATCAATCTTCCTTAACAGATTTTCTGTGAAATGGTTAGAAAAATGAAAAGGAATAATTAATAGGAAAACATCCAGGGGAATTTAAGACAAACACGTTGAGGTTTGAGCCTGGTAAAATGTTGTGAATCAATGAATATGGTAGGATAATTTTTCCAGAAAAGCTGCAGCTGGCAATTACCATAAATTACAATTGTAAGCCTATCATATTTGGAGTGGAAAATTCTGGAAAATCACTAGCTAACAACAAAAATGAATTTCTTTCTTGTCATCTATTGGTCATCCAGAATTTTGCAGGCAAGATATGGTTGTGATATTCCATTATATTGAAAACAGGGAGTGCTGTTTCATATTTATTCATCAGAAGCTTGGGAGCTATAAAGAGTAAGGAGGGCTCAAGAAATCCCAATTCTCATTCCCAGCTGCTATGGTTTAAAAAGGAAGAAAATGTATATTTGAGTAAGGTCATTTTTTTAATGCCAGTTTTCTGCAAACAATTTTTTTTTTACAGCCATTAATATAACCTATCCTAGCTTCAGTGGGACAGATGCTTTTGGCTATACCTCATTCCTAGCATATTCAGCAATTCCAAACATCAGCCTGTGCTATGAATTCCACCTGAAATTTCAGCTGGCAAATCACAACTCATCACTACAAGACAATCTCATCTTTTTCACCGGTCAGAAGGGCCAAGGTAAGGATTTGGAATGTGTTTCCCGATAGAAGCTAGGAAATTATGATGGAATGTTTATCGTTTATCTGCCAGTAGCTGATCTTAGATGACTATATCAGCATGTGCATTCAAACTCAAAGTAAGGATCTTCACGTTTCCCTGTGTAATGGTACATGAGAATGACTTTGGGAGATGGGAGGGAGAACATCAGATCAGACATCCAGTACGGAAAATATAGTTTACAGAAGGAAAAGGACTGTGGGGAACATTTCAGAAGAGCTCCGCCATAATTTTTCTAAGAGTAAAAATGAATGGAAAAGGGAAATATTTCCAGCCTTGCAAGATTCTATTAATGTAACTTTACAATTAACATAGACTGCCTATTCCTGATTGTGCTTCTACCTCGAAAGTCTAACACCTGCTTGCTCAGTTCCTTACTGCACTTTCTCTTTGAGAATTGTCAGTTCCTCACTCTCCCTGTCAAGCATCACATATTTGTTTTTTCTATGAACATATGACACACTTAATGAATTACTGTGTTGCAGCAGGTCTACCGTAAGTTGTTTAGGATCTTGGATGTCCTTGCATGTCTCAGAGCTCTTCTTTCAGCTGTTCTTCAATTGGCTCTTGTGTTCACTTTTTCATTTCATGGTCTTGTTCTTTTCCAAGCTGTTTTTGTTAGCATTCCTTACCTTATCACTCCAGTCAGTTAGTTTCTCTGGCCAGTTATTACCTCCAGAGGGAGAAATTATTTGTTAATGGCCAAAAATTTAAAAAATGCTAATAGAAATAAGTATAAATAAAAAACTAAGAAGAGCCCTGGGTAAATGCTGCTGTTTCGTCCCTGTCTTGGCTCCTCCCTGTAATATTTATATTCTCATTATTATGTGATAATGAATGGAATGAATATTATTATAAGAACAATGAACAGAAATAAATATGCATTCATCTTTTCTAGTTTTCCAGTTTTGGTATATTATTATTATTACACAGAAAATGTGTAAATCCTGAACAATAATAAACCATATGTCTATCTGCGTACCTATATATTTACTTACTTAACTATCTTTTCTAAGACACCATTATGTGAAACATCAAATGATATATCTAGGGCTATAGAACATATCAGAATATAGAATACATTGCAATCCCTCTGCCAAAATCCAAAGGACCCCACAGAAGGGAGAGTCTCATCATCTCTTTCTTGCCTCCTGACCAACATCCACCAGCTTTCCTCTTAATTATTAAAAGGATTTAGCAGGCAACCAGCAGGCCAGGCTGAGATCCAATATTATTAGAATCACCCAAACATCTTGCTATGCCACCATAGCTGAGTAAATGTAGACTTCGTTCAGAATTATTCCACCATTTACTTTCTAATGTATTCTCTTTTGCTTACAATGCCCAGTTGATTGGCAGTATTAAATTGAGCTTAGATGATCTTCAATCACTAAGAAAGTTTTCACTTGTTTAGTACTTTGGTAGCAGTCTACCAAGGCTATAGAGTAGACTACACATGTCAAACTCGCAATGTCACATGACATCACGCAACATATCGGGATTGTTTTGCCATTGCCAGCAATGGGGTGGGCGCGGCTTCTGCATGACGTGTCTGGCCTGCAGGCCAGCAGTTTGACATCCCTTCTATAGACTAAACTAGAAAATTTAAAAAATCTAGTAAAAGACAGTAGAAACCCACTTTCGTTCTGCTGGTCACAAAACAATATGGCTGAATCTATCTATGAAATCATCAGAAATTGATCCCTCCTCATTTTTATAATGTAAATGAGTTCTCCTTCTCCAATTTAGCTTTTCCAATTATTAGTAAATTGTTATTTGGAAGGCTGTTTTCTGATATGGCAAGACAATCTTCACTATTGAGGACACTGACATTTTCTGAAAACAAAACCTTTCCAAATGGTAATGCAAATTCTTGGGATCTTCAGTAATTAAAGTACTATATAGATCAGTGGTTCTCAACCTGTGGGTCGGGACCCCATTTGGGGTCGAACGACCATTTCACGGGGGTCGCCAAACAAGGCTGTCTGCCATTTTCCCCCCTTTTCTTTGGCCACGCCCCTGGCACCCGGTGATGTATAAGTGGTTGGGGGGTCACCACAACATGGGGAACTGTATTATGGGGTCGCGGCATTAGAAAGGTTGAGAACCACTGATATAGATGGTATAGTGAGGGAAATAGGAAAGCCAAAAAGAAATATTCCTGAAATTTTTATTTTTAATGTATTTAATTAGATTTAAATGGTCACACATTTTGCTATAGTGGCTCTGGATGGGTTATAACAAATAAAAACACTATACAAATTTACAAGCAAAATATAAAACTGATAATGCCCACTGAGGTAAAACAACAAATTTAATAGAATTCAGTTCAATCTAGAAATGAGGACAAATTTCCTGACAGTGAGAATAATTAATCTGTGGATCGGCTTACGTTCAGAAGTTGTGGGTGCTCCATCACTGGAGGCTTTCAAAAAGAGACTGGACAGCTATTTATCCAGAAAGGCATAGGATCTCCTGATCAAGCAAACTAGAAGACCTCCAAAGTCCATCTCACCCTCCAAACTACCCTTATAGAATAGTAATTTTTTCCCTTTTATAAAGGGGAAAATGTTTATAAACATTCTTTAAACTAGTACATCATTTTCTTTCACTCTCTCTTAACACAATACTCTCAAATACATTTTAGTAACATTTTTCATACTTTAAAAATTACTTAAACATTATGTATGTGTGTGTGTGTGTGTCTGTGTGTGTGTGTATAATATTAAAATTTTATATATATAAAAATTATATGTATATATGTGTGTGTGTGTATATATATATATATATATATATATATATATATATATATATATATATATATATTACAATTTCAAATTTTGGATTAAGACTTTCTTTCAATTACAACTATTAAACAAAAAAAAAATCTAGATCAAGTTAACACATTAAGATTAAGTCACTCCTTCCAGCTTGTTTTCATGGAGTAGAATCTTTTTCTCCTCTGGAAAGTTTTTCAAGTAGTTATAAGCCTCCCCTTTTATCACCGATTTCTCAACCTTGTTGATGTTCTTAAAGAAAAAGTCCCAAATTTGTTTTTTTAAAAGTTATCAATTTTCTTGACATTCTTCTTTCAGTTGTGTTGAGAGATTTATATTTAAACAATCCTAATAAAAGTTAATGCCAGATTTGTATTCCAAATTTGCAATGAACAAAGTAGCATTTTCAATTACTTGTGAAGTTGCCTCAGTAGTTTGGTAACTTTCTACACATGTTTGCATCTCTAAAGTAATTTGAGAGGGGTTTTTTGTCATCCTTGGAACACAGTTGGTCAACAAATTGGTGGATTTTATTTAGAGATCTTTCAAATATATCTCTAATAATTTGCTCCTCCATCTTGACTCCCTCTTTGATCAGGATCAGAAAATATTAACCACTCAGAGCAAAGAAGACCAAGCTACAAGTTACTACAATAATAAACTAAAATCACAGCTTTCAGACTTTATGTTTCTCCATCAGCTTTTTTTTTTTTTTTTTTTTTTTTTTTTGCTCTTTCTTATTTTGGCTTGTCTTAGCAGCCTTCTTCCTTGTTGTTGTTTAACACTAAAGAAATCCCTAAAATGGTGCAGGACTTTCAAAAAGGGGTAGCAGGCTATGATTAAAGAAAGCCTCTTTTAACTTGATTTAGAAAAGATTAATAGTTCTTGAAGGTCATTAAGAAATAAAAGGCACAACTTACTGTCCGTTTGAAAAGTAAATTTCAAAATGGCAGCTTCTTCAACCACAAACAGATTACAGCCCCCCCCCCCCACTTTTGGCATGCAGATAGCTTCAAAGCCCAGGTCCAGAAACCGCTTGCAGGCTTTCAGGTGTATTGGAGAGTCTTGAGGGGAAATTCTTAGACTCCCCCTGATGTGAGTGCCAGTCTCTTCAGTTAGTAGCTGAAGAGTTACATTCCAAAGAAAAAACCCTTCAGGGATCCCTCTCTGAGAGTGTATTCAGTTGGCCATATTCATGGAATTTGATTTTCTGATGGACAGGAACTGCAACAGAAAGACTCACTTTCATGCAATGCAAACAAATTAGCCATAATAAGGTAATTCTGTCAAGCTAGCTTTATCACAATTACCTAAAGTGAAGTCTCTTTAATAGGTTCTTTGACAGTGATGAGACTGTTCTCATTCCAGGTGTTACTGGGGATGATTTCCTAGTGCTGGGCCTGCGAAATAGTAGCTTGGTATACAGTTACAACTTGGGATCTGGAATGGCAACTATTACTAGCGAGCCACTTGATCTGACACATCACATTCACACAGTCAGCCTTGGCAGATTTCTTAGAAACAGCTGGATGAAGGTAAGCCTTGCTTTAAAAAATCTTCATCTCACTACTAACTGTAGTTTCTATTGTAGCAAGAAGTAGAATTGTGGCTATCATGCTTTTGGGCTACTCCACAATGCTGCTATCGGGATAAAATGGGAAGAAGAAAAATGTAACTTTAATCTGACATTGATATGCTTTTAATCTGTCTGAGAGGCAGTATAGTGTAGTGGTTCAGGGTTAGATTTGCACCAGGAAGACCCAGATTCTTATCTGCAGGCATCTGCAGTTTTCTTTTAGCTTAACTTATTTCACATTGTTGTTATTGGGAGTGGAGGGGAATCAGAGGAGAGAGTATTATAGATACCAGCTTGAGTTCCTGTATGAAAGATGGAGGTATAAATATAATAAATAAATAAAGATCTATACATTCCATCCTGAATTCCTTTGAAGAATGTGAAAAATAAATAACAATGAGTTTCACTTAGATATACACAGAAATGCATAGCAGGTGCCCAGTTTTAAGAGATAAATCAATCACAGTGAATTTTGCTTGGTTATGATATAGTACCTTATGTACTGCATTGTATTTTTCAATAAATTATGGTTAAGATGAATCTTGATTTAGTGTGTTGCATAAAACCAGTAATGAGAATTTACCAAAGGTTTTGTGCAAAGATTTGCAATAAACTGAACAAAAGCCCCCCCTTCCAAAAGCATATTTCATTTTTCATTTGCTACCTCCCTACCACCACAACTTCCATCCCATTTTTATAAATTGCTCCTGAAATTTTAGGGAAGACTGAGAAATAATGGATGCAAAAGTTTCTGCAAAATATGGAAACACAAGCAAAAAGTCTGAATATCTGCCCTTTTAATCAGAATCCAGGAAATTAAAATTTTTCCAATTATTTTCAAATGAATTACAAGCTAAAGGAATTTCCTCCTCTGATAATGTATATGAATACTTTTATTTATTTATTTTAGCATTGTGATGAGAAATAATATGTTTAGTTGCTCATGAATTGCATATTTTTGTTTCTTTGAAAGGTGGACAATCAAAAAAACAAAACTATTACATCACCAGGAAAGTTGACGGGACTCAATGTTTTTAGTCAGTTTTATGTAGGAGGTTATATTGAATATATTCCAGAATTCTTACCCAAAGGATCCACTTTTAAGAATGGCTTTCAAGGTAAATAACAACGTTATTGCCTTTGTGTATCAAGTCATTGTATTTATAGTAATACTTTTTAATGGAAGAACTGGTTTTCTACTAAACATAGAGGGCTCAAGGTCTGAGCTTTATGTGGACATTAGCTAAGTCTAAAACAGGCATAGCAAAATTTCTCACAGATGTCAATTGGTGAAAAAAGAAAAGCACTATAACATAGACATCTGAAGCAATAAAAAGATTTGTAAATATGGTTGAATAGCACTACAGCAGAACACATAAATCTCAAAAACAGTTCTGAGGGCCCCAAATAAATTCTCTCTGGAATAAAATAAAATAAGGTCACTGCTGCAAAGACAAAATTAAGAATATCATTGAGCAGGAGACAGTGTGGAGCCTGTAAGGAAATCAGAATGCCTGGAAGGGGATGAGATAGTTATCCCTAAAGAGTTCAGAGGAACAAAACATATAGTTGGGGAAAGGATATAAATCAAAGAGTGTCTGAATTAGGGTTGAACTCAGGAAATCTTGGTGCTCTCAGAGCTCGGTTGTTTGCTTGCAGACATTTCATTACACTTGCACTGATGATATTGCCTAGCTAGGTAATAAAACATCTGCAAACCAGCTACCTAGCTCAGAGAGCACCCCAAACTCCAAAGACATAAAGGCTGATGGAGACAGATACAGAAGGAAAGGAAGAGGAGAAGCAGAAGTGTGCTGGAAGTAAAGGGTAAGAAAAAGAGAAAGAAAGAGAAATGGGCAACCTAAAAAGATAAAAAAGAGTCAGACATTTCAAGTAGGAAAAGCAGATTGCTTGAATCTAAGGCACGGGTGTCAAACTCTCCATATCACGTGATATGTCGTGACACATTGTGACTTTTTTTGCATTGCTGGAGCTGGGGTGGACACGGCATCCATATGATGCAACTGGCCTGTGGGCCGGCAGTTTGACACCCCTGGTCTAAGGACAAGATTTACAGTAAGGGAGAGGCCAAAGAACTGCTAAGGGAAGAAAAGAAGACACAAGGCTTGTGGAGTGTGAGGGGGAGGCCATCTCAAGAATGAAGAGTGTCTAGTAGATATCAACAAGGAAAAGAGCAAGGCTGAGAGGAAGAGCTGCGCTCAGTGTATGTTACCTGGGAGGGAATAGTGGTTGGCTGAGTCAGGAGGAAGTTCTGGAAGAATGGAGTAGCCAAAAGGAAGACTTTTGTAAGGCAGAAAGAGTTTATAAAGGGGGTGAAGAAGAGCTGAGGTCTGGTTGTTGGTGAAGGAGGTAGGGAGACTGCTCAGATCTCTGGCCCATCCTCTTAGGATTGAGGGTTTTATTCAAACTGAGCTCTAGTATTCTTTAAAGTGGTTCTTGTATCTGTGTATCTGTGTAATGCTGCCTGTACACTATATGTGAATATGTATGGGTTCTGGGTTCTGAATGTAAGAAGTAAAGTAAATCTGTTCTGCTCTTTAGAACCAGGGGTTTATTTTCCTCATTTGATTTGTGCAGGTAAAAGCAAAACTACCGTTTAGAGAGCCCTTCTGTTGGTTGACAGCAGGCTTCTTTATAGTGAATTGGAGAGAATTTTTGGGAAGCTGCAGAGGGCCTGCTTTAGAGGCTCCCTGGGGAATTAGCTTTTTCGACACTGGAGGTAGCTATTGTGTGAAAAAAACAGGGCTCCCCAGGACCCACGCCAACAATACAGCATATAAATATCAAAAAAAAAAAAAAAGGTTTTCTACACATAGAGAACAATCAAGGCCAACAGCCCAATCCCACTCACTTGAAATCCCTTAAAGTTCCAGCAGCTTTGCTCTCAAGCAAGAGGATATAGAACTGAGGCCTTATATTTATTTATGTTAAGTAGCTTGCTCAGAAATTAAAAACTGTGACTTAATCCCTCTTTCCTGACGGTTTAAAAAGAAATCTTTTCCACACTTACCATTTAAGCTGATTTGGTCCTAAACTCAGGAAGGCTTGATTTAGGATTTAAGAAAATCCTCTCCAGACTGAGACACCTTGTCAACTGCTCACAAAAATGTTCAATCCAGACCATGGGCTACCGTCTCCTCCCATTGAACATCTCCCTGTCTTTGTGTTTGTTCATGCACATGTATGGCTACAGAGACATACACAGTTCACTTGCATTTATATTTGCAGAATTAAACACATCAACATTTACATACATGCAGCACAGCCAGCAGATTCAAAAAAGAACTTCCTTTCTTACTATCCTGCTTCTTTCTAGTGTCTTTGGATAATGACAACAACACAGATAGATTTTCCCCATGGTGATCTGTCCCTAAACTGGTCCGTCGATTCTTCCAATGCTGCATTCATCACTGCTGTAACTGAATCCATCCATCTTGCTGCTCTTCATTTTACATTCCATGTTCTTATGGCAATTCTGTCTTTTTGGCTTTGGGTTTTCTTTAAGTGTCTCATAACAGAAGATTTCTAGTTTGAAACCTGGCAGAAAGCTTACTTTCTTGCCCTCAGTATCCTATTTTCTCTGAGCTTTCTTTACAAAAAGCAAAAACAAACTTCAGTGACCCACTCAAAAAATAGCATTATATATTTTCTAAATTATGACAGATTGAAGATAAAGATAGTTTGAAATCAAGGACGGAAGCCTCATTTTCCTTCATTGGAAAGGATGTGTTTGTTTAAATCATGACTTTTTCCTCATTAAAATGCACACTAACAATTACCTAGGGATTAAACTGAAGGCAGACAGGGTGAGGATTGCCATTTTGGCAGCAATGAACTTTTAAGTTAATGTGTTGTTGGAACTTCAAGCAGTTACGAGTGACCAGACAGATTTTTGTAAGTTTAAAATAAGAAACCAAGTAAACTCTAGATCACCATGAGAAAATGTACTATTGAACTTGACCTGACCACAGTGCTGAACGTTCATAAATATTTTTTATTGTTTTAAACAAAGAATTTTCCTTTCTTTTAGGTTGCATTTTTGACCTCAAAGTCCGGGCTGGAAAGGATCAGGAGTTTAAAGTGCCAGGAATTCCAGAAGGCCATCCTAATACTGGTCGCAATGTAGGACAATGTGCAGTGTCTCCGTGCCAACTCATAACATGCAGAAATGGGGGGACATGCATGGAAAGTGGCTCTGCGGTGTAGTAAGTAAAGTGTAACACTTTTAATGAACTACTGCATGGGAATGCATTGACACTACGCAGATTGTCATATGGTTCTATCAGAGCTCATATATTTGCTTAGGAACAGATGTATAATCTTCTTTAGAATCACCTTGCAAGATGCACATGCAGTTCTCCTTTCCATGCTATAGTTCTTATATACTTTTTTCCTTATTCTTAGTAGCATAAATATCCATTTCAGGAACAATCTGAAGTGAATATCATACTGGGGTAGCAAATAGAGCAGTGAAGTCTGCCTCATTCAGTAATATCTACCCCAAGGCTAGAAATTATTTGCAGGTTGAGGGCCATGTCTGTTTTTTCTTTGGCTTTCTGGACAGGACTAGGATGAGCACTAAATTTAATTTAAATGTAATTGCATGAATTAAATACAATTGTTCAATTACTTCCCATGTATTTCCTCTTCCATCAGATTAAAAGTGACAGTTCAGGATCTGTAATGTCATTTGGGAATGATTTTGGGAGATAAGAGAAGAAGTGCTGCCTAGGGAGCAGTCAGATAAGAGAGGACATAGCCCACAGCTGCACAATGGGCAGAAAAAGAAGTTTAGAAGGGATTTCTCCACTTCCTTTTCAAGCTGTAAAAGAGACAGCAGGAGATTTGTACTTTCAGACCAGCAAGACTCTATTCATGTAGCCTTACAATTATATAGAATCCTGTTTCCTGTTTGTGCTACCTGGGAGGCTGACATCAGTCTTGCAATGTCTGAACATTAAGGGACACCCTATTACGCCATTTCTAAAATTAGGGGGGGGGGAATGGAACACAAAAGAACAATATTTTGGTGACAGAAGGCTTCACATGCCTTTCTTTTGGTAAATTATTTTGAGGATGGAGAGGACTGCAGTACACTGGCAATTACTCAGAATGAGTGGGGCTCTATCAAAAATATGAATTGGTTAAGGGTGGGTTTGGGAAGCAGCCAAGATTTTCTTTATATAGAAATGTGCATTAAGCCAACATCAAGTTTTAAAATATAACTGTTCTATATATCTTGCCTCAAAATGTTCAAAGTGAGACCTCCTGGTTTCTCTGCTTCAGAATGCTTTAAGAAGCTACCTTCCGTATTGACACAGAATGTAACTAAGTCATGTGCTGAAGTTTCCTCTGGTTTCCTCTTTTGCACCTCCCAGCTGTCATTGCTCTGCTGGTTGGACAGGGGCTTTCTGCACAGAAAAAATGTCAGAGTGTGATCCTGAGCACCAACCCCCCCATCAGTGCAAGCGAGGTTCCACCTGCGTCTCTGTGCCTGATGGATACAACTGCCACTGTGCTTTGGGAACCACCGGCACACACTGTGAACAAGGTAGGGTACAAACCTCCTTCAAAAGTGTATCACATGGTATCACCGGTTTCTTTTTATTCTGTGGTTGGGTGTGAAATGCACATTGAAATCATAGTGGTTTTTTTTAAAAAAAATTGAAGATATCAAAGACTTTTTGATATTAAAAAAAAGTTCTGTTTTACTGCAATCACAAAACTGCATCTCACCTATTTTGACCATGTCATGTGGGAAATTCAGTGGAGAAAGCAATTATGTTTAAAAGAGGTAGCAGTAAAAGGAAACCAGGCAGCCAAAGAAACGGTGGCTGGACACTGTCAAAGCTGACACCAGCCAGAACATAGAAAAACTCAAAGAAATAGTGCAAGATCGGAAGATGTGGCCCATAGACTCGCCAAGAGTCAGACATGACTGAATGGATAACATCATCATTATCAATACCTAGCAGGCTATTAAATCCAAACTGAACATGCAACACTACAGCCATCTCTTAAAGTGGATCTCTAAAGCAAGAGAAGGTTTTATTTAAGTACAAAAAGAGACAGGATGGTATGTTGTTGAATCATCTCTAAACTCTCCACTTATCATTCCACAGCTCCCACCCAACAATTACCAATCATGATGAGTCTCCTTCCTGGTTTGGGAGCATATCTTGAGGGAACCCTGTAGGGAGATAAGCCACAATGGGAAAACCCCTTTATACAGCAGTGGCTTTGATTTAATCACACAACATTCATTGGTGAATTGCCAGCTAGGCTGGAGGAAGGGGTCAAGTGAGAGCCTAGCATGGAATCATTGTGCAGCCACAAATGGCATAAGTTTGACCATATCTGATTTTTCCCAGGGGAAGGCAAGCAGTCTGGTGAGATTCTTGTAATGTAGGTGATAAACAATAAAGTTACTGACTAAGGCTAGTCATGAGTGGCTCTGGCTGCTTATGTCTGACAATATAAAAAACATAATCAGCAGCAGAATCCAGTCAGTATTTCATGTTCGGCACAACCATTGAAGTAGCTCTCCACTATAAATGATCACCAAGCAAAATGGCAGAGCCATGTTTTCAATGCCTTTCTTTGGTCAGTACGATTGGTGCTAATCTAAGCTCTGGAGGAGTGATGTTCCAAAGGGTGGGAGCTGTGCAGCAAAGCTCCCCTTCCTCAATCCCATCAGATGACACTCCTACCTAAACAAGACCTACAACATGTCTCTCCTGATGGGGGAGTAGATCTAACCAGGGAGTGGCTATCTGCTGGTTCCATGCTACACAGGCCCTTATTAGTCATAACCAGCACCTAGAATTAAACCTAGAAGCATACTGGTATACAGAAGCAGAGGTATAATATGCACTGATCCAGAAGCACGCATGTTGTGCTACTGTATTTTGCACCAACTGCAGCTTCTGGATGCTCTCCAAGACCATCCCCATTTAGCTATGAAATTCTTGTCTAATAGCTGATGCTCATAACCATTACGCCACTCTTATTAAAATACAATTAAATCACTCTAATTATAGTTACTGACACAACGCCTCACATCTAGCAATTGATATTTAGATGTGCTTTTGTGCTTGCTTTGGCTTTCAAAGTTGTTTTACTCTGTGGACATGAAATAAGAATCAGCCATGTCTAATACATTATTAGACAATTACTGAATCAGCACTTAACATCCTTAATGAGTGGCATTGTATTCCTTACGTGATGTGCTATAAATGATCCCTTTCTGATCCATATAAGAACTGCAACTGCAGAGAGGAAAATATAATCTCCTAAAGTTCTTCTTTAATACTTCTTCCCCCAGTGAATAAAAGTGAGGATGGCATAAATTGCAACAAACTTGAGGATTTGTAATGAAAAAGTCCACTGCTGCTGTCTCAAAATCTTGGATTTCAACTTTCCCTAACACCTAGCAGCATAACGAACTGTCACTTTTTTTTTCAAAGTATGATTTTCCTAGTGTGGGCTAAGAAGAAAGAAAGCATCTTAGAAACAATCAGACTAAATATTTGATTTTTAGGTACAAAATCAGGGAGCAAAGAAGTAAAGAGTGTCTCAGTAGAGCAGGAAATAAACCAAGGAGTCATGAAAAGTAATAACTATTGAGGAAGAAAGGAAAGGAAACATTAAAAAAATAACTGAGAATTTATGACGCATGTAGGTTAGTAGAAAAGAAACAACAAAACAGAGAGAACATCAATATAGTTTAGAACAGTGGTTCTCAACCTTTTTAATGCCGCGACCCCCAACCGGTCGTAAGTCAAGGACTACTCAACTGGTGCAGCACCGTTTGCAGAATGGGACTTTTGGCGGGCTCAGCAGGGCAGAGACAGCCTGGACAATTCCTATTGGCTTTGGAAAGCCAATAGAATTAGACTCTATTCAAGAGAGTCTATTCTATTGGCTTTCAAAAGAATAAAATAGAATAAAAGGGAGTAGCACAGCTAAGGAAAAGGGGGAAAAAATGGCGGACTGTGTTGTTTGGCGACCCCTGTGAAAGGGTCGTTCGACCCCAAATGGGGTCCCGACCCACAGGTTGAGAACCACTGGTTTAGAAAGATACTTCATGGCACATTGTTTAGAGTTTATACAACTGGAAGAAGTGACTTAGTGTATGGTAGGACTGAACTTTTTGCAGCCATTATTTGTAGAATATAATAGGCAGCAATTATGAAAACAGTGATTTCTTCTCCTTTCCAGAGGCCACAGCATAGCTTCAATCAAAGGTGAAACAGGTTATCCAGCCATGTTTATGTAACAGTTGGATGCAAAAGCCATACCAATAGAAGTGCACCATTATAAATAATAACACACTTGTATGGCAATTCCCCATTCTTGGAAAAATGAACACGAGAAGCATTTGGCATGAACTAAGCCTGGCTGCTTTACTCACTAGTGGAAAGTGATTAGTGCTCTGAGCTTTATCAGAACGCATATGGATTAAAGCCTATTAGTTTGCAATTTACAGATATGATTCTCCTATTTATCAGGAAGAGCCGGTTAGGTCTAGTGATTAAGGCACCAGGCTTGAAACCATGAGATTGTGTCTTCTAGTCTGGCCTTAGGCACGAAAGCTGGCTGGGTGACTTTGGGCCAGTTACGGGTAGCCCTCGACTTATAACTATTCGTTTAGTGACCATTTGAAGTTACGGCAGCCCAGAAAAAAGTGGCCGATGACCATTTTTCACATTACCATTGGAGCATCCCCCTGGTCACATGATGAAAATCTGGATACTTGGCAACTGGCACGTATTTCTAATGGTTGCCGTGTCCCTGGGTCCCTTTGCAAAAAGCAAAGTCAATGGGGAAGGCAGATTCACTTAACAGTCATGTTACTAACTTAACAGCTGCAGTGATTCACTTAACAATTGTGGCCAAAAAGATCATAAAATGGGACAAAGGTTACTTAACATCTGTCTCGCTTAGTAATGGAAATTTGGGGCTAAATTGTGATTTTAAGTTGAGAACTACCTCTATTTCCCCACAGCTCACAACATTAGGCTCAGGCAACCGGCTGGTAAGTCAATTCCTGTCACAACCAATGAGTCAAGGCTCAGTGTATTTGAAAAACCACAGAAGCACTTTGCACAGGGCAGGAGATTGTGCCTGAGTGATGCTGTGACAGTTGTAAAAGTAGGCTGGTTGCCAAGAGCCCAAATTTTGATCATAGGAATACTGAGATGGTCGGAATTGCAAAGACCAATCCCTTTGGCTTCAGTGCCATCATAATTTAAAACTGAATGAATGGAAATGGCCCAAGGACTACTTGTATTAACTTTCTATAGATGCTTGCTGCTTTAACTGCTGTCGCTATTCTCTGTCCTAGTGCTGTAACAACATCCAAAAAAAAAGTCTCATTAGAAACCCTGTATGCAGAACGGGTGGCTTCCCAGCCGTCATGGACCTTAACAGGTGACCTGATTATATTCAAAGAGCTCAGGCTCCCCAGGGCTCATATATTTCCCAGGATTGATTATGCTTGATACAATTTCACTGTAAGGTGTCTAAGGAAAGCAAACAGTCTTGACCTTCTTGTCTATTATGAAGCCTGATAAATGAAAAGAGATGGAGAGAAACCTGGAAACCCGCTTTCCACAACTCAAATTAAGACTCAAACAACTATAATTGTCATGTAAAATGAAGGAAGCCTTATAAGGCTGGTAGCTGAAAAATAATCAAGAAGTTGCAGCACCAAGTGTGTTTACCATAAAGTTAAATTAACTGCTCTTCAAGGCAGTAAATAAAGCATAGTCAGCTAGTTTAAACAGAATAAATGTTGATATCATTAGTTTGGGAAATAGAAGTATAACAAAGTAAAGTGCATAGGAATCTAAAATAAATTGATAAAAAGAAAGACTATTTAATGATTCTGTACATAGAAGATATATTAGACTACTATAATGAAAGATAATCTGTAGATGGCAGCATAGGATAGCAGTTTGTTTTACCAATGGCATTGATTGAACTTTACTTTTACTGGCTCTGTGCTTATAAATAGTGAAGTTGGCAAATGACTGCTCAGGCACTAGAGATAACTGAAGAAATGTTAATAAAAAAAGAGATCTGCCTATCTAATCAGCATTCTGGTACCCCCCATGACTGGCATGGTAGAGGAACAGTACATTCCAAAAAGTGGGTGGACATGGATGGAGCAGGATTAAAAACTATCATTGCCTATATTGCTGTAACACTGTAATAATGCTGTAATGACTGTAATCATATTACATTTATTACATGATGTAATAATATTACATTTTATTACGTTAGAAATGATGCTTCATTTGTACCAAAGGTTGGGAGGGTGCGTAGTTTGTGCGTTCCTGGCTCGTGAGAAACCCATCAGCAGGATTTCTTTGCTATCTGCTATGTCATTCTCATGGCTGGGAACTCCCAAGTTATCCTGTCCCAGCAATGCTCATATTTGTCATCTCCAAGTCAGGATGTAGTGAGCCTTGGGCTGCTGTTTTTGTTGGCAAAACTTTCACTGGGCTCTAAATGCACAGGATATTAAGGAGGGCTGGAATGAGGTATCAATAAGATGTCATTTTAACAAGGGCTGAATTTTGCTAAGGAAGGGGGGCTCATAGGCACGTCCACTTTTACTCTGCACAGAACTGACCTTGAAAATAGCATACCTCCACCATGACAAGAAGCCATGGAGAGGCAGGTCTGCTAGAAATACTTCTGTTAGTCTCTTGCAGCAAAACAAGGAAGAGTCTTTCTGTTTCTGGAACCTGGAATTAACTTCCTAACAGTGAGAACAATTAACCAGTGGAACAGCTTGCCTTCAGAAGTTGTGGGTGCTTCATCAATGGAGGTTTTTAAGAAGAGACTGGACAGCCACTTGTCTGGAATAGTATAGGTTCTCCTGCCTAAGCAGGGGGCTGGACTAGAAGACCTCCAAGGTCCTTTCCAGCTCTGTTCCAACAATGAAGAGAAGGACGAGGGGGGACATGATAGCAGTGTTCCAATATCTCAGGGGCTGCCACAAAGAAGAGGGAGTCAGGCTATTCTCCAAGGCGCCTGAAGGCAGGACAAGAAGCAATGGATAGAAACTGATCAAGGAGAGAAGCAACCTAGAACTAAGGAGAAACTTCCTGACAGTTAGAACAATTAACCAGTGGAACAACCTGCCTCCAGAAGCGATGAATGCTCCAACACTGGAAGTTTTTAAGAAGAGACTGGATAATCATTTGTCTGAAATGGTATAGGGTTTCCTGCCTCAGCAGGAGGTTGGACTAGATGACCTCCAAGGTCCCTTCCAACTTTTTTATTATTATTATTATTATTATTATCGATCATCGCACAGTCAGCCAGATGTTCAGACTGGATTTGGCATTTTGTCTACCTATCGAGTCCTTACCCAGGACCTGGGATAGGCAGATGTGGATGTTTGATGGTATTACGGATATCGTCGCAGGATGGAAGCAGTTCCTAATAAGGCCGCCTTTTGCAATTGACTAATAGCGAATTTGTCAATGCCAATGATGGTGTTCAAGTGGTGCTCCAGTTGTTTTGGGATTGCACCCAAGGAGCCTATGACTATTGGTACTACCCTTGCTTGCTTTTGCCACAGTCTTTCTATTTCTATTTGTAGGTCTTTGTATTTTGTTATCTTCTCCAGTTCTTTCTCTTCTATTCTGCTGTCTCCAGGCACTGCCACGTCCACTATCCAGACTTTTTTGTCTTTCTTATCGACAATTGTTAAGTCTGGGGTGTTATGTTGCAGGTGCTTGTCTGTTTGAATTCTGAAGTCCCAGAGCAGTTTAATTTTATCATTTTCTATGACTTTCTCTATTTTATGATCCCACCAGTTTTTGCTTACAGGCAAATGATATTTTTTGCAGATCTTCCAATGCACCATTGTTGCTACTTTGTCATGCCGCTGCTTGTAATCAGTTGTGCAATCTTCTTGCAACAGCTTACCAAGTGGTCCACTGTTTCTTCAGCTTCTTTGCATAGGCGGCACTTACTGTCTGTTGCTGTCTTCTCAATTTTGACTTTGTATGCATTTGTCCTTAAGGCTTGGTCTTGTGCAGCCAGAATTAGTCCCTCGGTCTCTTTCTTCAATTTTCCTGCTCTTAGCCATTGCCAGGTTTTATTATTATCTGCTTTCCCAGCTATTTTTTTCATGTATTGGCCATGTAGTGCTTTGTCTTCCCATGCCTCTATTCTGTTCTTCATTTGGTCTTTCTTGTAGGCCAGTTTGGTCTCTCCAGTAGTTAGTAAGCCTTCCTGATATACTAATTTCAGTGCATCTTCATCATTGTTCTTCAGATATTCTTCCAAAGCCATTTTTTCTTCTTCAACCATCTGATGTACTTGTAGCATTCCACGCCCACCTATTTGCCTTGGTAGATAAAGTCTATCAATGTCACTGCGTGGATGAAGGGCATGATTCATTGTCATTATTTTTCTGGTCTGCCTATCCATTGCTTTTAGTTCTGCTTGAGTCCAGTCCACTATTCCAGCTGTGTACCTAATGACTGGGATTGCCCAGGTGTTGATTGCCTTTATGGTATTTCCTCCATTGAGTTTGGATTTTAAGATCTTCTTCACTCTCTTGATGTATTCACCTCTAATCTTTTTCTTGACTTCAGTGTGCTTGATGTTGTCAGCTTGAAGGATACCCAAGTATTTGTAGTACTCTTCCTCATCCAGACTCTTAATGTTATTTTCGTGGGGCATCTTGATTCCTTCAGTTTTCACTATTTTTCCTTGTTTGATAGTAAGTGTGGCACATTTGTCCAAGCCAAACTCCATTACAATATCTTGGCTATATATACGGACAGTGTTGAGCAGCGATTCTATTTCAGATGATGTTTTTCCATACAGCTTCAGATCATCCATATAAAGGAGGTGGGATAGTCTGGCAGATGTTTTTGATGTTTGATAGCCATGTCCTGAGTTATTCAGTATTGTTGACAGAGGAAACAGTGCAATAACAAATAGTAATGGTGATAATGAATCTCCTTGAAATATTCCTCTCTTGATATTAACCTCTCCCAGCCTCTCACCATTGATCTGCAACTGTGTCTTCCATTGTGCCATCGATCTTTGCTTATTATTATTATTATCGATCATCGCACAGTCAGCCAGATGTTCAGACTGGATTTGGCATTTTGTCTACCTATCGAGTCCTTACCCAGGACCTGGGATAGGCAGATGTGGATGTTTGATGGTATTACAGATATCGTCGCAGGATGGAAGCAGTTCCTAATAAGGCCGCCTTTGCATATTATTATTATTCTCAATCATCGCACAGTCAGCCAGATGTTCAGACTGGATTTGGCATTTTGTCTACCTATCGAGTCCTTACCCAGGACCTGGGATAGGCAGATGTGGATGTTTGATGGTATTACAGATATCGTCGCAGGATGGAAGCAGTTCCTAATAAGGCGCCTTTTGCATATTATTATTATTCTCAATCATCGCACAGTCAGCCAGATGTTCAGACTGGATTTGGCATTTTGTCTACCTATCGAGTCCTTACCCAGGACCTGGGATAGGCAGATGTGGATGTTTGATGGTATTACAGGTATCGTCGCAGGATGGAAGCAGTTCCTAATAAGGCCGCCTTTTGCAATTGACTAATAGCAAATTTGTCAATGCCAATGGTGTTCAAGTGGTGCTCCAGTTGTTTTGGGATTGCACCCAAGGAGCCTATGACTATTGGTACTACCCTTGCTTGCTTTTGCCACAGTCTTTCTATTTCTATTTGTAGGTCTTTGTATTTTGTTATCTTCTCCAGTTCTTTCTCTTCTATTCTGCTGTCTCCAGGCACTGCCACGTCCACTATCCAGACTTTTTTGTCTTTCTTATCGACATTGTTAAGTCTGGGGTGTTATGTTGCAGGTGCTTGTCTGTTTGAATTCTGAAGTCCCAGAGCAGTTTAATTTTATCATTTTCTATGACTTTCTCTATTTTATGATCCCACCAGTTTTTGCTTACAGGCAAATGATATTTTTTGCAGATCTTCCAATGCACCATTGTTGCTACTTTGTCATGTCGCTGCTTGTAATCAGTCTGTGCAATCTTCTTGCAACAGCTTACCAAGTGGTCCACTGTTTCTTCAGCTTCTTTGCATAGGCGGCACTTACTGTCTGTTGCTGTCTTCTCAATTTTGACTTTGTATGCATTTGTCCTTAAGGCTTGGTCTTGTGCAGCCAGAATTAGTCCCTCGGTCTCTTTCTTCAATTTTCCTGCTCTTAGCCATTGCCAGGTTTATTATTATCTGCTTTCCCAGCTATTTTTTTAATGTATTGGCCATGTAGTGCTTTGTCTTCCCATGCCTCTATTCTGTTCTTCATTTGGTCTTTCTTGTAGGCCAGTTTGGTCTCTCCAGTAGTTAGTAAGCCTTCCTGATATACTAATTTCAGTGCATCTTCATCATTGTTCTTCAGATATTCTTCCAAAGCCATTTTTTCTTCTTCAACCATCTGATGTACTTGTAGCATTCCACGCCCACCTATTTGCCTTGGTAGATAAAGTCTATCAATGTCACTGCGTGGATGAAGGGCATGATTCATTGTCATTATTTTTCTGGTCTGCCTATCCATTGCTTTTAGTTCTGCTTGAGTCCAGTCCACTATTCCAGCTGTGTACCTAATGACTGGATTGCCCAGGTGTTGATTGCCTTTATGGTATTTCCTCCATTGAGTTTGGGATTTTAAGATCTTCTTCACTCTCTTGATGTATTCACCTCTAATCTTTTTCTTGACTTCAGTGTGCTTGATGTTGTCAGCTTGAAGGATACCCAAGTATTTGTAGTAATCTTCCTCATCCAGACTCTTAATGTTATTTTCGTGGGGCATCTTGATTCCTTCAGTTTTCACTATTTTTCCTTGTTTGATAGTAAGTGTGGCACATTTGTCCAAGCCAAACTCCATTACAATATCTTGGCTATATATACGGACAGTGTTGAGCAGCGATTCTATTTCAGATGATGTTTTTCCATACAGCTTCAGATCATCCATGTAAAGGAGGTGGGATAGTCTAGCAGATGTTTTTGATGTTTGATAGCCATGTCCTGAGTTATTCAGTATTGTTGACAGAGGAAACAGTGCAATAACAAATAGTAATGGTGATAATGAATCTCCTTGAAATATTCCTCTCTTGATATTAACCTCTCCCAGCTTCTCACCATTGATCTGCAACTGTGTCTTCCATTGTGCCATCGATCTTTGCACAAATTTTCTGATGTTTCTACTTACTCCTGTTATTTCTAGGCACTTGATTATCCAGTCATGTGGCAGAGAGTCAAATGCCTTTTTGTAGTCAATCCATGCCACATTCAGGTTGGTCTTCCTTCTCTTGCAGTTTTCCAAGATCATTTTGTCTATTAGGAGTTGATCTTTTGTTCCTCTGCTATTGGGGCGGTTTCCTTTCTGCTCAGGTGGAAAGAGATTGTTTTCAACTAGATGCTGTTGTACTGCATCAGCTACACACCAGTTAGTAATTTGAAAGTTGTTGGTAAGCAGGTAATTGGCCTGTAGTTACCTGGTGTTGCCCCTTTTGCTGGATTTTTCATTATTAGGTAGGTTTTCCCAGTTGTTAGCCACTTTTCAATTTCTCCTCCTTGTAGTATATTGTTGAACTGCTTGGCAATGAGTGGGTGTATAACAGTTAGATGTTTCAACCAAAACCCATGCAGTTCATCTTCACCTGGTGCTGACCAATTTTTGATTTTCTTTGCTCTTTTTTCTACCATTTTTGTTGTTATTACTAGTTCTTTCATTTCAACTTCTGTTTTATTTGCATCCACCTCTTTTAACCAAGCTGCATCCTTGTTGTATTTCTTTGGGTTATCCCATATCTGCTTCCAGAATTGCACTGTTTCTTCCTTGTCAGGTACTGACTGATTCCTTGCAGTTTCTCCATTGATGGATTGGTAGAAACGTTTCTGATTGGATTGAAATTGGAGGTTCTGCCTATAGTTTGCAATTCGAGCTTCATATCTACTGATTTTCCTGGCTATAGCTGTTATTGGTTGCTTTATTATTTCCAGTGCTTCCTTGATCTTCCGTGTTTCTAAGTGGTATTTCTTGATTAGGTATTCTTTGGTCTTCTTGTTCTTCAGCTTCTTTTCTTTCATCTGTTCTAGCTTGCTTGCATGTGATCTTAACTTGCTGATCTTATTATTATTATTATTATTATTATTATTATTATTATTACTTTCATCATCATCATCATCATCATCATCTTCTGGCAGTTTTATTGTGGCACAAGGTTTTCTCTACTGCAGTCACCACAAGTGGTCTCAGTGGTTAGTGTAGAATTCTGCATGCTTACACACACACACACACACACACACCATTTTACTATTCTGAATGTTAAAATATTTTTTTGAGGACACTTAATTTCTTTACTGCCAATTTCCCAATACATTATAAAATAAAACATTCTTTATTTGATATGCATATTGAAAGGATCTAATTTTTGGTCTCACAAAATTGCATTATTAACAGAATATTGAACAGAACAGAAACCCACAGATCTAGATATTTAACACAACCCAGTGAACCATCCCCAAACATAAGAACAAACTACAAAACTCTATAGTATTCCTGTAGAGATTGGCAGTGGAATCTCAGGATCCAGGATGCAACAAATGGGATGTTAGGAAATGGCAGTTGTGCTGCCTAAACCTAATTTAGCAATTAGTGATCTACACCTATGGGTATTTATTCAGCAGCAAGTCCCATTCAAATCAACACATTTATTCCAGCAGGGTTAGGTATACACAGAACTGCAGTTCAGAAGTTAATGGAAAAACTAAATGTTTTGAAAGTCTGAACTGTTTGATGTTATGCAGATAGCATTGCAAAGAGGTGGATTGATTCAGCTCCATTTTTAAATAGGACTGAATCTCAGGTGCCATAGTAGTGGATTTTTTGCATTGTTGAGGTTGGAGTCTGAAGTCTTTTCTGATATGATGCAGTTTTAATGGCTTTAATATACAAGTATTACTTATTATTATTTAACACTTTGTTAAAATCCAATTGCTTTAATTAAACCAAAACACTTAAAAATAAATCTGTCTCTACTTCGGCCCCAGCACCACTGCCACTACTGAGAAATGTCGCTGTGCAAGCCAATCAGAAGGGCAGAGATCTACAGGGAGAGGGGAATAGGGAGAGGGAAAGTTGAGATTCCTCAAATTTTGGTCATATGAATGTGAGGATGCTACATCAGCCGAAACATCAGGGGCTAAAATATCATTTGTTCCGTGCTGCCATAACTTTGGACGGTTGCTGAAAAAATGGTTGTTAACTCAAAAACAACCTGTGTATATGTGCATCCATTTGGTTCTCGGCTTAATTCTATGTAGTAATGTGTACAAGTACAAAAGAGGCAGTTTTGTCTAGTGATTATGACACCAGGCTAGAAATGAGGAGACTCTGAGTTCTAATCCCACTTTAGGCATGAAAGCCAGTTGGGTGATTTTTTTCGACCAATCACTCTCTCGTAGTCCAACATACTTCACAGGATTGTTGTTGTGGGGAAAATAAGAGGAGGAAGGACTATTGTGTGTGTTTGCCACCTTTATAAAAGGTGGCATATTTATAAAAATAATAAATGTGAGATATAAATGTAAATAAATAAATAAAGCTTAAATTATGTCAGGTATTTTTTCCAACCAAGAAATGTTACTAATAAATCTTGGTAGTGAGGGCCACAGTGGTGATTCTGCCTTATGCTATTAATAATGAGAAAAAAATACATTTCTTTTCATAATAATATACCCAATGAAGGGAACTCAAAATGGTGGTAAAAATAATATTACAGATTGATCTTGTGGATAACAAATATTTCTTAGATAACAAGATTGCAGGCTAATTATCAAGGCATCCACATCACTGGTGAAGTCAAGTATAAACTCATCCCTTTACTGCAGGACAGAAAATCCATTTTCATATTTATTTCTTGGTTTTGTGCTAGTATCCTAATAAACTGATTTATTGATTGATTATGTGCCATCAAGTCATTTTCAACTCCTAGTAATTACACAGATGTTTTTTCCCCATGACATTCTATTCCCAACCTGTCCTTTCAGGTCTTTCAATGATGCAATCATAGCAATTATACCCAAGTTCATCCTCCTTGCTGCTGGTGGTCTTCTTCTCTTTCCTCCCACTTCTCCCAGTATTAAGGCCTTCTGTAGAGAGCTAGGTCCTCACATAATGTTCCTAAATTAGGATAATTTGAGCCTGGTCATTTGTGCCTTGAGTGAGAATTCTGGGTTGATTTGTTCGATGTGTTGTTGGTTTGGGTTTTTTTGGCTGTCTATGGTGTTCTTCAATACCAAAGTTCAAAGGCATTCTTAATCTTCTTATCCAGCAGATTACAAATTGCCCAGACAGCTGAATAATGCAAGTCCAGGTCCAATTCAAGATGTTGCTTATTACTTATAAACCTCTTTATGACATAGATCCAGGTTACCGTAGGATGGGATTGGCCCTGTGCCAGCAGAAGTGGCATACTGCAAACCTCATCAGTCAAGGAATTCTGTCTGGTGGGGTTCAGGAGAAGAGCCTTTTCTTCTGTAGCTCCTGCTCTCTGGAACATTGAGATCCTCACCCACTCTCTTGGCCTTAAGGAGGGGCCTTAAAATCTGGCTCTGACTATTGGCCTGAGACCCTGATTGGGCCTTGTCATTCTGAAAGTGGTGACTGGATTAATAAAAGATCCCACCTCCACTTCATTGTACACCGCCCCTCCCCTGTACTTATCTAAGCTACTGTATTTCTCTATGATTTTAATGTTATATTTATTGTCTTCCTGTTTAAATATTTTATGTTGTTGTTGTTGTTGTTAATTGTGAAGTCGTGTCCAACCCATCGCGACCCCATGGACAACATTCCTCCAGGTCTTCCTGTCCTCCACCATCTTCTGGAGTCCATTTAAGCTGACACCTACTGCTTCAGTGACTCCATCCAGCCACCTCGTTCTCTGTCGTCCCCTTCTTCTATTGCCCTCAATCTTTCCCAGCATTAAGCCCTTCTCCAGTGAGTCCTTCCTTCTCATTAGGTGGCCAAAGTATTTGAGTTTCAACTTCAGGATCTGGCCTTCTAAAGAGCAGTTGGGGTTGATCTCTTCTAGGACTGACTGGTTTGAACGCCTTGCAGTCCAAGGGACTCGCAGGAGTCTTCTTCAGCACCATAGTTCAAAGGCCTCAATTCTTTGGCGCTCAGCCTTTCTTATGGTCCAACTTTCACAGCCATACATTGCAACTGGGAAAACCATGGCCTGGACTATACGCAATTTTGTTGGCAGGGTGATGTCTCTGCTTTTTAGTATGCTGTCTAGATTTGCCATAGCTTTCCTTCCCAGGAGCAAGCGTCTTTTAATTTCTTGGCTGCAGTCCCCATCTGAGGTGATCTTGGAGCCCAGAAAAATAAAATCTGTCACTACCTCCATTTCTTCCCATCTATTTGCCAGGAATTGAGAGGGCCGGATGCCATGATTTTGGTTTTCTTAATGTTGAGTTTCAAGCCAACCTTTGCACTCTCCTTCTTCACCCGCATCAAGAGGCTCTTTAGTTCCTCTTCACTTTCTGCCATTAGAATGGTATCATCTGCATATCTTAGGTTGTTGATATTTCTCCCGGCAATCTTAATTCCAACTTTTGATTCATCTAGCCCTGCCTTTCTCATGATGTGCTCTGCATATAAGTTAAATAGGCAGGGCGACAGTATACAGCCTTGCCGGACTCCTTTTCCAATATTGAACCAATCAGTGGTTCCGTGTCCAGTTCTCACTGTTACTTCTTGATCTGCATATAGGTTTCTCAAGAGACAAATAAGATGGTCTGGTATTCCCATCTCTTTAAGAACTTGCCACAATTTGTTGTGATTCACACAATCAAAGGCTTTAGCATAGTCAATGAAGCAGAAGTAGATGTTTTTCTGGAACTCCCTAGCTTTCTCTATGATCCAGCGTATGTTGGCAATTTGATCTCTAGTTCCTCTGCCTCTTCGAAATCCTGCCTGTACTTCTGGTAGTTCTCGATCCACATACTGCTGGAGTCTAGCTTGTAGGATTTTAAGCATAACTTTACTAGCATGTGAAATGAGTGCAATGGTGCGATAGTGTGAACATTCTTTGGCATTGCCTTTCTTTGGAATTGGAATGTAAACTGACCTTTTCCAATCCTGTGGCCACGGTTGAGTTTTCCAAATTTGCTGGCAAATTGAGTGTAGCACTTTTACTGCATCGTCTTTTAAGATTTTGAATAGCTCAGCTGGAATACTGTCACCTCCACTAGCTTTGTTGTTGCTCAGATTTTTTAAGGCCCATTTCACTTCACATTCTAGGATGTCTGGTTCGAGGTCAATGACCATCTCATTGTGGTTATCTGGGATGTTAAGCTCATTCTTGTATAGTTCTTCTGTGTAGTTTTGCCATCTCTTCTTAATCTCTTCTGCCTCTGTTAGGTCTCTGCCATTTTGGTCCTTTATCATGCCCATCTTTGCATGAAACATTCCCTTCATATCTCCAATTTTCTTGAAGAGATTTCTGGTCCTCCCTATTCTGTTGTTTTCTTCTATTTCTTTGCACTGTTCATTTAAGAAGGCATTCTCATCTCTTCTAGCTACTCTCTGGAATTCTGCATTCAATTGGGTGTATCTTTCTCTTTTGTCTTTCGCTTCCCTTCTTTCCTCAGCTATTTGCAAAGCTTCCTCAGACAGCCATTTTGCTTTCTTGCATTTCTTTTTCTTTGGGATGGTTTTAGTTGCTACCTCTTGTACAATGTTGCGAACTTCCATCCATAGTTCTTCAGGCACTCTGTCTATCAGATCTAATTCCTTAAATTTATTTGTCACCTCTACTCTATATTCACCAGGAATATGATTTAATTCATACCTGCGTGGCCTAGTGCTTTTCCTTACTTTTTTCAATTTAAGCCTAAATTTTGCAACGAGAAGTTCATGATCTGAGCCACAGTCAGCTCCTGGTCTTGTTTTTACTGACTGTATAGAGCTTCTCCATCTTTGGCTACAGAGCACATAGTCAATCTGATTTCTATGTTGACCGTCTGGTGATGTCCATGTGTAGAGCAGTCTCTTGGGTTGTTGGAAAAGAGTGTTTGTTATGACCATCGTATTCTCTTGACAAAATTCTATTAGCCTGTGCCCTGCTTCATTTTGTACTCCAAGGCCAAACTTGCCTGTTATTCTGGTTATCTTTTGGCTTCCTACCTTAGCATTCCAATCCCCCATGATGATAAGGACATCATTTTTGGGTGTTAATTCTATAAGGTGCTGTAGGGCTTCATAGAACCGGTCAATTTCATCCTCTTTAGCACCAGTGGTTGAGGCATAGATTTGGATTATTGTAATATTGAATGGTTTGCCTTGGATTCGGATTGAGATCATTCTGTCATTTTGGGGATTGTATCCCAGTATTGCTTTTCCTATTCTTTTATTGACTATGAAGGCTACTCCATTTCTTCTGAGGGATTCTTGCCCACAGTAGTATACCTGATGGTCATCTGAGTTAAATTCACCCATTCCTGTACATTTTAGTTCGCTGATTCCTAAGATGTCGATATTCAGTCTTGTCATCTCTTTTTTGACTACGTCTAGCTTGCCTTGATTCATGGATCTTACATTCCAGGTTCCTATGGAGAAAAAATCTTTACAGCATTGGACTTTCCTTTCACCACCAGATATATCCACAGCTGAGCGTCCTTTCGGCTTTGGCCCAGTCGCTTCATTCTTTCTGGCGTTACTAGTACTAGCCCTCTGCTCTTCCCCAGTAGCATATTGGACACCTTCCGACCTGAGGGGCTCATCTTCCAGCGTCATATCTTTTTGCCTTTTAGTACTGTCCATGGGGTTTTCATGGCAAAGATACTGGAGTGGTTTGCCAATTCCTTCTCCAGTCGATCACATTTTGTCTGAACTCTCTGCTATGACCTGTCCGTCTTGGGTGGCCCTGCACGGCATAGCTTATAGCTTCATTGAGTTACGCAAGCCCCTTTGCCACAACAAGGCAGTAATCCATAAAGGGGTAAATATTTTATAATATTGTTTTATCAATTGTGTGCTGTCCATAATTGCATGACTGTGAGGTGGATGGTATATAAATTTAATAAATAAATAAGTAAATAATAAATCTTGAACTGTGATCCACTAGATCTTTGCTTTGTTTAAAGGACTAGCTGGACCTTCCAGATTCACTTTTCCAATATGTTGAATAACTCCAGTGGGTATAATGAATAAAGCACACAGAGATTTTTTAATATATTCTCTGACTAATAAAGGCTTATATGCCATTCCAATCAAAAATTTTCTATGTTGCTGACATTACTTTAACAACTTATGAGACAACAAGCATCCAATATAAACCTACAGAGTTGAGATTTCTTCTATAAATTTCCATATGTAGTATTCTTAATATTATGTGGGAATATCAACAGCAGTTTTTATACTTTACTTCTAATCCAAGCAATTGCATATAAAGCAACTTAGAAAAATGAGTAAACATCAAAGAGTTCCAATATTTGCTTCATTGCTGTAATTCACAGACCATGGTGTCACAGTAATGGGACTATTAAAAAGAAAATAAATTAAGATCAGAGAATGAAATTGTTGTAGAGCCATAAAAAAATGACATTTCATTTATAGAGGAATTATACTGATCCACACATTCAAGTTCCTGGCTGTCAAGCCGTGCAGCCTAATTCAGTTACATATATTTCTAGAAACTCTTTTACATTATACATATAGTATCCAATTCTTGTTGGAACTAGATTATAAAACATAAGAAATCCATTAGTAGGCTCCCTAATTTTTTTTTATTATTTTTTAATTGAAGTAGCCAACAGGCTTTTCATAATTAACCTGTACATTTCCCTGGCTCAGATCATTCTCTGCTATTCCCATAAGGGGAAAAGATACTCACCCTTAACACCTTAAATAGGAAGAGGAGAGCTTCAGCATCTCCTTTTTTACACATAGATTTTTTTTTCTGTTTAAAAACTTTGAGGAGCAATAAATACCTGCCGTGTGCGACATTGCCATTGCTATTCACTTCAAGATTCACAGATGTTTCTGAGGTCAAAGGTTAAAACGACTCTCCTGTAATGAAATGGGAGGGTGCAGGTTGCATAAAGCTGCCATGCAAATTATTATCTAGAGAGAGGAGCATCCATGACAACAGATAAACTTAGAAGAACAAATATGTGATTGGTGACCTATAGTGCATTGAAAGGCACCTGGCGGAGAATAATGAGTGCAAGAGGGAAAGAGAGACACAGTTGTAGCTACAGTGCCTGTAAAATCAACAAAGTCCTGTGATTCTAATTGGTCAAATGGGATTTGTGTGTCCTAACATTGAAGAACAGGTTGGTTTCAGAGTTTTACTTTTGAACACACTTGTTATTCTATAAAGGGATAAAGAAGAACAGTTACTTTCCAGACCTACAACAATTCCTGAAACACCATACAGATAGTCCTTGACTTACAATCAGTTATTTAGTAACCGTTAAAATTATAACAGACCTCTGCCACTCAGTTTCAAGTTCTGATGCACACACACACAAAACACCTTTGGTCACTTGATTGCATTTTAAGAGTTTGGCAGCTGGCTTTCATTTATAGCTGTTGGCTTTCATTTATAGCTGTTTGCAAAGTCTTGTGGTCACATGACCATAATTAACCAAGTTTTTTTGCTGGAAACCAGTCTTTAATTGCTTATTGGGTACAAAGGGTTTGTTCAATGGCCATCACATTTGCTTGATGACCATGGCATTCCCTTAGTGATTGTGTCATTCTCTTAATGACCACTGCAAAATAGTTGGTAAAATTTGGTTCAGCCACATGATGACCTGTTTGATGATTGGCATGAGTTATCATAATTCCGGGCTCAGTTCTGCTCCTAAGACAAGGACTGCCAGTGCTGTATTTTCTAAATATGGTATGTTTTGTGTCCCAGTCGAATATCAGCACAATTTTCCACATCTCAGTATTCTTCCACACAGTTTTCAAGCATCCTGCTTAATTAATGAAACAGGAAGGAAATATATGTATTTCATAAAGATGACATTTTTAAAGTTACTACCCAGTGCTTTGGATACTACTCTCAAGCAGAATTGGAAGATTGGATTATCATGATTCATTTAACCTCAGTGAAAAAATGCAGTAAGATGATGCAATTCAATACAATATCATCAATCTGTGCATAATCAGTGTGGTTCAGAAAATTCAGAGAAGAGTCCAGTTTAGCTGTATTCCCCAATTTGCCATGAGAATATGTTCTGTGCCTCTGTTTCTCCTTAGTGACTGTTTGAAGTTACAATGGCACTGAAAAAGTTCCCCCCCAAGCCACAGCGAGCAAGACACCTGCCTGCCCACTCAGCAGCACTCTTCCTCCTGTCCGAGGTTTTCATTGTTATGAGCATTTCTGTTGAGGATTGGCAGCAAGGGTGGGGTGGGGGAATGTTTGGTTTTTATTTCCCCTGTCTACTTGGTGGTTGGAGCAGGTTTTTGGTCACTTCATATGACCCTGGGACACTGTGACTGTCATAAATATGAATCAGTCGCCAAGACCCTGGAGATGCTGCAACATTCCAGCTGATTGGTGCTTCTTCAGGGCTCAGCAGAAGCACCAGGATCAGCACCGAGCTCCAGCTAGAGCCTGGTGCTGATCCTGGCGCTTCCGCTGAGCCCTGACAGCCCTGCAGCTCCAGCCATCTCTCACTCAGGCTTGTGCAGTCCTGCCACTGGTTCAGCTCATTCCCCTCCCCCACTACCACTTTTCTAGGATGGGTGCGTACCACCTGCCAGGTGCCAATGTACCATGGGTGATACCCGTACCACTGGTTGAAAAGCCCTACATTAGATGTTGCATACAAACCCCCTACTCACCGCTCCTTGTTTCTAGTATAAAATGCAGTAAATTAAAGGCAAATTAGGGAGAGGAATTTAGGTCGGGATTAATGTATGTGTATTTAGGTAAGGTCTAAAGAAATCTTAAAATATTCTGTTATTATTAGAGATGAAATCTCTTTCCTGTTATATTTCATAGCCTTAACCATAAGCGATGCATCATTCAGCAACAGCAAATCTTCCTGGATGTCATTTGAGCCCTTCAACATTCGACACAAGGTTCATATTCAGATGCAATTCCAGACCTCTTCAGGAAATGGCATCCTCTTTTACACTGCTCAGCACTTGAGCCCCCGATCAGGTCAGGCTTTCATTCTACTGTAATGTGATTTTTAAAAATGGTCAATTGAAATATTACCTGATTTGATTTATCTGTATCATGATTTTGCATGAGATGAATTGTTAGAGTATTGAATTTAGTAACCGGAACAGTAAAGCGTACAATAGGCCAAAACGCACAGTTGTAGTTGATTACTACAATAGTTGATTAGAGAGTGCATGAGGCAATCTATGATATGATTGGTTGCTGTAAGAATAAAGGGAGAATTTCCTTTTCTCTCTCCTTTTATACTTCAGTTTTACCTCATGATATTCCTGTGTTCCTGACTATCTTATGTTCTTCCTTTTCTGGATGATGACAAAGACGGCTATAAATTTAAACATTATTTATATTTATTTAAAAGACAACAAGTTTGTGTCAAGTGTCTCTGACTTCATCTGGACAGCTGCTGTGCAATTCCTTGACATGAATTGATAAAAAAAACATTTGTGACTGTAAGTTTAACACCATCAAACAAAATCTGCCTATCCCAGGTCCATGGGAAGGACTCAGTAGGTGAACAAAAATGCCAAATCCAGTCTAACGATCTGGCTGACTCTGTGACCAACCATAGTGTATATGATTAACTTGACCACTTTATACTAAAAACAGGCCAATTCATGCAGCCAGTGGACCAACAATCAAAGCCACTGCCTCCTTTGGCTTATAGCCCTATCAAGCTTGACTTATGCCTCATGCTTGGATGGACAAAATATACCAGCCAGTTATTTCCTCTCAGCATTGAAACATTTTTTTTTCATATTCAAATCCACCACCATTTTTGTCATTCTACTCATCTCGCTATTTTTTAAAATGGGTGCAAATGCTTCTAGGTTTGTGAAATAAAATAATTTTTGAGATTTTTCACTGGGATAAGATAAGGGGGGGGGGTTAAAGGTAAGATCATGGAATGTATTTATTCTCTTTGCTTCTGAACTTTGCAACGAAAATCTAGGACATTGCACAAAGGAAAAGAAGGTTTTAAAAGCATGAAGTTTTGTCTCAGCAAAAAGATGGAGAATGGGGGCTTTTGCTCAGCCAGATGCCTTTCTCATAAACTTCTTCCGAATCTCTAAACTACCGGTCACCAAGCTTGGCAACTTTGCTGGTTGGGAAATTCTGGGAGTTGAAATTCATAAGTTCTTAAAGTTGCCAGGTTTGGACATCCCTGCTTAAAACTGCTCTGTTGATGTAAACAGAAAAAGAATCAAAAGGAAGCCTAAGCCTAAACCTAACCCTAAGCTTAAATCTAAACCTGACCCTAACCCTGACCCTAACACTAACCCTAGTTTCATTTTCATGGAAAATGGGGTTTTCCCGTGTATTTCACTGCAGCCCACAAAAGAGTCCAAATAAAAACCTGTTACTTTTCTCTTTCCTTTGAGAACCTCCTAGAATATAGCACTCACATCATTTTTCAGCCCTGACTCCAAAGGAATCTAACACTAACCATAACCTAGCCCTAACCCCAAACCTAGTTTCATTATCAATGGGATTTTCCCATGGATTCATTGCGGCCCACAAAAGAGTCCAAACGAAAAGGTGTTAAGTTCACTTTTCTATGAGAACATCCCAGAATATAGCCCTTACATTATCTTTCAGCCCTAACTCCAAAAGGATCTAACCATAACCCTAGCCTAGCTCAAACCAAAACCCTAGTTTCATTTTAATTTTCAATGGGATTTTCCCATGCATTTCACTGCGGCCCACAAAAGGATCTGAACAAAAACATGTTCTGTTTCCTTTGAGAACCTCCTAGAATCTAGCCCTCACATCATTTTTCAGCCATAACTCCAAAGGGATCTAACCCTAACCCTAACCCTAGTTTCATTTTAATTGCCAATGGGATTTTCCCATGCATTTCACTGTGGCCCACAAAACAGTCAGAACAAAAAGCTGTTATATTCTCATTCTTTGAGAACCTTATACAATATAGCCCTCACATCATTTTTCAGCATTGATTCCAAATAGCTCGAACCCTAATCCTAGCCTTAACCCTAGTTTCATTTTCTTGGTCAATGAGATTTTCCCATGTATTTCACTGTGGCCCAAAAATGAGTCCGAACGAAAAGCTGTTATGTTCTCTTTCCTTTGACAACATTCCAGAATATAGTCCTTGCATCATCTTTCAGGCCAGAGTCCAAATGGATCTAACCCTAACCCTAACTTAGTCCTAACCCTAACCCTAGTTTCATTTTCTTGTCAATGGGGTTTTCCCATGTATTTCACTGCGGCCCACAAAAGAGTCTGAACGAAAAGCTGTTATGTTCTCTTTTCTTTGACAACCTCCTAGAATCTAGTCCTCACATCATTTTTCAGCCCTAACTCCAAAGGGATTGAACCCTAGCCCTAACCCTAGTTTAATTTTCTTGTCAATGGGGTTTTCCCATGTATTTCACTGCGGCCCACAAATGAGTCTGAATGAAAAGCTATTATGTTCTCTTTCCTTTGACAACCTCCTAGAATTTTGTCCTCACATCATTTTTCAGCCCTAACTCCAAAGGGATTGAACCCTAGCCCTAACCCTAGTTTCATTTTCTTGTCAGTGGGGTTTTCCCATGTATTTCACTGCGGCCCACAAAAGAGTCTGAATGAAAAGCTTATCCTAACCCTAACTGGAATTTTCCTCCAATGCGATTTTCCCATGTATTTTGCCAGGAAACATAGAAAAGGTAGACTAGAAAAATCACTGCCCTCCTAACTATACCCAAGCACTCTGAGTTTGTAGCCGATGTCAATTTACCTCTATGAGTTCATGGTGACCTAACCCTAACCCTAAGTGGAATTTTCCTCCAATGGAATTTTCCCATGTATTTTACAAGGAAACATAGTTAAGGCAGACTAGAAAAATCAGTGCTCTCCTAACTATACCCAAGCACTCCGTGTTCATTAACGATGTCCATTTTTCTCTCCAACAGTGATTCTCAACCTTTTTAATGCCGCGACCACCAACCGGTCATAAGTCGAAGAGGTGTAGCTGGCAAGGGCAGTGACGGCGCAGGGCAACCACCGGCTGGGCCACCAACTGACCCAGCCCAAGGGAGGAAAGGCACCTGCCAGACACCACTCGTGCCAGCAACCCTCCCTGCACCCGCCGGCCTCCCACCTCCCACCCCTGGCCCTCTTTTACTTACATTTTTAGTAGTTGTTGAGCAGGGAGTGGTGGAAACTTCCAGACAGTTCACCTTCGCCGCAGACAACTTGCAGCACCGTTTGCAGACTAGGGCTTTTGGGGGGCTCAGCAGGGCAGAGACAGCCTGGAAAATTCCTATTGGTTTTTGAAAACAAATAGAATTAGACTATATTCAAGAGAGACTATTCTATTGACTTTCAAAAGCCAATAGAATAAAAGGGAGTAGCAAAGCTAAGGAAAAGGGGGAAAAAATGGCGGACTGAATTGTTTGGCGACCCCCGTGAAATGGTCGATTGACCCCAAATGGGGTTGCGACCCACAGGTTGAGAACCACTTCTCTACGAGTTCATGGTGACCTAACCCTAACCCTAAGTGGAATTTTCCTCCAATGTGATTTCCCTTTTTTTTTACTAGGAAACGTAGATAGGACAGACTAGAAAAGACAGTGTCCTCCTAATCTTACCCAAGCACTCCGGGTTTGTTGGCAATGTCCATTTTCCTGGACTACTTCATCGTGACATAACCCTAACCCTAAGTGGAATATTTCGCAAATTGGATTTACCCATTTATTTTACCATAAACATAGATAGGGCAGACGAGAAAAGTCAGTGCTTTCCTAACCATATCCAAGCACTCCAAGTTTGTTGGCAATGTCAATTTTCCTCTACGGGTTCTTGGTGACCTAACCCTAACTTTAAGTGGAATTTTGATTCAATGGGATTTTCCCATGTATTTTACCAGGTAACATAGATAGGGCAGACTAGAAAGGTTAGTGCTCTCCTAACCTTACACAAGCACTCCGAGTTTGTTGCCAATGTCCATTTTGCTCTATGAGTTCATAATGACCTAACCCTAACCCTAGATGGAATTTTCCTCCAATGGGATTTTCCCATTTATTTTGCCAGGAAACATAGATAGGGCAGACTAGAAAAGTCAGTGCCCTCCTAATCATATCCAAGCACTCCAAGTTTTTTGGTGATGTCCATATTCCTCTATGGATTCATGGTGACCTAAACTTAGACATAAGTGGAATTTTTCTCCAAAGGGATTTTCCCATATGTTTTGCCAGGAAATATAGATAGGACAGCATAGAAAAGTTAGTGCCCTCCTACCCTTGTCCAAGCACTCCAGGTTTCTTCGCGATGTCCATTTTCCTGAACTAATTCATGGTGACCTAACCCTCAGTGGAATTTTCCTCCAATGGGATTTTCCCATGTATTTTACCAAGAAGCATAGGTAGGGCAGTCTAGTAAAATCAGTGCCCTCGTAACTATACCCAAGCACTCCGAGTTTGTTGACGATGTCCATTTTGCTCTACGAGTTCATGGTGATCTAACCCCAACCCTAAGTTGAATTTTTTTCCAATGGGATTTTCCCATGTATTTTACAAGGAAAAATAAATAGGGCAGCCTTGAAAAGTTAGTGCCTCCTAACCATATCCAAGCACTATGAGTTTCTTGGCGATGTCCATTTTGGTCTATGAGTTCATGTTGACCTAACCCTAAACCTAAGTGGAATTTTCCTCCAAAAGGGTTTTCCCATGTATTTTACCACGAAACATGGACAGGGCAGCCTAGAAAAGTCAATGCCCTCCTCACCTTAACCAAGCAATCCGAGTTTGTTGACGATGTTAATTTTTCTTTACGAGTTCATGGTGACATAACCCTAACTCTAAGTGGAATTTTGATTCAATGCGATTTTCCCATGTATTTTGCCAGGAAACATAGGTAGGGCAGTGCCTTCCTAACCTTACTAAAGCACTACGAATTTGTTGGCAATGTCAATTTTGCTCTATAAGTTCATGGTGACCTAACCCTAACCCTAAGTGGAATTTTCCTCCAGTGGTATTTTCCCATGTATTTTACAAGGAAACATAGATAGGGCAGAATAGAAAAGTCAGTGCCCTCCTAACCATATCCAAGCACTCCAAGTTTGTTGGTGATGTCCATTTTGGTCTTCGAGTTCATGGTGACCTAAATCTAACCCTAGGTGGAATTTTCCTCCAATAGGATTTTTCCATGTATTTTGCCAGGAAACATAGTTAGGGCAAACTAGAAAAGTCAGTGCCCTCCTAACCATAACGAAGCACTCCAACTTTGTTAGTGATGTCCATTTTCCTGGACTAGTTCATGATGACCAAACCCTACCCTAAGTGGAATTTTTCTCCAATCGGATTTTCCCATATATTTTACAAGAAAAAATAGGGCAGACTAGAAAAGTCAGTGCCCTCCTAACCTTGCCCAAGCACTCTGAGTTTGTTTGCGATGTCCATTTTCTTCTATGAGTTCATGGTGACCTAACCCTAATCCTAAGTGCAATTTTGCTTCAATGGGATTTTCCCATGTATTTTGCCAGGAAACATAGGTAGGGGAGACTAGAAAAGTCAGTGCCCTCGTAACTACACCCAAGCAGTCCAGGTTTCTTGAGAATGTCCATTTTTTCAACGGGTTCATAGTGATCTAACCCTAACCGTAACTGGAATTTTCCTCCATTGGGATTTTCCCATGTATTTTACAAGAAAACATAGATAGGGCAGGCGAGAAAAGTCAGTGCCCTCCAAACCATATCCAAGCACTCCAGGTCTATTGGTGATGTCCATTTTCCTGGACTAGTTCATTTTGACCTAAACCTAACCTAAGTGGAATTAACCTCAAATGGGATTTTCCCATGTATTTTACAAGGAAAATAGATAGGGCAGACTAGAAAAGTCAGTTCCCTCCTAACCTTACCCAAGCATTCTGAGTTCGTTTGCAATGTCCATTTTCCTCTATGAGTTCATATTGACTTAACCCTAATCCTAAGTGGAAATTTGCTTCAATGGGATTTTCCAATGTGTTTTGCCAGGAAACATAGGTAGGGCAGAATAGTAACGTAAGTCCCGTTTAACTATATCCAATCACTCCAAGTTTCTTGGTGATGTCAATTTTGCTCTACGAGTTCATGGTGACCTAACCCTAACCCTAAGTGGAATTTTCCTCCAATGGGATTTTCCCATGTATTTTGCCAGGAAACATAGAAAAGGAAGACGAGAAAAGTCAGTGCTTTCCTAACCATATCCAAGCACTCCAAGTTTGTTGGAAATGTCCATTTTGCTCTACGAGTTCATGGTGACCTAACCCTAACCCTAGGTTGAATTTTCCTCCAATGGGATTTTCCCATGTATTTTATCAGGTAACATAAATAGGGCAGACTAGAATGGTTAGTGCCCTCCTAACCTTACTCAAGCACTCTGACTTTGTTGACAATGTCCATTTTGTTCTACAAGTTTATGGTGATCTAACCCTAACCCTAAGTGGAATTTTCCTCCAATGGGATTTTCCCATGTACTTTGCCAGGAAACATAGGTAGGGCAGACTAGTAACGTCACTGCCCTCCTAACCATATCCATTTTGTTCTACAAGTTCATAGTGACCTAACCCTAACCCTAAGTGGAATTTTCCTCCAATAGTATTTTCCAATGTATTTTACAAGGAAACATAGATAGGGCAGACGAGAAAACTCAGTGTCCTCCTAACCATATCCAAGAACTCCAAGTTTGTTGGTGATGTCCGTTTTGCTCTACGAGTTCATGGTGACCTAACCCTAACTCTAACTGGAATTTTGCTTCAATGGAATTTTCCCATGTATTTTACCAGATAACATCGATAGGGAAGACTAGAAAGGTTAGAGCCCTCCTAACCTTACCCAAGCACTCAGAACTTGTTGGCAATGTCAATTTTGGTGTCTGAGTTCTTGGTGACCTAACCCTAACACTAAGTGGAATTTTCCTCCATTGGGATTTTCCCATGTATTTTACAAGGAAACATAGATAGGGCAGGCGAGAAAAGTCAGTGCCCTCCTAACCATATCCAAGCACTCCAGGTTTATTGGTGATGTCCATTTTCCTGGACTAGTTCATTCTGACCTAAACCTAACCTAAGTGGAATTAACCTCAAATGGGATTTTCCCATGTATTTTACAAGGAAAAATAGATAGGGCAGACTAGAAAAGTCAGTTCCCTCCTAACCTTACCCAAGCATTCTGGGTTTGTTTGCAATGTCCATTTTCCTCTATGAGTTCATATTGACTTAACCCTAATCCTAAGTGGAAATTTGCTTCAATGGGATTTTCCCATGTGTTTTGCCAGGAAACATAGGTAGGGCAGAATAGTAACGTCAGTCCCGTTTAACCATATCCAATCACTCCAAGTTTCTTGGTGATGTCAATTTTGCTCTACGAGTTCATGGTGACTTAACCCTAACCCTAGGTGGAATTTTCCTCCAATGGGATTTTCCCATGTATTTTGCCAGGAAACATAGATAGGGCAGACGAGAAAAGTCAGTGACCTCCTAACCATATCCAAGCATTCCAAGTTTGTTGGTGGTGTTCATTTTCCTGGACCAGTTCATGGTGACCTAACCCTAACCCTAAGTGGAATTTTACTCCAATGGGATTTTCCCATGTATTTTGCCAGGAAACATAGAAAAGGTAGACTAGAAAAATCAGTGCCCTCCTAACTATACCCAAGCACTGCATGTTTCTTACCAATATCAATTTTACTCTACGAGTTCATGGTGACCTAACCCTAACCCTAAGTGGAATTTTACTTCAATGGAATTTTCCCATGTATTTTACCAGTAACATAGATAGGGTAGACTAGAAAGTTTAGTGCCCTCCTAACCTTACCCAAGGACTCCAAACTTCTTGGCAATGTCAATTTTGGTCTCTGAGTTCTTGGTGACCTAACCCGAACCCTAGGTGGAATTTTACTTCAATGGAATTTTCCCATGTATTTTACCAGTAACATAGATAGGGTAGACTAGAAAGTTTAGTGCCCTCCTAACCTTACCCAAGGACTCCGAACTTCTTAGCAATGTCAGTTTTGGTCTCTGAGTTCATGGTGACCTATCCCTAACCGTAGGTGGAATTTTCCTCCAATAGGATTTTCCCATGTATTTTGCCAGGAAACATAGTTAGGCCAGACTAGAAAAGTCAGTGACCTCCTAACCATATCCAAGCACTCCAGGTTTGTTGGTGATGTCCATTTTCCTGGATTAGTTCATCGTGACCTAACTCTAATCCTAAGTGGAATTTTGCTTCAATGGGATTTTCCTATGTATTTTACAAGGAAACATAGATAGGGCAGACGAGAAAACTCAGTGCCCTCCTAACCATATCCAAGAACTGCAAGTTTGTTGATGATGTCCATTTTGCTCTTCGAGTTCATGCTGACCTAACCCTAACCTAAGTGGAATTTAACTCCAATAGGATTTTCCCATGTATTTTGCCAGGAAACATAGACAGGGCAGATTAGTAATGTAAGTGCCCTCCTCACCATATCAAAGCACTCCAGGTTTGTTGGCAATGTCCGTTTTGCTCTACGAGTTCATGGTGACCTAACCCTAACCCTAGGTTGAATTTTCCTCCAATAGGATTTTCCCATGTATTTTGCCAGGAAATATAGATAGGGCAGATTAGATAGGTCAGTGCCCTCCTAACCATATCCAAGCACGACAAGTTTGTTGGCGATGCCATTTTGCTTTTTGCGTTCATGGTGACCTAACCCTAACCCTAGGTGGAATTTTCCTCCAATGGTATTTTCCTATATATTTTACAAGGAAACATAGATAGGGCAGATGAGAAAACTCAGTGCCCTCCTAACCATATCCAAGATGTCCATTTTACTCTTCGAGTTCATGATGACCTAAACCTAATCTAAGTGGAATTTTCCTCCAATAGGATTTTCCCGTGTATTTTGCCAGGAAACATAGACAGGGCAGACTAGTAATATCAGTGCCCTCCTAACCATATTCAAGCACTCCAAGTTTGTTGGTGATGTCCGTTTTGCTCTACGAGTTCATGGTGACCTAACCCTAACCCTAAGTGGAATTTTGCTTCAATGGAATTTTCCCATGTATTTTACTAGGTAATATAGATAGGGCAGAATAGAAAGGTTAGTTCCCTTCTAACCTTACCCAAGCACTCCAAACTTGTTGGCAAATTTGGTGTCTGATTTCTTAGTGACCAAACCCTAACACTAAGTGGAATTTTCCTCCAATGGGATTTTCCCATGTGTTTTGCCAGGAAACATAGTTAAGGCAGACTAGTAACGTCCCTGCCCTCCTAACCATATCCATTTTGCTCTACAAGTTCATAGTGATCTAACCCTAACCCTAAGTGGAATTTTCCTCCAATGGTATTTTCCAATGTATTTTACAAGGAAACATAGATAGGGCAGACGAGAAAACTCAGTGACCTCCTAACCGTATCCAAGCACTCCAAGTTTGTTGGTGATGTCCATTTTCCTGGATTAGTTCATGGTGACCTAACTCCAATCCTAAATGGAATTTTGCTTCAATGGGATTTTTCTATGTATTTTACAAGGAAACATAGATAGGGCAGACGAGAAAACTCAGTGCCCTCCTAACCATATCCAAGAATTCCAAGTTTGTTGGTGATGTCCATTTTGCTCTTCGAGTTCATGGTGACCTAACCCTAACCCTAGGTTGAATTTTCCTCCGATGGGTTTTTCCCATGTATTTTGCCAGGAAACATAGACAGGGCAGACTAGTATTGTAAGTGCCCTCCTAACCATATCCAAGCACTCCAAGTTTGTTGGCAATGTCCATTTTGCTCTACGAGTTCATGGTGACCTAACCCTAACCTAAGTGGAATTTTCCTCCAATGGGATTTTCCCATGTATTTTGCCAGGAAACATAGATAGGGCAGATGAGAAAACTCAGTGCCCTCCTAACCATATCCAACCACTCCAAGTTTCTTGGTGATGTCCATTTTGCTCTATGAGTTCATGGTGACCTAACCCTAACCCTAGGTTGAATTTTCCTCCAATGGGATTTTCCCATGTATTTTGCCAGGAAACATAGATAGGGCAGATTAGACAGGTCAATGCCCTTCTAACCATATCCAAGCACTCCAAGTTTGTTGGTGATGTCCATTTAACTCTTCGAGTTCATGGTGACCTAACTCTAACCTAAGTGGAATTTTCCTCCAATGGGATTTTCCCATGTATTTTGCCAGGAAACATAGATAGGGCAGATGAGAAAACTCAGTGCCCTCCTAACCATATCCAAGCACTCCAAGTTTCTTGGCGATGGCCATTTTGCTCTATGAGTTCATGGAGACCTAACCCTAACCCTAGGTTGAATTTTCCTCCAATGGGATTTTTCCATGTATTTTATCAGGTAACATAGATAGGGCAGACTAGAATGGTTAGTGCCCTCCTAACCTTACCCAAGCACTCCGAGTTGGTTGACAATGTCCATTTTGCTCTATGAGTTCATGGTGACCTAACCCTAACCCTAACTGGAATTTTCCTCCAATGGTATTTTCCCCTCTATTTTATCACGTAACATACTTAGGGCAGACTAGAAAGGTCAGTGAACTCCTAACCATATCCAAGCACTCCAAGTTTATTGGTGATGTCCATTTTCCTGGATTAGTTCATGGAGACCTGACCCTAACCTAACTGGAATTTTCCTCCAATGGTATTTTCCCCTATATTTTATCACGTAACATAGATAGAGCAGACTAGAATGGTTAGTGCCTTCCTAACCTTGCCCAAGCCACTCTGAGTTTGTTGACAATTTCCATTTTGCTGTTCGAGTTCATGGTGACCTAACCCTCACCCTAGGTGGAATTTTCCTCCAATAGGATTTTCCCATGTATTTTGCCAGGAAACATAGTTAGAGCAAACTAGAAAAGTCAGTGACCTCCTAGCCATATCCAAGCCCTCCAAGTTTGTTGGTGATGTCCATTTTCCTGGATTAGTTCATGTTGACCTAACCCTAACCCTAGGTGTTATTTTCCTCCAAACGTGGAGTGCTTGGATATGGTTAGGAGGGCACTGAGTTTTCCCATCTGCACTATTTCTGTTTCCTGGCAAAATAATTGGGAAAATCCCAATGGAGGAAAATTCCATTTACAGTTAGAGTTAGGTCACCATGAACTCAGAGACCAAAATTGTCATTGCCAACAAGATCAGAGTGCTTGGGTAAGGTTAGGAGGGCACTAACCTTTCTAGTCTTCCCTATCTATGTTACCTGTTAAAATACATGGGAAAATTCCATTGAAGCAAAATTCCACTTAGGGTTAGGGTTAGGTCACCATGAACTTGAAGAGCAAAATGGACATCACCAACAAACTTGGAGTGCTTGGACATGGTTAGGCGTGCACTGACGTTACTAGTCTGCCCTGTCTATGTTTCCTGGCAAAATACATGGGAAAATACTATTAGATGAAAATTCCCCTAGGGTTAGGATTAGGTTATCATGAACTCGAAGAACAAACTGGACATCACCAATAAACTTGGAGTGCTTGGATATGGTTAGGAGGGCACTGACGTTACTAGTCTGCCCTATCTATATTTCCTGGAAAAATACATGGGAAAATCCCATTGGAAGAAAATTCCATTTAGGATTGAGGTTAGGTCACCATGAACTCATAGAGGAAAATGGAAATGACCAACAAACTCAGAGTGCTTGGATAAGGTTAGGAGGGCACTAAATTTTCTACTCTGCCCTATCTATGTTATCTGGCAAAATACATGGGAAAATCCCATTGGAGGAAAATTCAACCTAGGGTTAGGGTTAGGTCACCATGAACTCATAGAGCAAAATGGACATTGTCAACAAACTCGGAGTGCTTGGGTAAGGTTAGGAGGGCACTAACCATTCTAGACCGCCCTATCTATGTTACCTGGTAAAATACATGGGAAAATCCCATTGGAGGAA